>NC_086448.1:417156922-417502047 GCF_028390025.1 Pseudophryne corroboree
GATATCTGTACCTTAATGGAGCCTAATTTTAGGCCCATAGTCACTCCTGCCTGTAGGAAGTACAGAAATCGACCCATCTGAAATTCCTCTGTTGGGGCCTTATTGGCCTCACACCAAGCAACATATTTCCGCCATATGCGGTGATAATGTTTTACCGTTACATCTTTCCTGGCTTTAATCAGCGTAGGAATGACATCCTCCGGAATGCCCTTTTCCTTTAGGATCCGGCGTTCAACCGCCATGCCGTCAAACACAGCCGCGGTAAGTCTTGGAACAGACAGGGCCCCTGCTGCAATAGGTCCTGTCTGAGCGGCAGAGGCCATGGGTCCTCTGAGATCATCTCTTGAAGTTCCGGGTACCAAGCTCTTCTTGGCCAATCCGGAACCACGAGTATTGTCCTTACTCCTCGTTTTCTTATTATTCTCAGTACCTTTGGTATGAGAGGCAGAGGAGGGAACACAAACTGACTGGTACACCCACGGTGTCACTAGAGCGTCCACCGCTATCGCATGAGGGTCCCTCGACCTGGCGCAATATCTCTCCAGTTTTTTGTTTAGGCGGGACGCCATCATGTCCACCTGTGGCCGTTCCCAACGATTTACAATCAGTGTGAAGACTTCTGGATGAAGTCCCCACTCTCCCGGGTGGAGGTCGTGCCTGCTGAGGAAGTCTGCTTCCCAGTTGTCCACTCCCGGAATGAACACTGCTGACAGTGCTAGCACGTGATTTTCCGCCCATCGGAGAATCCTTGTGGCTTCTGCCATTGCCGTCCTGCTTCTTGTGCCGCCCTGTCGGTTTACATGGGCGACCGCCGTGATGTTGTCTGACTGGATCAGTACCGGCTGGTGTAGAAGCAGGGGTTTTGCCTGACTTAGGGCATTGTAAATGGCCCTTAGTTCTAGAATATTTATGTGCAAGGAAGTCTCCTGACTCGACCATAGTCCTTGGAAGTTTCTTCCCTGTGTGACTGCCCCCCAGCCTCGAAGGCTGGCATCCGTGGTCACCAGGACCCAGTCCTGTATGCCGAATCTGCGGCCCTCTAGGAGATGAGCACTCTGCAGCCACCACAGCAGAGACACCCTGCTTCTTGGAGACAGGGTTATTAGCCGATGCATCTGAAGATGCGATCCGGACCATTGGTCCAACAGGTCCCACTGAAAGATTCTGGCATGGAACCTGCCGAAAGGAATTGCTTCGTAAGAAGCCACCATCTTTCCCAGGACTCGCGTGCAGTGATGCACCGACACCTGTTTTGGTTTTAGGAGGTCTCTGACTAGAGATGACAGCTTCTGGGCTTTCTCCTCCGGGAAAAACACTTTTTTCTGGACTGTGTCCAAAATCATTCCCAGGAACAGTAGACGTGTCGTCGGAACCAGCTGTGACTTTGGAATATTCAGAATCCAACCGTGCTGGTGTAGCACCTCCTGAGATAGTGCTACTCCTACCAACAACTGCTCCCTGGATCTCGCCTTTATTAGGAGATCGTCCAAGTACGGGATAATTAAAACTCCCTTTTTTCGAAGTAGTATCATCATTTCCGCCATTACCTTGGTAAACACCCTCGGTGCCGTGGACAGTCCAAACGGCAGCGTCTGGAATTGGTAATGGCAATTTTGTACCGCAAATCTGAGGTACTCCTGGTGAGTATGATAAATGGGAACATGCAGGTAAGCATCCTTGATGTCCAGGGATACCATGTAATCCCCCTCGTCCAGGCTTGCAATAACCGCCCTGAGCGATTCCATCTTGAACTTGAACTTTTTTATGTATGTGTTCAAGGATTTCAAATTTAAAATGGGTCTCACCGAACCGTCCGGTTTCGGTACCACAAACAGTGTGGAATAGTAACCCCGTCCTTGTTGAAGTAGGGGCACCTTGACTATCACCTGCTGGGAATACAGCTTGTGAATTGCCTCTAGCACAGCCTCCCTGCCTGAGGGAGTCGTTGGCAAGGCAGATTTGAAGAAACGGCGGGGGGGAGATGCCTCGAATTCCAGTTTGTACCCCTGAGATACTACTTGCAAGATCCAGGGATCCACCTGTGAGCGAGCCCACTGATCGCTGAAATTTTTGAGGCGGCCCCCCACCGTACCTGGCTCCGCCTGTGGAGCCCCACCTTCATGCGGCGGACTTGGAAGAAGCGGGGGAGGACTTTTGCTCCTGGGAACCTGCTGTTTGTTGCAGCCTTTTTCCCCTACCTCTGCCTCTGGACAGAAAGGACCCGCCTTTTCCTCGCCTGTTTCTCTGGGTCCGAAAGGACTGTACTTGATAAAACGGCGCTTTTTTAGGCTGTGAGGGAACCTGGGGTAAAAATGCTGATTTCCCAGCTGTCGCTGTGGAAACTAGGTCTGAGAGACCATCCCCGAATAACTCCTCACTCTTATAAGGCAAAACTTCCATGTGCCTTTTGGAATCTGCATCCCCTGTCCACTGCAGATTCCATAAGCCTCTCCTAGCAGAAATGGACAATGCACTTATTTTAGATGCCAGCCGGCAGATCTCCCTCTGTGCATCTCTCATGTATAAGACTGAGTCTTTTATATGCTCTATGGTTAGGAGAACAGTGTCCCTGTCTAGGGTGTCAATATTTTCTGACAGGGAATCTGACCATGCAGCGGCAGCACTGCACATCCATGCTGACGCAATAGCTGGTCTAAGTATAATGCCTGAGTGTGTATATACAGACTTCAGGATCGCCTCCTGCTTTCTATCCGCAGGCTCCTTTAGGGCGGCCGTATCCGGAGACGGAAGTGCCACCTTTTTAGACAAACGTGTGAGCGCTTTATCCACCCTAGGAGGTGTTTCCCAACGTGCTCTATCCTCTGGCGGGAAAGGGAACGCCATTAGTAATTTTTTAGGGATTACCAATCTTTTAATCGGGGAAAGCCCACGCTTCTTCACACACTTCATTTAATTCTTCAGATGGGGGAAAAACTACGGGTAGTTTTTTCTCCCCAAACATAATACCCTTTTTAGTGGTACCTGGGTTTATATCCGAAATGTGTAATACCTCCTTCATTGCCTCAATCATGCAACGAATGGCCCTAGTGGACATTAGATTTGACTCATCGTCGTCGACACTGGTATCAGTATCCGTGTCGACATCTGCGTCTGCCATCTGAGGTAGCGGGCGTTTTAGAGCCCCTGATGGCCTTTGACACATCTGGGCAGGCACGAGCTGAGAAGCCGGCTGTCCCGCATTTGGCATGTCGTCAAATTTTTTGTGTAAGGAGTCGACACTTGCACGTAATTCCTTCCATAAAACCATCCACTCAGGTGTCTGCCCCGCAGGGGGTGACATCACTTCTAAGGGCATCGGCTCCGCCTCCACATAATTTTCCTCATCAAACATGTCGACACAGCCGTACCGACACACCGCACACACACCGGGAATGCTCTAATAGAGGACAGGACCCCACAGAAGCCCTTTGGGGAGACAGAGAGAGAGTATGCCAGCACACACCAGAGCGCTATATAATGCAGGGACTAACTGAATTATGTCCCCTATAGCTGCTATAATATTTACTGCGCCTAAATTTAGTGCCCCCCCTCTCTTTTTTACCCTTTTCTGTAGGGTAGACTGCAGGGGAGAGCCAGGGAGCTTCCTTCCAGCGGAACTGTGAGGGAGAAATGGCGCCAGTGTGCTGAGAGAGATAGCTCCGCCCCTTTTTCAAGGACTTTTCTCCCGCTTTTTTAAGGATTCTGGCAGGGGTAATTATCACATATATAGCCTCTGGGGCTATATATTGTGATTGTTTTGCCAGCCAAGGTGTTTTTATTGCTGCTCAGGGCGCCCCCCCCCCCCCAGCGCCCTGCACCCTCAGTGACCGGAGTGTGAAGTGTGTATGAGGAGCAATGGCGCACAGCTGCAGTGCTGTGCGCTACCCTGGTGAAGACAGAAGTCTTCATGCCGCCGATTTTCCGGACTTCTTCTTGCTTCTGGCTCTGTAAGGGGGACGGCGGCGCGGCTCCGGGACCGAACACCAAGGCCAGTTCCATGCGGTCGATCCCTCTGGAGCTAATGGTGTCCAGTAGCCTAAGAAGCCCAAGCTAGCTGCAAGCAGGTAGGTTCGCTTCTTCTCCCCTTAGTCCCTCGTTGCAGTGAGCCTGTTGCCAGCAGGTCTCACTGTAAAATAAAAAACCTAAATTATACTTTCTTTCTAAGAGCTCAGGAGAGCCCCTAGTGTGCATCCAGCTCGGCCGGGCACAAAAATCTAACTGGGGCTTGGAGGAGGGTCATAGTGGGAGGAGCCAGTGCACACCAGGTAGTCTAAAAGCTTTCTTTTAGTTGTGCCCAGACTCCTGCGGAGCCGCTATTCCCCATGGTCCTTTCGGAGTTCCCAGCATCCACTAGGACGTTAGAGAAACATTACTTACCAAGTAACCAAGTAACAATGCAGTACTTAACTAAAAAATAAGATTTTACTCATTGGTAAATCTATTTCTCGTAGTCCGTAGTGGATGCTGGGAACTCCGTAAGGACCATGGGGAATAGACGGGCTCCGCAGGAGACTGGGCACTCTAAAAGAAAGATTAGGTACTATCTGGTGTGCACTGGCTCCTCCCTCTATGCCCCTCCTCCAGACCTCAGTTAGGATACTGTGCCCGGAAGAGCTGACACAATAAGGAAGGATTTTGAATCCCGGGTAAGACTCATACCAGCCACACCAATCACACCGTATAACTTGTGATACTATACCCAGTTAACAGTATGAAATATAACTGAGCCTCTCAACAGATGGCTCAACAATATCCCTTTAGTTAGGCAATAACTATATACAAGTATTGCAGACAATCCGCACTTGGGATGGGCGCCCAGCATCCACTACGGACTACGAGAAATAGATTTACCGGTGAGTCAAATCTTATTTTCTCTGACGTCCTAGTGGATGCTGGGAACTCCGTAAGGACCATGGGGATTATACCAAAGCTCCCAAACGGGCGGGAGAGTGCGGATGACTCTGCAGCACCGAATGAGAGAACTCAAGGTCCTCCTCAGCCAGGGTATCAAATTTGTAGAATTTAGCAAACGTGTTTGCCCCTGACCAAGTTGCAGCTCGGCAAAGTTGTAAAGCCGAGACCCCTCGGGCAGCCGCCCAAGATGAGCCCACTTTCCTCGTGGAATGGGCTGTTACTGATTTAGGATGGGGCAATCCAGCCGCAGAATGCTCCAGCTGAATTGTGCTACAAATTCAGCGAGCAATAGTCTGCTTAGAAGCAGGAGCACCTATTTTGTTGGGTGCCTACAGGATAAAAAACGAGTCAGTTTTCCTGACTCCAGCCATCCTGGAAATATAAATTTTTAAGGCCCTGACTACGTCCAGTAACTTGGAATCTTCCAAGTCCCTAGTAGCCGCAGGCACTACAATAGGTTGGTTCAAGTGAAAAGCTGATACCACCTTAGGGAGAAACTGGGGACGAGTCCTCAATTCTGCCCTATCCATATGGAAAATCAGATAAGGGCTTTTACATGACAAAGCCGCCAATTCTGACACACGCCTGGCCGAAGCCAAGGCCAATAACATGACCACTTTCCACGTGAGATATTTCAAATCCACAGTTTTAAGTGGCTCAAACCAATGTGATTTTAAGAAACTCAACACCACGTTGAGATCCCAAGGTGCCACAGAAGGCACAAAAAAGGGGCTGAATATGTAGCACTCCCTTTACAAATGTCTGAACTCCAGGCAGTGAAGCCAGTTCTTTCTGGAAGAAAATCGACAGAGCCGAAATCTGGACCTTAATGGAACCCAAATTTAGGCCCATAGTCACTCCTGACTGTAGGAAGTGCAGAAAACGACCCAGCTGAAATTCCTCTGCTGGGGCCTTCCTGGCCTCACACCACGCAACATATTTTCGCCAAATACGGTGATAATGGTTTGCGGTTACTTCTTTCCTGGCTTTTATCAGCGTAGGAATGACTTCCTCCGGAATGCCCTTTTGCTTTAGGATCCGGAATTCAACCGCCATGCCGTCAAACGCAGCCGCGGTAAGTCTTGGAACAGACAGGGCCCCTGCTGTAGCAGATCCTGTCTGAGCGGTAGAGGACATGGGTCCTCTGATATTATTTCTTGAAGTTCTGGGTACCAAGCTCTTCTTGGCCCATCCGGAACCACGAGTATCGTTCTTACTCCTCGTTATCTTATTATTCTCAGTACCTTTGGTATGAGAGGCAGAGGAGGGAATACATAAACCGACTGGTACACCCACGGTGTCACTAGAGCGTCCACAGCTATTGCCTGAGGGTCCCTTGACCTGGCGCAATATCTAGTTTTTTGTTTAGGCGGGACGCCATCATGTCCACCTGTGGCCTTTCCCAACGGTTTGCCAACAGTTGGAAGACTTCTGGATGAAGTCCCCACTCTCCCGGGTGTCGGTCGTGTCTGCTGAGGAAGTCTGCTTCCCAGTTGTCCACTCCCGGAATGAACACTGCTGACAGTGCTAAGACGTGATTTTCCGCCCATCGGAGAATCCTTGTGGCTTCTGCCATCGCCATCCTGCTTCTTGTGCCGCCCTGTCGGTTTACATGGGCGACTGCCGTGATGTTGTCTGATTGGATCAGTACCGGCTGGTTTTGAAGCAGAGGCCTTGCCAGACTTAGGGCATTGTAAATGGCCCTCAGTTCCAGAATATTTATGTGTAGGGACGACTCCTGAGTTGACCAAAGTCCTTGGAAATTTCTTCCCTGTGTGACTGCCCCCCAGCCTCGAAGGCTGGCATCCGTGGTTACCAGGACCCAGTCCTGTATGCCGAATCTGCGGCCCTCTTGAAGATGAGCACTCTGCAGCCACCACAGTAGAGATAACCCTGTCTCCAAGGACCAGGGTATCAGCCAAAGCATCTGAAGATGCGATTCCGACCACTTGTCCAAGAGGTCCCACTGAAAGGTTCTTGCATGGAACCTGCCGAATGGAATTTTGCTTCGTAAGAAGCTACCATTTTTCCCAGGACTCGTGTGCAGTGATGCACCGATGCAAAAAAGAGGGGGGGTGAGGCTGCGCTAAATTTGATGAATACAACAATAATAGTATATTTGATAAAAACACAGTTTTATTCCTAAAATCAATGCAATAGGTTTAAATTAAAAACTAAATACATGAAAATAAATATATGTCAGAAACAATTGGTATAGATTCTATGTTTCAAAAGACAATTCTATGGGATTACCCAATTCGCCAGGTTGGTAATGTTGAATTTAGAAGTTTTGAGGTGACCGTTCCAGAATATTTTCCCCTACAGAGCTAAAGTCCAGCATTAACAGTCTCAGAGATAAGCAATATCCAATGGATAGGCAATTTACCGTTAGAGGGTAGTGTGCTCCAAAATCTATTTGGTGGAGAGCTCCTCATGCGTTACGGTTGATGTAGTCCTTTTATGCGGTTGTTGCTATTTGTAGTCTCAGAATTTGGATGAGTCGTCTGGATGAGCTTTGATAAAGCTGCAAGCTGACTGCAGCGAAACGCGTCAGGTGTACCAGGGACCCCCGCCAGGAATTGATTTGAAGGAGGACCGAACCATCCCCCAAACTTTGTCCAGACGACTCATCCAAATTCTGAGACTACAAATAGCAACAACCGCATAAAAGGACTACATCAACCGTAACGCATGAGGAGCTCTCCACCAAATAGATTTTGGAGCACACTACCCTCTAACGGTAAATTGCCTATGCATTGGATATTGCTTATCTCTGAGACTGTTGTTAATGCTGGACTTTAGCTCTGTAGGGGAAAATATTCTGGAACGGTCACCTCAAAACTTCTAAATTCAACATTACCAACCTGGCGAATTGGGTAATCCCATAGAATTGTCTTTTGAAACATAGAATCTATACCAATTGTTTCTGACATATATTTATTTTCATGTATTTAGTTTTTAATTGAAACCTATTGCATTGATTTTAGGAATAAAAATTAGAATTTACTTACCGATAATTCTATTTCTCGTAGTCCGTAGTGGATGCTGGGACTCCGTCAGGACCATGGGGAATAGCGGCTCCGCAGGAGACAGGGCACAAAAGTAAAAGCTTTAGGATCAGGAGGTGTGCACTGGCTCCTCCCCCTATGACCCTCCTCCAAGCCTCAGTTAGGATACTGTGCCCGGACGAGCGTACACAATAAGGAAGGATTTTGAATCCCGGGTAAGACTCATACCAGCCACACCAATCACACTGTACAACCTGTGATCTGAACCCAGTTAACAGCATGATAACAGCGGAGCCTCTGAAAAGATGGCTCACAACAATAATAACCCGATTTTTGTAACAATAACTATGTACAAGTATTGCAGACAATCCGCACTTGGGATGGGCGCCCAGCATCCACTACGGACTACGAGAAATAGAATTATCGGTAAGTAAATTCTTATTTTCTCTGACGTCCTAGTGGATGCTGGGGACTCCGTAAGGACCATGGGGATTATACCAAAGCTCCCAAACGGGCGGGAGAGTGCGGATGACTCTGCAGCACCGAATGAGAGAACTCCAGGTCCTCCTCAGCCAGGGTATCAAATTTGTAGAATTTTGCAAACGTGTTTGCTCCTGACCAAGTAGCAGCTCGGCAAAGTTGTAAAGCCGAGACCCCTCGGGCAGCCGCCCAAGATGAGCCCACCTTCCTTGTGAAATGGGCATTTACATATTTTGGCTGTGGCAGGCCTGCCACAGAATGTGCAAGCTGAATTGTACTACACATCCAACTAGCAATCGTCTGCTTAGAAGCAAGAGCACCCAGTTTGTTGGGTGCATACAGGATAACAGCAAGTCAGTTTTCCTGACTCCAGCCGTACTGGAAACCTATATTTTCAGGGTCCTGACAACCTCTAGCAACTTGTAGTCCTCCAAGTCCCTAATAGCCGCAGGTACCACAATAAACTGGTTCATGTGAAACGCTGACACCATCTTAGGGAGAAACTGGGGACGAGTCCGCAGCTCTGCCCTGTCCGAATGGACAATCAGATATGGGCTTTTGTGAGACAAAGCCACCAATTCTGACACTCGCCTGGCCGAGGCCAGGGCCAACCGCATGGTCACTTTTCATGTGAGATATTTCAAATCCACAGATTTGAGCGGTTTAAAATGTGATTTGAGGAATCCCAGAACTACGTTGAGATCCCACAGTGCCACTGGAGGCACAAAAAGGGGGTTGTATATGCAGTACTCCCTTGACAAACTTCTGGACTTCAGGAAGTGAAGCCAATTCTTTCTGGAAGAAAATTGACAGGGCCGAAATTTGAACCTTAATGGACCCCAATTTGAGGCCCATAGACACTCCTGTTTGCAGGAAATGCAGGAATCGACAGAGTTGAAATTTCTTCGTGGGGCCTTCCTGGCCTCACACCACGCAACATATTTTCGCCACATGTGGTGATAATGTTGTGCGGTCACCTCCTTCCTGGCTTTGACCAGGGTAGGAATGACCTCTTCCGGAATGCCTTTTTCCCTTAGGATCCGGCGTTCCACCGCCATGCCGTCAAACGCAGCCGCGGTAAGTCTTGGAACAGACATGGTACTTGCTGAAGCAAGTCCCTTCTTAGCGGCAGAGGCCATGAGTCCTCTGTGAGCATTTCTTGAAGTTCCGGGTACCAAGTCCTTCTTGGCCAATCCGGAGCCACGAGTATAGTTCTTACTCCTCTACGTCTTATAATTCTCAGTACCTTGGGTATGAGAAGCAGAGGAGGGAACACATACACCGACTGGTACACCCAACTGTGTTACCAGAACGTCCACAGCTATTGCCTGAGGGTCTCTTGACCTGGCGCAATACCTGCCCAGTTTTTTGTTCAGGCGGGACGCCATCATGTCCACCTTTGGTCTTTCCCAACGGTTCACAATCATGTGGAAGACTTCCCGATGAAGTCCCCACTCTCCCGGGTGGAGGTCGTGCCTGCTGAGGAAGTCTGCTTCCCAGTTGTCCACTCCCGGAATGAACACTGCTGACAGTGCTATCCCATGATTTTCCGCCCAGTGAAGAATCTTTGCAGTTTCTGCCATTTCCCTCCTGCTACTTGTGCCGCCCTGTCTGTTTACGTGGGCGACTGCCGTGATGTTGTCCCACTGGATCAATACCGGCTGACCTTGAAGCAGAGGTCTTGCTAAGCTTAGAGCATTGTTTTATGTGGAAAGAAGTCTCCAGACTTGATCACACTCCCTGGAAATTTTTTCCCTGTGTGACTGCTCCCCAGCCTCTCCGGCTGGCATCCGTGGTCACCAGGACCCAGTCCTGAATGCCGAATCTGCGGTCCTTTAGTAGTTGAGCACTCTGCAGCCACCGCAGAAGAAACACCCTTGTTCTTGGAGACAGGGTTATCCGCTGATGCATCTGAAGATGCGATCCGGACCATTTTTCCAGCAGATCCCACTGAAAAGTTCTTGCGTGAAATCTGCCGAATGGAATCGCTTCGTAAGAAGCCACCATTTTTCCCAGGACCCTTGTGCAATGATGCACTGACACTTTTCCTGGTTTTAGGAGGTTCCTGACTAGCTCGGATAACTCCCTTGCTTTCTTCTCCGGGAGAAACACCCTTTTCTGGACTGTGTCCAGAATCATCCCTAGGAACAGCAAATTGTCGTCGGAAACAGCTGCGGTTTTGGAATATTTAGAATCCACCCATGCTGTCGTAGAACTACTTGAGATAGTGCTACTCCGACCTCCAACTGTTCCCTGGACCTTGCCCTTATCAGGATATCGTCCATTTTCTTTGAAGAAGAATCATCATTTCGGCCATTACCTTGGTAAAGACCCGGGGTGCCGTGGACAATCCAACCGGCATCGTCTGAAACCGATAGTGACAGTTCTGTACCACGAACCTGAGGTACCCTTGGTGAGAAGGGCAAATTGGGACATGGAGGAAGCATCCCTGATGTCCCGGGACACCATATAGTCCCCTTCTTCCTGGTTCGCTATCACTGCTCTGAGTGACTCCATCTTGATTTGAACCTTTGTATGTAAGTGTTCAAATATTTCAGATTTAGAATAGGTCTCACCGAGCCGTCTGGCTTCAGTACCACAATATAGTGTGGAATAATACCCCTTTCCTTGTTGTAGGAGTACTTTGATTATCACCTGCTGGGAATACAGCTTGTGAATTGTTTCCAATACTGCCTCCCTGTCGGAGGGAGACGTTGGTAAAGCAGACTTCAGGAACCTGCGAGGGGGAGACGTCTCGAATTTCCAATCTGTACCCCTGGGATACTACTTGTAGGATCCAGGGGTCCTGTACGGCCCCAGCGTCATGCTGAGGACTTGGCAGAAGCGGTGGAGGGCTTCTGTTCCTGGGAATGGGCTGCCTGCTGCAGTCTTCTTCCCTTTCCTCTATCCCTGGGCAGATATGACTGGCCTTTTGCCCGCTTGCCGTTATGGGGACGAAAGGACTGAGGCTGAAAAGACGGTGTCTTTTTCTGCTGAGATGTGACTTAGGGTAAAAAAGGTGGATTTTCCAGCTGTTGCCGTGGCCACCAGGTCCGATGGACCGACCCCAAATAACTCCTCCTTTTATACGGCAATACTTCATTGTGCCGTTTGGAATCTGCATCACCTGACCACTGTCGTGTCCATAAACATCTTCTGGCAGATATGGACATCGCACTTACTCTTGATGCCAGAGTGCAAATATCTCTCTGTGCTCTATAGTCAATAAAATACTGTCCCTGTCAAGCGTATCAATATTTTCAGTCAGGGAATCCGACCAAGCCACCCCAGCGCTGCACATCCAGGCTGAGGCGATAGCTGGTCGCAGTATAACACCAGTATGTGTGTATATACTTTTTAGGATATTTTCCAGCCTCCTATCAGCTGGCTCCTTGAGGGCGGCCGTATCTGGAGACGGTAACGCCACTTGTTTTGATAAGCGTGTGAGCGCCTTATCCACCCTAAGGGGTGTTTCCCAACGCGCACTAACTTCTGGCGGGAAAGGGTATACCGCCAATAATTTTCTATCGGGGGAAACCCACGCATCATCACACACTTCATTTAATTTATCTGATTCAGGAAAAACGACATGTAGTTTTTTCACACCCACATAATACCCTTTTTTGTGGTACTTGTAGTATCAGAAATATGTAACACCTCCTTCATTGCCCTTAACATGTAACGTGTGGCCCTAAAGGAAAATACGTTTGTTTCTTCACCGTCGACACTGGAGTCAGTGTCCGTGTCTGTGTCTATGTCGACCGACTGAGGTAAATGGGCGTTTTAAAGCCCCTGACGGTGTTTGAGACGCCTGGACAGGTACTAATTTGTTTGCCGGCCGTCTCATGTCGTCAACCGACCTTGAAGTGTGTTGACATTATCACGTAATTCCTTAAATAAGCCATCCATTCCGGTGTCGACTCCCTAGAGAGTGACATCACCATTACAGGCAATTGCTCCGCCTCCTCACCAACATCGTCCTCATACATGTCGACACACACGTACCGACACACAGCACACACACAGGGAATGCTCTGATAGAGGACAGGACCCCACTAGCCCTTTGGGGAGACAGAGGGAGAGTTTGCCAGCACACACCAAAACGCTATAATTATACAGGGACAACCTTTATATAAGTGTTTTCCCTTATAGCATCTTAATATATAATCATATCGCCAAATAAGTGCCCCCCCTCTCTGTTTTAACCCTGTTTCTGTAGTGCAGTGCAGGGGAGAGCCTGGGAGCCTTCCCACCAGCAGTTCTGTGAGGGAAAATGGCGCTGTGTGCCGAGGAGATAGGCCCCGCCCCCTATTCCGGCGGGCTCTTCTCCCGGTTTTTCTGAGACCTGGCAGGGGTGAAATACATCCATATAGCCTCAGGGACTATATGTGATGTATTCTTTTTAGCCAGAAAAGGTATTAACATTGCTGCCCAGGGCGCCCCCCCCAGCGCCCTGCACCCTCAGTGACCGTTGGTGTGAAGTGTGCTGAGAGCAATGGCGCACAGCTGCAGTGCTGTGCGCTACCTCATGAAGACTGAAAAGCCTTCAGCCGCCGGTTTCTGGACCTCTTCTTACTTCGGCATCTGCAAGGGGGTCGGCGGCGCGGCTCCGGTGACCCATCCAGGCTGTACCTGTTATCGTCCCTCTGGAGCTAGTGTCCAGTAGCCTAAGAAGCAAATCCATCCTGCACGCAGGTGAGTTCACTTCTTCTCCCCTAAGTCCCTCGTTGCAGTGAGCCTGTTGCCAGCAGGACTCACTGAAAATAAGGAAAACTATCAAAACTTTTACTCTAAGCAGCTCTTTATGAGAGCCACCTAGATTGCACCCTTCTCGGCCGGGCACAAAAACCTAACTGAGGCTTGGAGGAGGGTCATAGGGGGAGGAGCCAGTGCACACCACCTGATCCTAAAGCTTTTACTTTTGTGCCATGTCTCCTGCGGAGCCGCTATTCCCCATGGTCCTGACGGAGTCCCAGCATCCACTAGGACGTCAGAGAAACTGTGTTTTTATCAAAATATACTATTATTGTTGTATTCATCAAATTTAGGGCAGCCTCACCCCCCCTCTTTTTTGCATTGTTAACGGGAGTGACTTCCCTCTTTTTTGAGACTGCAGCTCGGTGAATCATCTCCTACCTAAAGCGCCCGAGCACCCCTGGGTAACCTATTTCTCAACAGTGATGCACCGATACCTGTTTTGGTTTCAGGAGGTCTCTGACTAGAGATGACAGCTCCTTGGCTTTCTCCTGCGGGAGAAACACTTTTTTCTGTTCTGTGTCCAGAACCATCCCCAGGAACAGCAGGCGTGTGGTAGGAACCAGCTGTGACTTTGGAATGTATAGAATCCATCCGTGCTGTTGTAGCACTTCCCGAGATAGTGCTACTCCGACCAACAACTGCTCCATGGACCTCGCCTTTATAAGGAGATCGTCCAAGTACGGGATAATTAAAAACTCCCTTTTTTCGAAGGAGTATCATCATTTCTGCCATTACCTTGGTAAAGACCCTCGGTGCCGTGGACAGTCCAAACGGCAGTGTTTGGAATTGGTAATGGCAATCCTGTACCACAAATCTGAGGTACTCCTGGTGAGGATGGTAAATGGGGACATGTAGGTAAGCATCCTTGATGTCCAGGGATATCATGTAATCCCCCTCCTCCAGGCTTGCAATAACCGCCCTGAGCGATTCCATCTTGAACTTGAATTTTTTTATGTATGTGTTCAAGGACTTCAAATTTAAAATGGGTCTCACCGAACCGTCCGGTTTCGGTACCACAAACAGTGTGGAATAGTAACCCCGTCCTTGTTGAAGTAGGGGCACCTTGACTATCACCTGCTGGGAATACAGCTTGTGAATTGCCTCTAGCACAGCCTCCCTGCCTGAGGGAGTTGCCGGCAAGGCAGATTTGAGGAAACGGCGGGGGGGGAGACGACTCGAATTCCAGCCTGTACCCCTGAGATACTACTTGAAGGATCCAGGGATCCACCTGTGAGCGAGCCCACTGATCGCTGAAATTTTTGAGGCGGCCCCCCACCGTACCTGGCTACGCCTGTGGAGCCCCCGCGTCATGCAGTGGACTCCGAGGAAGCGGGGGAAGAATTTTGATTATGGGAACTGGCTGACTGGTGCAGCTTTTTCCCTCTTCCCTCGTCTCTGTGCAGAAAGGAAGCGCCTTTGACCCGCTTGCTTTTCTGAAGCCGAAAGGACTGTACCTGATAATACAGTGCTTTCTTAGGCTGTGAGGAAACCTGAGGTAAAAAAAATTCTTCCCAGCTGTTGCTGTGGATACGAGGTCCCAGAGACCATCCCCAAACCATTCCTCACCCTTATAAGGCTCTATGTGCCTTTTAAAGTCAGCATCACCTGTCCAGTGTCGGGTCTCTAATACCCTCCTGACAGAATGGACATTGCATTAATTCTGGATGCCAGCCGGCAAAATATCCCTCTGTGCATCCCTCATATATAAGACGACGTCTTATGTTCGCAAAATAGTATCCCTGTTTGACAGGGTTACAGACCACGCTGCAGCAGCACTATCTGCAGGTCTCAGTCTAGTACCTGAGTGTGTAAATACAGACTTCAGGATAGCCTCCTGCTTTTTATCAGCAGGTACCTTCAAAGTGGCCGTATCCTAAGACGGCAGTGCCACCTTTTTTGACAAACGTGTGAGCGCCTTATCCACCCTAGGGGATATCTCCCAGCGTAACTTATCCTCTGGCGGGAAAAGGTACGCCATCAGTAACTTTTTAGAAATTACCAGTTTCTTATCGGGGGAACCCACGCTTTTTCACACTTCATTCACTCATTTGATGGGGGAACAAAACACTGCCTGCTTTTTCTCCCCAAACATAAAAACCCTTTTTTAGTGGTACTTGGGTTAATGTCAGAATGTGTAACACATTTTTTATTGCCGGGATCATGTAACGGATGTTCCTAGTGGATTGTGTATATGTCTCAACCTCGTCGACACTGGAGTCAGACTCCGTGTCGACATCTGTGTCTGCCATCTGAGGGAGCGGGCGTTTTTGAGCCCCTGATGGCCTTTGAGACGCCTGGGTAGGCGCGGGCTGAGAAGCCGGCTGTCCCATAGCTGTTACGTCATCCAGCCTTTTATGTAAGGAGTTGACACTGTCGGTTAATACCTTCCACCTATCCATCCACTCTGGTGTCGGCCCACAGGGGGCGACATCCCATTTATCAGCATCTGCTCCGCCTCCACATAAGCCTCCTCATCAAACATGTCGACACAGCCGTACCGACACACCGCACACACACAGGGAATGCTCTGACTGAGGACAGGACCCCACACAGCCCTTTGGGGAGACAGAGAGAGAGTATGCCAGCACACACCAGAGCGCTATATAATGTAGGGATAAACACTATCACTGAGTGAATTTTCCCCAATAGCTGCTTGTATAAACAATATTGCGCCTAAATGTAGTGCCCCCCCTCTCTTTTTACCCCTTTGAGCCTGAAAACTACAGGGGAGAGCCTGGGGAGCTGTCTTCCAGCTACACTGTGAAGAGAAAATGGCGCCAGTGTGCCGAGGAAGATAGCTCCGCCCCTTTTTCGCTGACTTTTCTCCCGCTTTTTTATGGATTCTGGCAGGGGTAATTATCACATATATAGCCTCTGGGGCTATATATTGTGATTATTTTGCCAGCCAAAGTGTTTTTATTGCTGCTCAGGGCGCCCCCCCCAGCGCCCTGCACCCTCAGTGACCGGAGTGTGAAGTGTGTATGAGGAGCAATGGCGCACAGCTGCAGTGCTGTGCGCTACCTTGGTGAAGACTGAAGTCTTCTGCCGCCGATTTTCCGGACCATCTTCATGCTTCTGGCTCTGTAAGGGGGACGGCGGCGCGGCTCCGGGAACGAACACCAAGGACGGGTCCTGCGGTCGATCCCTCTGGAGCTAATGGTGTCCAGTAGCCTAAGAAGCCCAAGCTAGCTGCAAGCAGGTAGGTTCGCTTCTTCTCCCCTTAGTCCCTCGTTGCAGTGAGCCTGTTGCCAGCAGGTCTCACTGTAAAATAAAAAACCTAACATATACTTTCTTTCTAGGAGCTCAGGAGAGCCCCTAGTGTGCATCCAGCTCGGCCGGGCACAGAAATCTAACTGAGGTCTGGAGGAGGGGCATAGAGGGAGGAGCCAGTGCAAACCAGATAGTACCTAATCTTTCTTTTAGAGTGCCCAGTCTCCTGCGGAGCCCGTCTATTCCCCCAGGTCCTTACGGAGTTCCCAGCATCCACTAGGACGTCAGAGAAACAAAGTTGTACTGAACCAGATAACTGCAGGAAAACGAAGCGCTGGGCAGGCGCCCAGCATCCTCTACGGACTACGAGAAAAGGATTTACCGGTAGGTAATTAAAATCCTATTTCCTCTTACGTCCTAGACCTAGAGGATGCTGGGGTCCACATCAGTACCACGGGGATGTACCAAAGCTCCCAGAATGGGTGGGAGAGTGCGGAGGCTCCTGCAGAACTGATTGACTGAACTTCAGATCATCAGAGGCCAAAGTATTGAACTTGTAGAACTTAGCAAACGTGTTCGACCCAGACCAAGTTGCAGCTCGGCAAAGTTATAACACCGAGACACCCCGGGCAGCCGCCCAGGAAGACTCCATCTTACGAGTAGAGTGGGCCTTGACAGACGTAGGACGCGGCAAGCCTGCCGTAGAATATGCATGCTGGATAGTGAACCTGATCCAGCGAGAGATCGTCTGCTTAGAAGCAGGACACCCAATTTTCTTGGGATCATACAGGACAAATAGAGAGAGTCCGATTTTCTATGACGAGCAGTCCTCTTCACATAGGTTTTCAGAGCCCTTACAACATCCAAGGACTTGATGAAATTGAGTAGTCAGTAGCCACTGGCACCACAATAGGTTGGTTGATATGAAATGCCGACAAAATTTGGAAGAAACTGCTGACGTGTCCGGAGCTCAGCTCTATCTTCGTGTGCTTTTACAGGACAAAGCCCCAACTCCGACACACGTCTAGCAGAAGCTAAAGCCAACGACGTGACAGCCTTCTACGTAAGAAAATTTGACCTCAACCTCCTGTAGAGGCCCGAACCAGTCCGATTGGAGGAACTGCAACACCACGTTAAGGTCCAAAGGCGCCGTAGGTGGTACAAAGGGAGGTTGGACGTGCAGAATTCCTGTCACGAACCGGTCTCTCACCTCTGCGGGTTCTGGGGTTCATCCATTGCCAGTGCGGTTGCTTGCGGTGCTGTGCGCCCGTGTGGGGACACGGCGTGATCAATGGCACAGGTGATGCAGAGTCTGGGAACTGTGAGTGCGGGGACCAAATGGCCTAAGGCACTGCGGTGTGTCTGCTGTATAGGAGGTGGCCATGTTGGAGACCAAATAGCTAATACAGAGCATTTGTGAAAACACCTGTGGGCAGGTGTAAGCCAATCCCGTGCTTGTGCTGCCTTTAAGTAGGCTGGGATTATGTTACTCTGGGCCAGTGCTTTGTTGTATCAAAGCTGTGCTCTAGCTCTGAACTCTCTCCGTGCATTCCTGTGTGATTCCCGTGGTCCAGATATCGCCTCCGTTCCCAGAGGTCCGTTTGCAGCCTTCACTGCCAAAGATCTACCGGCTCTCCATTGTGCTATCAGTCAATTGCACACCTATTGGAAATACTTGGATTCCCAGTGTCCTGCATGAGGTTACCTTGTCAGTCTGCCTATCCTACAAAGTCTGCAGGATCTCATTTCTCTCAGCTGTTCGTTTGTTCAACTCTGCATTTAACCCATTCATCACCTTGTCGTCTACTACAGTTTCACAGTGATCTCCGGTGCCCGCAAGTAACCCAATTCAGTACTTTTTGCTATGTTGTCATTACAAGGATAATTCATCACAGTCTCTCAGTTAACTCTCAAAGCTTCATTGCTAATCCTTACAGTTATCTCTTCATGTCTGCATTATCCAGTTAATAACATTCTACAGTTCAGCATCAAAGTTTGTTTATATTTGCTATGTTGTCATAACAAGGATAATTCTTCACAGTCTCTCAGTTAACTCTCAAAACTCCATTGCAAATCCTTACAGTTATCTCTTCATGTCTGCATTATCCAGTTAATAACATTCTACAGTTCAGCATCAAAGTTTGTTTATATTTGCTATGTTGTCATAACAAGGATAATTCTTCAGTCTCTCAGTTAACTCTCAAAACTCCATTGCAAATCCTTACAGTTATCTCTTCATGTCTGCATTATCCAGTTAATCACATTCTGCAGTTCTGCATCAAAGCTTGTTTATATTTGGACAATCCAACATTTATTCATCAGCTTGTTTTGCATATGTTTCCATGAACATTTCTTTTATTTATTTTTGAGTTTTCTCTTGCATATTATTCCTGCAATACTTCAGTATAATATGATGATTACCAACTTGTCAGTTAACCCTTTACTGAATTATTATTTTGAATAAATATATGAATCGGAACTTTCTTCGTCCTCCCTGCTTTCTTCATAGCCCAGCACCTACACCTGTGGTTGGTTCCGGGTTAACGGATTCACAAAAACACCCGGGCCTGACAGTAAGCACTGGCCACATGGATCCGTCAAGTGACCAATTCGCAGGAGGCGGTGCTACGTCAGATATCCTTTCCCGTCTGGAAAATCAGGAGTCTATACAGACACAAATAGTGCAGTTTATGCAAACTATGGCAGACCGTTTAGAGACTCTTCATACGGCTATTAAAACGTTCCAAGTCCAGAGTCCAACCCTGGATGTCCCAGTTACCACTACAGCTTCTCCTGTGACGCTACCTACGTCCCGCTTGCAGTTACCCTCTCCGAGTAAGTTTGACGGAACCCCAAAACTTTGCAGAGGATTCCTGAATCAATGCGAGATCCAGTTCCAACTGTTGTCCTCCAGTTTCCCATCAGCTCGTTCTAAAGTTGCATATATTATTGCCCTCCTCTCCGGTCAGGCTCTGGAGTGGGCATCACCATTATGGGAGAGAGGTGATCCTATCCTCTCTAATTACAAAGAGTTCGTATCTTCCTTCCGGAGAATATTTGACGAACCAGGCAGGACCACCTCAGCATCCTTGGAGATTCTCCGTCTACGTCAAGGTTTACGTCCTGTCAGTCAATATATTATTCAGTTTCGCACGTTGTCTTCAGAGTTAAACTGGAATGAGGAGGCCCTGATCGCCGCGTTTTGGAATGGACTTTCAGAGAGAATCAAGGATGATTTAACTATCCGGGATGTGCCAATTAAACTGGATGAATTGATTTCTCTCTGTAACAAATTTGACCTACGTCACAGGGAGCGATGTTTAGAGAAATCCAGGGCAGAGCGATCCAGTCCACGTGATCATCCTAGACCTCGACAAGATTCTTCATCACAGTCTCCAGTAATGACTGAAGAACCTATGCAGATTGGGCGCTCTCGCCTCACAGAGGAGGAACGACTTCGTCGTCGACAGGGTAACCTCTGCATGTACTGTGGGTCCTCCGAACATTTAGTTAAATTCTGCAAACTCCGACCGGGAAACTCTCGCCTCCTAGCTTATTCAAGAGAGGTTAAGCTAGGAGTTACTCTAGAATCACGTTCTGGGAAAGAGCCGACCTTGTCTATTCAATTAGAAGTTCCAAGTTCTACAGTGAAAGTTTCAGCTCTCCTAGATTCCGGGGCAGCCGAGAACTTCATCTCCTCAGCCTTTGTCATGCGGTCTAAAGTTCGAACCATGCCTCTGGAAGCAGCAGTTGCCGTTACAGCAGTGGATGGAAGTCGAATTCCAGATGGTATAATTACTCATCGAACCGTATGTCTCAAGATGAAAGTTGGTGAGCTCCATTCCGAATACCTCTCCTTCTACGTGATTCCCAAAGCCTCTCAAGATGTGATACTTGGTTTACCTTGGCTGCAGAAACATAATCCTCAACTCAATTGGCAAACCATGGAAGTCCTTTCATGGGGTAAATCTTGTACCAAGGACTGTGTAGCTGCAATTGTACCTCTTCGGTCAATTAGCCTTTCCGATCTACCTCCGGTGTATCAATCCCTTGCGGATGTTTCCAGTAAGCAAGCAGCAGACTCTCTACCTCCTCATCGTGAATGGGACTGCCCAGTCGTCCTGGTTCCGGGCAAGACCCCTCCTAGGGGACAAATTCATCCGCTATCCATCCCAGAGACGCGAGCTATCCGGGATTGGTCCACTCCTACAACTCTCAAGGGGATTCAGCGATTTCTTGGCTTTGCTAATTTCTATAGGAGATTCATTAAGAATTATTCTACGTTAGCTGCTCCTATCACAGCCCTAACTCGCAAGGGAGCAAATCCTACGAACTGGTCTTCTGAAGCAATCAAAGCCTTCTCTGATTTAAAGCAAGCCTTTGTGTCAGCCCCCATTCTTCGACAGCCTGAGTTGAATCGTCCTTTTCTATTAGAGGTGCATGCATCTACAGAAGCAGTAGGAGCTGTGTTGTCACAAGTCTTTGAAGATAAAAAGGTCCATCCCTGCGGATATTTCTCCCGTAAGTTCCTCCCGGCAGAACGTAATTATGCAATCGGTGACCAAGAGTTACTTGCCATCAAGTTGGCATTTGAGGAGTGGAGATACCTTCTAGAAGGAGCTCAACATCGCATTACAGTTTATACTGATCATAAGAATCTTCTATATCTGCAGTCAGCTCAGTGTTTGAATCCACGACAAGCTCGATGGGCGCTTTTCTTCTCACGATTTGATTTCAAACTCACCTATCGTCCAGGGTCTCAGAACAAAAAGGCAGATGCCCTTTCCCGGTCCTTTGCTTCTTCTGAATTAAATGATGCTACCACGAATCAAGCCATTGTGAATCCTACGTCCTTTTTAATGACTCGAACCTCTCCAGTTCCTCCGCCTGGCAAGACCTTTGTTGCCACAAGTCTCCGAAAACGGCTGCTTACCTGGGCTCACTCCTCTTCCTTCATGGGTCATCATGGGGTTCTAAAGACTCTCGAATTTATTCAACAGTCTTATTGGTGGCCACGTCTCAAAGCCGATGTCCAAGAGTTTATAGCAGCATGTCCTAAATGTGCCCAACATAAGAGTCCAAGAAGTTCTCCACCAGAGTTTCATCCTTTGCCAGCCCTAGAGGTTCCAGCAGCAGATCAAGAGCTTCAACGTCTATCTAGCATCTGGAGTTGTGTACGTAAGTCCTTGGTCAAAACTTCCACTCGTTATAAATCTTTTGCAGATAGAAAACGTAAAGCTGTACCGAATTACTAAGTGGGAGACCAAGTTTGGATTTCTACGCGCAATCTCAAGTTCAAAGTTCCTTCTAAGAAATTTGCTCTCAGGTTTATTGGTCCATTTCCCATTGTAAAGGTACTCAACCTTGTGTCATACAAAGTCAAATTGCCACCGTCTTTGAGAATTCCTAACGCCTTTCATACATCTTTACTGAAGCCTTTGATTCTCAATAAGTTCCGTACTACCCAGTCCAAATCTCCTAAAGTTCACTCTTTGCAGAATGAGGAATTTGAAGTTAAAGAGATTGTGGACTCACGTTCCCGATATGGTCGTTTACAGTTTCTGGTCGACTGGAAGGGTTACGGTCCGGAGGAGAGATCCTGGGTTTTCTCTGAAGATGTTCTTGCTCCAAGACTGGTACAGAAATACTTCTCCAAAAATCCTGACAAGGTTCAAAGGTGTTCGGAGACCACCCGTAGAAGAGGGGGTACTGTCACGAACCGGTCTCTCACCTCTGCGGGTTCTGGGGTTCATCCATTGCCAGTGCGGTTGCTTGCGGTGCTGTGCGCCCGTGTGGGGACACGGCGTGATCAATGGCACAGGTGATGCAGAGTCTGGGAACTGTGAGTGCGGGGACCAAATGGCCTAAGGCACTGCGGTGTGTCTGCTGTATAGGAGGTGGCCATGTTGGAGACCAAATAGCTAATACAGAGCATTTGTGAAAACACCTGTGGGCAGGTGTAAGCCAATCCCGTGCTTGTGCTGCCTTTAAGTAGGCTGGGATTATGTTACTCTGGGCCAGTGCTTTGTTGTATCAAAGCTGTGCTCTAGCTCTGAACTCTCTCCGTGCATTCCTGTGTGATTCCCGTGGTCCAGATATCGCCTCCGTTCCCAGAGGTCCGTTTGCAGCCTTCACTGCCAAAGATCTACCGGCTCTCCATTGTGCTATCAGTCAATTGCACACCTATTGGAAATACTTGGATTCCCAGTGTCCTGCATGAGGTTACCTTGTCAGTCTGCCTATCCTACAAAGTCTGCAGGATCTCATTTCTCTCAGCTGTTCGTTTGTTCAACTCTGCATTTAACCCATTCATCACCTTGTCGTCTACTACAGTTTCACAGTGATCTCCGGTGCCCGCAAGTAACCCAATTCAGTACTTTTTGCTATGTTGTCATTACAAGGATAATTCATCACAGTCTCTCAGTTAACTCTCAAAGCTTCATTGCTAATCCTTACAGTTATCTCTTCATGTCTGCATTATCCAGTTAATAACATTCTACAGTTCAGCATCAAAGTTTGTTTATATTTGCTATGTTGTCATAACAAGGATAATTCTTCACAGTCTCTCAGTTAACTCTCAAAACTCCATTGCAAATCCTTACAGTTATCTCTTCATGTCTGCATTATCCAGTTAATAACATTCTACAGTTCAGCATCAAAGTTTGTTTATATTTGCTATGTTGTCATAACAAGGATAATTCTTCAGTCTCTCAGTTAACTCTCAAAACTCCATTGCAAATCCTTACAGTTATCTCTTCATGTCTGCATTATCCAGTTAATCACATTCTGCAGTTCTGCATCAAAGCTTGTTTATATTTGGACAATCCAACATTTATTCATCAGCTTGTTTTGCATATGTTTCCATGAACATTTCTTTTATTTATTTTTGAGTTTTCTCTTGCATATTATTCCTGCAATACTTCAGTATAATATGATGATTACCAACTTGTCAGTTAACCCTTTACTGAATTATTATTTTGAATAAATATATGAATCGGAACTTTCTTCGTCCTCCCTGCTTTCTTCATAGCCCAGCACCTACACCTGTGGTTGGTTCCGGGTTAACGGATTCACAAAAACACCCGGGCCTGACAATTCCCTTCAAAAAAGGTCTGAACCTCAGGGAGGGCAGCCAATTGTGTTTGGAAGAAATTCGATAGGGCCGAAATCTGGACCTTCACAGATCCCAACCTCAGGCCCATATCCACCCCAGCTTGTAGTAAGAGGAGAAACCGTCCCAGCTGAAACTCCACCGCAGGAAATTTCTTGGACTCACACCAAGATACATCGTTTTTTCAAATTCGATGGTAATGTTTAGACGTTACTCCTTTCCTAGCCTGTATCAGGGTAGGAATAACCTTGTTCGGAATGCCCTTCCCAGCTAGTATCAGGCGTTCAACCTCCATGTCGTCAAACGTAGCCTGGGTAAGTCTTGATAGGCGAACGGCCCCTTCTGCAGCAGGTCCTCCCGAAGAGGAATCGGCTCTTCTTGCAGTAGATCCAGAAGATCCATGTAACAAGCCCTTCTTGGCCAGTCTGGAGCAATGAGTATCGCTTGAACCCTTGTTCTCCTTATGAGCTTTAGAACTCTTGGGATGAGTGGAAGTGGAGGAAACACGTACACCGACTGGAACACCCACGGAGTCACTAGGGCGTCCACCGCCACTGCTTGCAGGTCCCTCGACCTGGAACAATATCGCCAAAGCTTCTTGTTGAGACGAGAGGCCATCATGTCGATCTGAGGTAAACCCCAAAGATCTGTTACTTCCTTGAACACCTCCGGATGGAGGCCCCACTCCCATGGATGGAGATCGTGTCTGATGAGGAAGTCCGCTTCCCAGTTGTCTACTCCCGGAAAGAAGATTGCTGACAGCGCTAACGCATGCTTTTCTGCCCAGAGGATGATTCTTGTTACCTCTGCCATTGCAGCACTACTCTTCGTTCCGCCCTGTCGGTTTATGTAAGCCACCATTGTCACATTGTCCGACTGCACTTGAATGGCCCGATTTCTCAGAAGATGGGCCGCTTGGAGAAGACCGTTGTATACGGCTCTTAGTTCCAGAATGTTTATCGGCAGGCCGGCTTCCAGACTTGACCACATTACTTGGAAGGTTTCCCCTTGAGTGACTGCGCCCTAGCCCCAGAGACTTGCATCCGTGGTCAGAAGGATACAGTCCTGAATCCCGAACCTGCGGTCCTCCAGAAGATTAGGTAATTGCAGCCACCAGAGGAGTGAAATCCTAGCCTTTGGTGACAGACGTATTCTCTGGTGCATGTGTAGATGTGATCCCGACCATTTGTCCATGAGATCCAGTTGGAAGGACAGAGCGTGAAACCTCCCGTACTGCAGAGCCTCGTAAGAGGCCACCATCTTCCCCAGAAGGCGAATGCACTGATGAACTGACACCAGGGCTGGCTTCAGGACATCCCGGACCATCGTTTGAATCACCAACGCTTTTTCCTCTGGAAGAAATACCCTCTGCACCTCCGTGTCTAGGATCATTCCCAGAAAGGACAACCTCCTGGTTGGTTCCAATTGTGATTTTGGAAAATTCAGGATCCAACCATGTTCCCCGAGAAGCTGGGTCGTGAGTGTTATGGACCGTAACAGCTTCTCCTTGGACGATGCCTTCATCAGCAGATCATCCAGATACGGAATTATGTTCACCCCCTGTCTGCGGAGGAGAATCATCATTTCCGCCATCACCTTGGTGAATACCCTCGGTGCTGTGGAGATCCCAAATGGGAGGGCATGGAACTGAAAGCAACAGTCCAACAATGCGAATCGAAGATAAGCTTGATGCGGCAGCCAAATTGGAATCCACGGATACTAGGAATTCCCCCCTCCTCCAGACCTGATATCACTGCCCGTAGAGACTCCATTTTGAACTTGAACTCCCTCAGAAAGGGGTTTAGTGATTTTAAGTTCAGAATGGGCCTGACCAAACCATCCGGTTTCGGTAGCACGAAAAGGTTTGAATAGGAACCTTTGTTTTGCATATGAGGAGGTACTGGCACAATAACTTGCGCCTCCACCAACTTCTGGACGGCTTCTTGCAGGACAGTCCTGTCTGCCAGCAGAGCTGGCAAGCCTGATCTGAAAAATCGGTGAGGGAGATTTTGAAATTCCAGCCTGTACCCCCTGGGACACAATATCTTGCACCCAGGGGTCTAGGCCGGAGGACACCCAGTCATGAGTGAAATGTCTGAGTCTCGCTCCCACCAGCCCCACCTCTGGGGCATGCAATCCACCGTCATGCGGAGGACATTGGTGTACCTGAAGCAGGTTTCTGTTCCTGGGAACCTGAAGCCGCAGGTTTCTTGAACTTGGGCCGACCTCCCCAAAAGAAGGTGTTGGACGGCTTGGCCTTTCTGGGCTTGTTAGACCAAAAGGGCTGTGATGTAACTGAAGAAAAGGGTTTCTTCGGAGCAGGTGTAGCTGAGGGAAGAAAGGGTGACTTACCAGCCATAGCCATAGAGATCCACGCATCTAACGCTTCCCCAAAGAGCCTGACCTGTGTAGGGTAGGGTCTCCACACTTCTCCTGGATTCCGCGTCGGCAGACCACTGGCGCAACCACAGTCCTTGACGAGCTGAAACTGACATGGAGGAAATCCCTGCAGCCATGGAACCCAGGTCTTTCATGGATTCTACTAGAAATCCTGCCGAATCCTGAATGTTACGTAAAAACAATTCAACATCACATTTCTCCATAGTATCCAAGTCCTCAAGTAACGTGCCTGACCACTTTACTATAGCTTTGACAATCCAAGCACTGGCAATAGTGGGACGTAGGATCGCCCCAGAAGCCGTGTACATGGATTTGAGCACATTATCAATTTTACGATCAGCCGGCTCTTTCAAGGCGGTAGATCCTGGAACAGGTAAAATCCCCTTTTTTGAGAGTCTGGATACTGACGCGTCAACAATAGGCGGGTTTTCCCCACTTGTTCCTATCCTCTACCGGGAAAGGAAACGCTACCAGAACCCTTTTAGGAATCTGGAATTTTTTTATCCGGGTTTTCCCAAGCCTTTTCAAATAATAAGAATTTACTCACCGGTAATTCTATTTCTCGTAGTCCGTAGTGGATGCTGGGAACTCCATAAGGACCATGGGGAATAGACGGGCTCCGCAGGAGACTGGGCACTCTAAGAAAGAATTAGGACTACTGGTGTGCACTGGCTCCTCCCTCTATGCCCCTCCTCCAGACCTCAGTTAGAGAAACTGTGCCCGGAAGAGCTGACACAATTAGGAAAGGATTTGGAATCCCGGGTAAGACTCATACCAGCCACACCAATCACACCGTACAACTTGTGATACTATACCCAGTTAGCAGTATGAATAACAACTGAGCCTCACGAACAGATGGCTCATAACAATAACCCTTTAGTTAAGCAATAACTATATACAAGTATTGCAGACAATCCGCACTTGGGATGGGCGCCCAGCATCCACTACGGACTACGAGAAATAGAATTACCGGTGAGTAAATTCTTATTTTCTCTGACGTCCTAGTGGATGCTGGGAACTCCGTAAGGACCACGGGGATTATACCAAAGCTCCCAAACGGGCGGGAGAGTGCGGATGACTCTGCAGCACCGAATGAGCAAACTCAAGGTCCTCCTCAGCCAGGGTATCAAACTTGTAGAATTTTGCAAACGTGTTTGATCCCGACCAGGTAGCAGCTCGGCAAAGTTGTAAAGCCGAGACCCCTCGGGCAGCAGCCCAAGAAGAGCCCACCTTCCTCGTGGAATGGGCTTTGACTGATTTAGGATGCGGCAGTCCAGCCGCAGAATGTGCAAGTTGAATCGTGGAGCAGATCCAGCGAGCAATAGTCTGCTTAGAAGCAGGAGCACCCAACTTGTTGGGTGCATGCAGGATAAACAGCGAGTCAGTCTTTCTGACACTAGCCGTCCTGAAAACATAGATTTTCAGGGCCCTGACCACGTCCAGCAAATTGGAAGCCTCCAAGTCCCAAGTAGCCGCAGGCACCACAATAGGTTGGTTCAAATGAAACGCTGATACCACCTTAGGGAGGAATTGGGGACGCGTCCTCAATTCTGCTCTGTCCATATGGAAGATCAGATAGGGGCTTTTACAGGACAAAGCCGCCAATTCTGACACCCGCCTAGCCGAAGCCAAGGCCAAAAGCATGACCACTTTCCACGTGAGATATTTTAATTCCACGGTCTGAAGTGGCTCAAACCAATGTGATTTTAGGAAATCCAACACAACGTTGAGATCCCAAGGTGCCACTGGGGGAACAAAAGGGGGCTGAATATGCAGCACTCCCTTAACAAACGTCTGAACTTCAGGCAGTGAAGCCAGTTCTTTTTGAAAGAAAATAGACAGGGCTGAAATCTGGACTTTAATGGATCCCAATTTTAGGCCCATAGTCACTGACTGTAGGAAGTGCAGAAATCGACCCAGCTGAAATTCTTCTGTGGGGGCCTTCATAGCCTCACACCAAGCAACATATTTTCGCCATATGCGGTGATAATGCTTTGCTGTCACATCTTTCTTAGCTTTTATTAGCGTAGGAATGACCTCAACCGGAATGCCCTTTTCCATCAGGATCCGGCGTTCAACCGCCATGCCGTCAAACGTAGCCGCGGTAAGTCTTGGAACAGACAGGGCCCCTGCTGTAGCAGGTCCAGTCTGAGAGGCAGAGGCCAAGGGTCCTCTGAGATCATTTCTTGTAGTTCCGGGTACCAAGTCCTTCTTGGCCAATCCGGAACGATGAGTATAGTTCTTACTCCTCTTTTTCTTATTATCCTCAGCACCTTTGGTATGAGAGGAAGAGGAGGGAACACATAAACCGACTGGTACACCCACGGTGTCACTAGAACGTCCACAGCTATCGCCTGAGGGTCCCTTGACCTGGCGCAATATCTGTTTAGCTTTTTGTTTAGGCGGGACGCCATCATGTCCACCTGTGGCCTTTCCCAACGGTTTACAATCAGTTGTAAGACTTCTGGATAAAGTCCCCACTCTCCCGGGTGGAGGTCGTGCCTGCTGAGGAAGTCTGCTTCCCAGTTGTCCACTCCCGGAATGAACACTGCTGACAGTGCTAACACGTGATTTTCCGCCCATCGGAGAATCCTTGTGGCTTCTGCCATCGCCATCCTGCTTCTTGTGCCGCCCTGTCGGTTTACATGGGCGACCGCCGTGATGTTGTCTGACTGAATCAGCACCGGCTGGTGTTGAAGCAGGGGTCTTGCCTGACTAGGGCATTGTAAATGGCCCTTAGTTCCAGAATATTTATGTGTAGGGAAGCCTCCTGACTCGACCATTGTCCTTGGAAGTTTCTTCCCTGCGTGACTGCCCCCCAACCCCGGAGGCTTGCATCCGTGGTCACCAGGACCCAGTCCTGTATGCCGAATCTGCGGCCCTCGAGAAGATGAGCACTCTGCAGCCACCACAGCAGAGACACCATGGCCCTCGGGGACAGGGTGATCAGCCGATGCATCTGAAGATGCGATCCGGACCACTTGTCTAACAGATCCCACTGAAAGATCCTTGCATGAAACCTGCCGAATGGAATTGCTTCGTAAGCAGCTACCATCTTTCCCAGGACTCGCGTGCAGTGATGCACCGACACCTGTTTTGGTTTCAGGAGGTCTCTGACCAGAGATGACAACTCCTTGGCCTTCTCCTCCGGGAGAAACACCTTCTTCTGTTCTGTGTCCAGAATCATACCCAGGAACAGCAGACGCGTCGTAGGAACCAGCTGCAACTTTGGAATATTCAGAATCCAGCCGTGCTGTTGTAGCACTTCCTGAGATAGTGCTACTCCGACCAACAACTGATCCCTGGACCTCGCCTTTATAAGGAGATCGTCCAAGTACGGGATAATTATAACTCCCTTCTTTCGAAGGAGTATCATCATTTCGGCCATTACCTTGGTAAATACCCTCGGTGCCGTGGACAGACCAAACGGCAACGTCTGGAATTGGTAATGGCAGTCTTGTACCACAAAACGGAGGTACACCTGGTGAGATGGGTAAATGGGGACATGCAGGTAAGCATCCTTGATGTCCAGTGATACCATGTAATCCCCTTCTTTCAGGCTTGCAATAACCGCCCTGAGCGATTCCATTTTGAACTTGAACCTTCTTATATAAGTGTTCAAGGATTTCAAATTTAGAATGGGTCTCACCGAACCGTCTGGTTTCGGTAAAACAAACATTGTGGAATAGTAACCCCGTCCCTGTTGAAGGAGGGGAACTTTTATTATCACCTGCTGGAGGTACAGCTTGTGAATTGCCGCCAGCACTACCTCCCTGTCCGGGGGAGTAGCTGGCAAGGCTGATTTGAGGTAACGGCGAGGGGGAGACATCTCGAATTCCAGCTTGTATCCCTGAGATACCACTTGTAGAACCCAGGGATCCACCTGTGAGCGAACCCACCGGTCGCTGAAGTTCCGGAGACGGGCCCCCACCGCACCTGGCTCCACCAGTGGAGCCCCAGCGTCATGCGGTGGATTTAGTGGAAGCAGGGGAGGATTTCTGTTCTTGGGAACTGGCTGTATGGTGCAGCTTTTTCCCTCTACCCCTGCCTCTGGGCAGAAAGGACGCGCCTTTAAGCCGCTTGCCTTTCTGGGGCCGAAAGGACTGTACCTGATAATACGGTGCTTTCTTTGGCTGTGAGGGAACATGGGGTAAAAATGTCGACTTCCCAGCTGTTGCTGTGGAAACGAGGTCCGAGAGACCATCCCCAAACAATTCCTCACCCTTGTAAGGCAAAACCTCCATGTGCCTTTTAGAATCCGCATCACCTGTCCACTGCCGAGTCCATAATACTCTCCTGGCAGAAAATAAGAATTTACTTACCGATAATTCTATTTCTCGTAGTCCGTAGTGGATGCTGGGGACTCCGTCAGGACCATGGGGAATAGCGGGCTCCGCAGGAGACAGGGCACATCTAAAAAAGCTTTTAGGTCACATGGTGTGTACTGGCTCCTCCCCCCATGACCCTCCTCCAAGCCTCAGTTAGGTACTGTGCCCGGACGAGCGTACACAATAAGGAAGGATCTTGAATCCCGGGTAAGACTCATACCAGCCACACCAATCACACCGTACAACTTGTGATCTGAACCCAGTTAACAGTATGATAACAAAACGAAGTAGCCTCCGAAAAGATGGCTCACAACAATAGTAATAACCCGATTTTTGTAACAATAACTATGTACAAGCATTGCAGACAATCCGCACTTGGGATGGGCGCCCAGCATCCACTACGGACTACGAGAAATAGAATTATCGGTAAGTAAATTCTTATTTTCTCTAACGTCCTAGTGGATGCTGGGGACTCCGTCAGGACCATGGGGATTATACCAAAGCTCCCAAACGGGCGGGAGAGTGCGGATGACTCTGCAGCACCGAATGAGAGAACTCCAGGTCCTCCTTAGCCAGAGTATCAAAATTTGTAAAATTTTACAAACGTGTTCTCCCCTGACCACGTAGCTGCTCGGCAAAGTTGTAATGCCGAGACTCCTCGGGCAGCCGCCCAGGATGAGCCCACCTTCCTTGTGGAATGGGCATCTACATATTTCGTCTGTGGCAGGCCTGCCACAGAATGTGCAAGCTGAATTGTACTACAAATCCAGCGTGCAATAGACTGCTTAGAAGCATGAGCACCCAGCTTGTTGGGTGTATACAGTATAAACAGCAAGTCAGACTTTCTGACTCCAGCCGTCCTAACTATATATATATATATATATATATATATATATATATATATATATATATATATATATATATATATATATATAATAAAGCTGAGTCCGGCACTCAATAAATGATTCAATTACCCCGGTGTCCTGATCCAGAAACGGAATTCACCGCTGATGTAGATTTCTAAATGGAACGGCACTCAGAGGCTTTTTCTTTGCAGCAATAGTGTATTAAAAATTTCAATAATACATCAATTCATTATCAACGTTTCGGTGCCGACGCGCACCGTCGTCAGGATATGATGCATAGAATCAACATGTAACGACAAACACATACAACATGAAGTGCTCAACTCACCCTCCTAAATACCTGTTGTGATCAGCAATCACCTGAGCTCCGGGCGGGTGTTCGGCGCCCTGGCGTGCGGGGGCGCTCGGCAATGACGTCATCCCGTTGTACAGACCCTGCTGTAGCTAACGAGGCGCCTGTGCTCTGCGTCAACCCGTCGTCAGGGAAACTCCTGCAAGCGTGTGTGGTAACTAGGGACGCCTACGCGTCTCATCGCCCTCACAGTCCCGCTGGTTATATCACCGTATGCCGCTCCTTCCCAGCTCTGTTAGAAAAATAAAATGTTTAAAAAAGCATAGACAACCTGTGAAATAGTATGTGTTAACCCATAGATAAGAATCAACATGCACTATAAGGAAAAAATGCACTTTAAGGAAAAATATATATATACTCATTATTAAATCCTCAGAAACTAGGTTAAATGGAATAATATTCAAAAGAAACATGTACTAATGTTGGCAATAAACATAACCTATCATTAATTATATATTTTCTATGTGAGACTGTTCCAGCAGATCTTCTCATTTAGGCCCCTGGGGGCCACAGTGTCCAGTCTCGTGATCCATCTGGCTTCCAAGATTAATAGCTGTTTGTTTCTGTCGCCTCCCCGTCTGTTTGGTGGTAAATGGTCGATGATCATATATCTGACACTGGATAGTGAGTGTCCCCTTTCTGCAAAGTGCTTGGCTACTGGTTGGTCGCTGTTACCACTTTGGATCGCCGCTCGAATTGCCGATCTATGTTGTGTGGCTCTTTCCTTGAAGGGGCGTATGGTTTTACCCACATAGTATGAGCCACAAGGGCATCGGATGATGTATACAACGTAGGCCGTGGTGCAAGTCACCGCATGCTTAATGGGGATGTATTTCCCACTATGTGGGTGTCGGAACACTTTTCCTGTGTCCATATGACTGCAAGTGGTGCAGTTGATGCATTTATAACATCCCCTGCGGTGTTGGACATTCACTGTTGATGGATAGTTGCTGAATCCAGTTATGTCGGTTCGTACCACCCAGTTCTTAATATTTCTCCCTCGACGGAAACTTGTCATGGGTTTTTTGGTTTTAAAGCCTTTTAAATCAGTGTCAGTGCTGATTATAGGCCACAGGGCCTTGGTGGCTTGCTGGATAATACCGCTACTGGTGGTGTAATTCGTCGGCCAAATTATACGGTCATCATTTTTATTTGTTTTTTTGCGGGTATGTAACAGCTGTTCCCTGGGGGTTTGTAAGACTTTTCTTTTGTGCTGTAAAGGCTTTAAAACCAAAAAACCCATGACAAGTTTCCGTCGAGGGAGAAATATTAAGAACTGGGTGGTACGAACCGACATAACTGGATTCAGCAACTATCCATCAACAGTGAATGTCCAACACCGCAGGGGATGTTATAAATGCATCAACTGCACCACTTGCAGTCATATGGACACAGGAAAAGTGTTCCGACACCCACATAGTGGGAAATACATCCCCATTAAGCATGCGGTGACTTGCACCACGGCCTACGTTGTATACATCATCCGATGCCCTTGTGGCTCATACTATGTGGGTAAAACCATACGCCCCTTCAAGGAAAGAGCCACACAACATAGATCGGCAATTCGAGCGGCGATCCAAAGTGGTAACAGCGACCAACCAGTAGCCAAGCACTTTGCAGAAAGGGGACACTCACTATCCAGTGTCAGATATATGATCATCGACCATTTACCACCAAACAGACGGGGAGGCGACAGAAACAAACAGCTATTAATCTTGGAAGCCAGATGGATCACGAGACTGGACACTGTGGCCCCCAGGGGCCTAAATGAGAAGATCTGCTGGAACAGTCTCACATAGAAAATATATAATTAATGATAGGTTATGTTTATTGCCAACATTAGTACATGTTTCTTTTGAATATTATTCCATTTAACCTAGTTTCTGAGGATTTAATAATGAGTATATATATATTTTTCCTTAAAGTGCATTTTTTCCTTATAGTGCATGTTGATTCTTATCTATGGGTTAACACATACTATTTCACAGGTTGTCTATGCTTTTTTAAACATTTTATTTTTCTAACAGAGCTGGGAAGGAGCGGCATACGGTGATATAACCAGCGGGACTGTGAGGGCGATGAGACGCGTAGGCGTCCCTAGTTACCACACACGCTTGCAGGAGTTTCCCTGACGACGGGTTGACGCAGAGCACAGGCGCCTCGTTAGCTACAGCAGGGTCTGTACAACGGGATGACGTCATTGCCGAGCGCCCCCGCACGCCAGGGCGCCGAACACCCGCCCGGAGCTCAGGTGATTGCTGATCACAACAGGTATTTAGGAGGGTGAGTTGAGCACTTCATGTTGTATGTGTTTGTCGTTACATGTTGATTCTATGCATCATATCCTGACGACGGTGCGCGTCGGCACCGAAACGTTGATAATGAATTGATGTATTATTGAAATTTTTAATACACTATTGCTGCAAAGAAAAAGCCTCTGAGTGCCGTTCCATTTAGAAATCTATATATATATATATATATATATATATATATATATATATATATATATATATATATATATATATATATATATATATATATATATATATATATATATAGCAAGGTGACAGCACTCTATGTCTAAAGTCAAAAGATAGTTGGTGCAAGGTCCTAATAATCAATATACACACTCACTTTTCCCATAGCTGAAAAAAGAATTAGACCAGCACTCACGTTTTAGTTGAAGAAAAAAAGGGGTTTTTTAATCCTGAAAAGACATCAAGGATACACCCCACTGTTTACAGTACGCCCAACAGCCGTTTCAACACATGGTGGTCTTCATCAGGGGCAGCTGTCACTCTGTCAGGAGCTATCTTAAATAGCGGAGAAGGCGCCAGAATATCCGAACGGGACGGCCGGAAGCAGCGCGTCATAGCTGCTATCTGATTGGCTCCTGCCCGCACGTGATGCGTTGCTAGGGTACACAAACCCGGCTCTCTCCTTAGTGACCGGCTCCAGCAGCGTAACAGTAGTGTAGCGTGGGACGATCTGTATAGTAAGTACAGCGGCATGCAAATAGAAATGCTGCTGCCTGTAATCCCGGACACAGTCACATCTGCAGAGTTTTTAACCCCACAGTGCGCCAGCGGCACGGAACCACAGACAGCTCAATAATGAAATGTAATTACATGTACACATATAGGGCAATTAGACCAAACAATATCAACCTGCGTGGCAATGGTGATAACCAACTCAGAACAATATTGATTTAAGCATACCACCACATTAGCATGATATAAAGGATGGCTCGGATGACATGTCGCTCAGGGGTTATGAATACAGTATTTACACTCTGCAGCACAACCTGCACAGCAATAATAATAAGCAGCTCAGAGCATTGTTGATAGTAGCATACCACCAATAAAGCATAATATAAGAGAAGTGTCAGAAAAGATGGCAAAGATGACATGTCACTCAGCGGTAATAGATGCAAATTTTTACACTCCACCATAACGGAGTCAATAAATCATGGCTAAAAGGATCAATTGAATCCAACAGGTATATAGTACCACATGACAGTGTGGAAACCAGATGATGTCTAGCATGCAGCGGGGATACAAAATGATCAGTATAGGACAATCATGTCTCAGGGTACCGTACCCAGTATTCTCATACCCTTTCCAAGTATGGTACTGACTGGGCCCAACGCTGCTTAATTGCCAAGATCGGACGAGATTGGATGATTTCCAGCGTGGTAAGATGGTATCCGATATTCGTGTCCATATCTATCCGTATTATATGGCGTGAGTATCATCACCTGTGTCACAACCTGTGTGATAATGTAAATATGACCACAAGAAGAACCGTCCACCGATAATTTTAATACAACACCTAGTATTCCCACCTTGTCTCCAAATGTGGTACTTACTAGGCCCATCACTGCTTAATTGCCAAGATCGGACGGGATCGGATGAGGTCCAGTGTGGTATGGTAGTATCAATCAATACGGTGTGCAGTTATGTGTCCATTACACAATTAAGAGTCCAATTGGCCCAGGGAGTGAGAGACTAAATCAGAGAGCATTGTCAGGTGTAAAATGATTAACATGACACACGGCGGTGTCTAAGAAAATTAAACCAGAACAATTGACTCAGTATATAATTCTGCCGAGTCACAGGAAGCATCCTAAACGGAATTCCTCATTAAGCCCATTCGGGGCCAATGATTGCAATCTATCAATCCATTGGTGTTCTCTTTGCAAAAGGATTTTGTTGCGATCACCACCCCTTTGTAGTGGTGGGATCTGATCCAAGATACAACACTTGAGTTGATTAATGGAATGTTTAGCCTCCATAAAATGTCTTGCAACAGGTAAGGTTGAAAAGTCACTTGAAATTCCACCCTGTGTAATGCTCTTTTTGATTGTAGAACGATGCTGACTTAGACGTTCTTTCAGCATCCTGCTAGTCTTCCCAACATATAGCAGATTGCATGGACATTTCAACACATAGACTACAAATTTGCTATTGCAGTCAAGTCTCTGTCTGATTGTGTAGGACTTCTTGTCCTGAGGGTTAGTGAACCGATTGCCGAGTAGCAGGAATGAACAGTTTGGACAGCCCGTGCACTTGAAAACCCCTGTTTTGGTAGTTAACCAATTAGAGGCTGTCCTCTTCTTTCTCTTAGAGAAATCTGTCACAACCAACATATCTTTCAGATTGGGTCCTCGTTTATATGCGAACCGAGGCGGTTGCGGAATGGCTTTTGATAATTCCGGATCCGTATCAATAAGGTGCCAATGTTCCTGTATCTTATTACGGATAAATCGAGAAGCAGTCGTATACATGCTGACAAAGTTAAACCTATCATTGTCTTTGACAGTAGAGGCGTCTTTTTTAGATAGGAGTTCATTCCTTTTTATTTGGCCAATTTTTTTGAGTGCCAAATCAATCTCCTCCTTAGAGTATCCACGATCAAGGAAACGTTGACTCATTGATTGTAGAGCCGGTGGTATTGCTAGTGGGTCAGAGGTAATGCGTATCACCCTAAGCAACTGTGAGAATGGAAGTCCTCTTTTGAGGGGTGCCGGATGGAAGCTTGTTGAGAGTAAAAGCGTATTCCTGTCTGAGGGTTTACAATGAATCCGAGTGGTTAGAGAATTATTGGACAAAAGAACGGATACGTCCAGGAAATTTATTTCTGTTTTGCTGAACGTGAGGCTGAATCTAATGGTGCCAGGGAGTGAGTTTAGATGGTCAATGAAAGTCAAAAGTGTTTTCTCTCCCCCATGCCAAATGAAAAATAAATCATCAATATATCTTACATACGTTGACAAAAATCGACCAAAAAGGGGGTGACCCGTGATGTGTTCTTGTTCATATATTGACATAAAAATGTTGGCATAAGCTGGGGCCATGTTAGACCCCATAGCAGTGCCCTGTTTTTGTAAAAAGAAACCATTCTCAAATAAAAAATAGTTCTTATTCAAAATTAGGTCAATGAGAGACACCATGTATTCTGATGGGGGTCCAAAGTATCCTTCATTTTCTGTTATTAATCGTCTGCAAGATTCAATGCCCAAAGCATGAGGAATATTTGTATAGAGACTTGAGACATCCAATGTGACCAACAGTGCATCATCCGGAACATGTTTAATGTTTTCCAGTTTTATTAAGAAATCTGTCGTGTCTTCAATGTAGCTAGATGCACTTTTGGCAAGTGGTTGTAGATAAAAGTCTACAAGCTGTGAAAGTGGTTGGCAAAGAGAGCCCCGTGCCGAGATAATCGGCCGCCCCGGGGGCTGTGCTAGGGATTTATGTATCTTGGGTAATGTGTAAAGAATTGGAGTTTTGGGGTGAGGCGTAGTCAAAAAATCCGCTGTGGTCTGATTAATGTACCTGTTACTGACTCCCAAATTGATTATTGAATCAATTTCCTTTTTATAAGTCCATGTGGGGTCAAAAGTAAGTTTTTGATAACAGGTTAAGTTGGATAATTGTCCATAAGCCTCTTGTACATAATAGTCAAAGTCAAGTAGGACTATGCCTCCCCCTTTGTCCGCAGACCTGATGACCAGTTGATTGTCATTCTGTAGAGATTTGATGGCAGCTCTTTCTCCCTTAGATATGTTGGAATAACTGGGTTTTTGTTCCTTGATGTAGGGCATCGTATCCCTTTTAAGTACCCTTAAGAAGGTGTGGATTGAGGGATTGAGGGTCGGTGGATCAAACTGACTGGGTTTCTTCAAAGGACAATGTGGTGTTGTTGTAATAGAGGTTGGACTTGGTGTGTTAGAAAAGTAGTCTTTAAGGCGCAGTTGTCTTCCCAATTTGTATAGATCAACCTGCCATTGGAAACTATCCTGTCCAACAGTGGGTACAAAGGTTAATCCCTTACTTAAGACAGAGAGTTCATCACTCGTCAGTTTATGTTTAGATAAATTAAAGACCACTGATGTCTGTGTTTTGTTCTCCATTATTGTTTTTTTGCTCTTCCTTTTTCTCCCACCTCTACGGGTGGGTAAAGCGGGTTTTTTGGAGCCCTTCTATTGCGCTCTGATCTTGAAAGGTAAGTAGTCCCTTGTGCAGATGTTGTTGGTACATCAGAGTCACTTGCTGACGTCTGAGATCTGCTATCAATGTCGGTGAAGGGTGTGTTAGGTCTTCTTCCTCCACGTCTCTGTTGGGGTCGGTATTTGCGTGGCTCACTGCGCGATACCCAGGGATATACCCTATTCTCCTTATAGTCCAATTTGACTTGTTTATACTTATTCTTCTTAAACTTTAGCAAATCACCACGGAATTTATCAATGTCCTTGTTTAGTTTGGTGAAAAGATCACTGTCAGGGGATTGAATCGTCCTAAATAATTCGGACGCCTCTAATTCAGAAATATCTCTTCTGATTTCCGTAAGATCTAAACCTGCCTGTTCAATTACAAGCAGCATTAAATCCTGGGAGCATTTATTCAAAATATTGCACCATTTTGTACAAAAATCATTATTGTGTCTCCCCAGTGTGGGTTGATTGTGTAATCTAAACCCTCTGGGGATAAGGGATTCTTTGTAGTATTGAGAGAGAGTTAGGCCATGCAGATGTAGCTCAACTTCTCTCTTTTTAAGTCTCAGTAAATCATGTAAAAACTCCTCTGGGCTATCTTTATCAAATGCCAGGGATTCGGTATTATCAAAAAGTATCCGTTCCGCGTCTGATTTGTCAAATTGAAGGACAGCGACTAAATCTTTGTTAGCGCTGGTAGACATTTATATGTACAGGGGGTTTTTGAAACAAAAAATAAAAAATATGAAAAATGAAAGGAAAAAGCAAAATGACAACCATACGTTGTTGTATGCAACTGAACAAAAAAATAGAGATCATAAAATATTCATGAAAAAAATATGTACGTTTGAAATAAAAAAAAAAAAAAAAAAAAAAAAAAATTATGATTGGTTAATCTCTAGTACAGAGATTATAATCACACAGACTGGTGCAAGTCAAAAAATTGGTACAATATATAGCAAGGTGACAGCACTCTATGTCTAAAGTCAAAAGATAGTTGGTGCAAGGTTTTTTTTTTTTTTTTTTTTTATTTCAAACGTACATATTTTTTTCATGAATATTTTATGATCTCTATTTTTTTGTTCAGTTGCATACAACAACGTATGGTTGTCATTTTGCTTTTTCCTTTCATTTTTCATATTTTTTATTTTTTGTTTCAAAAAACCCCTGTACATATAAATGTCTACCAGCGCTAACAAAGATTTAGTCGCTGTCCTTCAATTTGACAAATCAGACGCGGAACGGATACTTTTTGATAATACCGAATCCCTGGCATTTGATAAAGATAGCCCAGAGGAGTTTTTACATGATTTACTGAGACTTAAAAAGAGAGAAGTTGAGCTACATCTGCATGGCCTAACTCTCTCTCAATACTACAAAGAATCCCTTATCCCCAGAGGGTTTAGATTACACAATCAACCCACACTGGGGAGACACAATAATGATTTTTGTACAAAATGGTGCAATATTTTGAATAAATGCTCCCAGGATTTAATGCTGCTTGTAATTGAACAGGCAGGTTTAGATCTTACGGAAATCAGAAGAGATATTTCTGAATTAGAGGCGTCCGAATTATTTAGGACGATTCAATCCCCTGACAGTGATCTTTTCACCAAACTAAACAAGGACATTGATAAATTCCGTGGTGATTTGCTAAAGTTTAAGAAGAATAAGTATAAACAAGTCAAATTGGACTATAAGGAGAATAGGGTATATCCCTGGGTATCGCGCAGTGAGCCACGCAAATACCGACCCCAACAGAGACGTGGAGGAAGAAGACCTAACACACCCTTCACCGACATTGATAGCAGATCTCAGACGTCAGCAAGTGACTCTGATGTACCAACAACATCTGCACAAGGGACTACTTACCTTTCAAGATCAGAGCGCAATAGAAGGGCTCCAAAAAACCCGCTTTACCCACCCGTAGAGGTGGGAGAAAAAGGAAGAGCAAAAAAAACAATAATGGAGAACAAAACACAGACATCAGTGGTCTTTAATTTATCTAAACATAAACTGACGAGTGATGAACTCTCTGTCTTAAGTAAGGGATTAACCTTTGTACCCACTGTTGGACAGGATAGTTTCCAATGGCAGGTTGATCTATACAAATTGGGAAGACAACTGCGCCTTAAAGACTACTTTTCTAACACACCAAGTCCAACCTCTATTACAACAACACCACATTGTCCTTTGAAGAAACCCAGTCAGTTTGATCCACCGACCCTCAATCCCTCAATCCACACCTTCTTAAGGGTACTTAAAAGGGATACGATGCCCTACATCAAGGAACAAAAACCCAGTTATTCCAACATATCTAAGGGAGAAAGAGCTGCCATCAAATCTCTACAGAATGACAATCAACTGGTCATCAGGTCTGCGGACAAAGGGGGAGGCATAGTCCTACTTGACTTTGACTATTATGTACAAGAGGCTTATGGACAATTATCCAACTTAACCTGTTATCAAAAACTTACTTTTGACCCCACATGGACTTATAAAAAGGAAATTGATTCAATAATCAATTTGGGAGTCAGTAACAGGTACATTAATCAGACCACAGCGGATTTTTTGACTACGCCTCACCCCAAAACTCCAATTCTTTACACATTACCCAAGATACATAAATCCCTAGCACAGCCCCCGGGGCGGCCGATTATCTCGGCACGGGGCTCTCTTTGCCAACCACTTTCACAGCTTGTAGACTTTTATCTACAACCACTTGCCAAAAGTGCATCTAGCTACATTGAAGACACGACAGATTTCTTAATAAAACTGGAAAACATTAAACATGTTCCGGATGATGCACTGTTGGTCACATTGGATGTCTCAAGTCTCTATACAAATATTCCTCATGCTTTGGGCATTGAATCTTGCAGACGATTAATAACAGAAAATGAAGGATACTTTGGACCCCCATCAGAATACATGGTGTCTCTCATTGACCTAATTTTGAATAAGAACTATTTTTTATTTGAGAATTGTTTCTTTTTACAAAAACAGGGCACTGCTATGGGGTCTAACATGGCCCCAGCTTATGCCAACATTTTTATGTCAATATATGAACAAGAACACATCACGGGTCACCCCCTTTTTGGTCGATTTTTGTCAACGTATGTAAGATATATTGATGATTTATTTTTCATTTGGCATGGGGGAGAGAAAACACTTTTGACTTTCATTGACCATCTAAACTCACTCCCTGGCACCATTAGATTCAGCCTCACGTTCAGCAAAACAGAAATAAATTTCCTGGACGTATCCGTTCTTTTGTCCAATAATTCTCTAACCACTCGGATTCATTGTAAACCCTCAGACAGGAATACGCTTTTACTCTCAACAAGCTTCCATCCGGCACCCCTCAAAAGAGGACTTCCATTCTCACAGTTGCTTAGGGTGATACGCATTACCTCTGACCCACTAGCAATACCACCGGCTCTACAATCAATGAGTCAACGTTTCCTTGATCGTGGATACTCTAAGGAGGAGATTGATTTGGCACTCAAAAAAATTGGCCAAATAAAAAGGAATGAACTCCTATCTAAAAAAGACGCCTCTACTGTCAAAGACAATGATAGGTTTAACTTTGTCAGCATGTATACGACTGCTTCTCGATTTATCCGTAATAAGATACAGGAACATTGGCACCTTATTGATACGGATCCGGAATTATCAAAAGCCATTCCGCAACCGCCTCGGTTCGCATATAAACGAGGACCCAATCTGAAAGATATGTTGGTTGTGACAGATTTCTCTAAGAGAAAGAAGAGGACAGCCTCTAATTGGTTAACTACCAAAACAGGGGTTTTCAAGTGCACGGGCTGTCCAAACTGTTCATTCCTGCTACTCGGCAATCGGTTCACTAACCCTCAGGACAAGAAGTCCTACACAATCAGACAGAGACTTGACTGCAATAGCAAATTTGTAGTCTATGTGTTGAAATGTCCATGCAATCTGCTATATGTTGGGAAGACTAGCAGGATGCTGAAAGAACGTCTAAGTCAGCATCGTTCTACAATCAAAAAGAGCATTACACAGGGTGGAATTTCAAGTGACTTTTCAACCTTACCTGTTGCAAGACATTTTATGGAGGCTAAACATTCCATTAATCAACTCAAGTGTTGTATCTTGGATCAGATCCCACCACTACAAAGGGGTGGTGATCGCAACAAAATCCTTTTGCAAAGAGAACACCAATGGATTGATAGATTGCAATCATTGGCCCCGAATGGGCTTAATGAGGAATTCCGTTTAGGATGCTTCCTGTGACTCGGCAGAATTATATACTGAGTCAATTGTTCTGGTTTAATTTTCTTAGACACCGCCGTGTGTCATGTTAATCATTTTACACCTGACAATGCTCTCTGATTTAGTCTCTCACTCCCTGGGCCAATTGGACTCTTAATTGTGTAATGGACACATAACTGCACACCGTATTGATTGATACTACCATACCACACTGGACCTCATCCGATCCCGTCCGATCTTGGCAATTAAGCAGTGATGGGCCTAGTAAGTACCACATTTGGAGACAAGGTGGGAATACTAGGTGTTGTATTAAAATTATCGGTGGACGGTTCTTCTTGTGGTCATATTTACATTATCACACAGGTTGTGACACAGGTGATGATACTCACGCCATATAATACGGATAGATATGGACACGAATATCGGATACCATCTTACCACGCTGGAAATCATCCAATCTCGTCCGATCTTGGCAATTAAGCAGCGTTGGGCCCAGTCAGTACCATACTTGGAAAGGGTATGAGAATACTGGGTACGGTACCCTGAGACATGATTGTCCTATACTGATCATTTTGTATCCCCGCTGCATGCTAGACATCATCTGGTTTCCACACTGTCATGTGGTACTATATACCTGTTGGATTCAATTGATCCTTTTAGCCATGATTTATTGACTCCGTTATGGTGGAGTGTAAAAATTTGCATCTATTACCGCTGAGTGACATGTCATCTTTGCCATCTTTTCTGACACTTCTCTTATATTATGCTTTATTGGTGGTATGCTACTATCAACAATGCTCTGAGCTGCTTATTATTATTGCTGTGCAGGTTGTGCTGCAGAGTGTAAATACTGTATTCATAACCCCTGAGCGACATGTCATCCGAGCCATCCTTTATATCATGCTAATGTGGTGGTATGCTTAAATCAATATTGTTCTGAGTTGGTTATCACCATTGCCACGCAGGTTGATATTGTTTGGTCTAATTGCCCTATATGTGTACATGTAATTACATTTCATTATTGAGCTGTCTGTGGTTCCGTGCCGCTGGCGCACTGTGGGGTTAAAAACTCTGCAGATGTGACTGTGTCCGGGATTACAGGCAGCAGCATTTCTATTTGCATGCCGCTGTACTTACTATACAGATCGTCCCACGCTACACTACTGTTACGCTGCTGGAGCCGGTCACTAAGGAGAGAGCCGGGTTTGTGTACCCTAGCAACGCATCACGTGCGGGCAGGAGCCAATCAGATAGCAGCTATGACGCGCTGCTTCCGGCCGTCCCGTTCGGATATTCTGGCGCCTTCTCCGCTATTTAAGATAGCTCCTGACAGAGTGACAGCTGCCCCTGATGAAGACCACCATGTGTTGAAACGGCTGTTGGGCGTACTGTAAACAGTGGGGTGTATCCTTGATGTATCCTTGATGTCTTTTCAGGATTAAAAAACCCCTTTTTTTCTTCAACTAAAACGTGAGTGCTGGTCTAATTCTTTTTTCAGCTATGGGAAAAGTGAGTGTGTGTGTATATATATATATATATATATATATATATATATATATATATATATATATATATATATATATATATATATATATATATATATATTTTTAGGGCCCTGACCACGTCTAGTAACTTGGAGTCCTCCAAGTCCCTAGTAGCCGCAGGCACCACAAGAGGTTGTTTCAGGTGAAAACGCTGACACCCCTTTATGAAGAAACTGGAGACGAGTCCCAGTTCTGTCCTGTTCAAATGGAAAATTTTAATATGGGCTTTTGTAAAACAAAGCCGCCCATTCTGACAATCGCCTGGCCGAGGCCAGGGCTAACAACATGGTCACTTCCCATGTGAGATATTTGTCAACAGCATGGTCACTTTCCATGTGAGATATTTCAAATCCACAGATTTGAGCGGTTCAAACCAATATGATTTTAAGAAATCCCAACACTATGTTGAGATCTCACGGTGCCCCTAGGGGCACAAAAAAGCTGTATATGCAATACATCCTTTACAATCTGGACTTCAGGAACTGAAGTCAATTCTTTCTGGAAGAAAATCTACAGGGCTGAAATTTAAATGTTAATGAACCCCAATTTGAGGTCCAAAACACTCCTGTTTTCAGGAAGTGTAGAAATCGACCTAGTTGAATTTCCGTCGTGGAGCCTTCCTGGCCTCACCCACGCAACATATTTTCACCACATGTGGTGATGACGTTGTGCGGTCACCTCCTTCCTGGCTTTGACCAGGGTAGGTATGACCTCTTATGGAATGCCTTTTCCCCTCAGGATCCGGCATTCAACCGCCATGCCGTCAAACGCAGCCGCGGTAAGTCTTGGAATAGACATGGTACTTGCTGAATCAAGTCCCTTCTTAGCTCCCCAGGCCCTTAGTCCTCTGTGAGCATTTCTTGAAGTTCCGGGTACCAAGTCCCTCTTGGCCAATCCGGAGCCACTAGTATAGTTCATACTCCTCTATGTCTTATAATTCTCAATACCCTGGTTATGAGAAACAGAGGAGGGAACACATACACAGACTGGTACACCCACGGTGTTACCAGAACATCCACAGCTATCGCCTGAAGGTCTCATGACCTGGCGGAATACCTGTCCCGTTTTTTGTTCGGGCGGGACGCCATCATGTCCACCTTTGGTCTTTGCCAACGGTCCACAATCATGTTGAAAAACTTCCCTATGAAGTTTCCACTCTCCCGGGTGGAGGTCATGCCTGCTGAGGAAGTCTGCTTCCCAGTCGTCCACTCCCGGAAAGAACACTGCTGACAGTGCTATCACATGATTTTCCGCCTAGCGAAAAATCCTTGCAGTTTTCACTGCCCTCCTGCTTCTTGTGCCGCCCTTCTGTTTACGTGGGCGACTGCCGTGATGTTATCCCACTGGATCAATACCGGCTGACCTTGAAGCAGAGGTCTAGCTAAGTTTAGAGCATTATAAAATTGCTCTAAGCTTATTTATGCGGAGAGAATTCTCCAGACTTAATCACACTTCCCTGGAAATTTTTTCCCTGTGTGACTGTTCCCCAGCCTCTCAGGCTGGCCTCCGTGGTCACCGGCATCCAATCCTGAATGCCGAATCTGCGGCCCTCTAGAAGATGAGCACTCTGTAATCACCACAGGAGAGACACCCTTTTCCTTGGATATAGGGTTATCCGCTGATGCATCTGAGGATGCGATCCGGACCATTTGTCCAGCAGATCCCACTGAAGAGTTCTTGCGGGAAATCTGCCGAATGGAATTGCTTCGTAATAAGCCACCATTTTTACCAGGACTCTTGTGCAATGATGCACTGACACTTTTCCTGGTTTTAGGAGGATCCCGATTAGCTCGGATAACTCCCTGGTTTTCTCCACTGGGAGAAACACGTTTTTCTGGACTGTGTCCAGAATCTTCCCTAGGAACAGTAGACGTGTCGTCGGAAAAAGCTGCGATTTTGGAATATTTAGAATCCACTCGTGCTGTCGTAGAACTACTTAAGATAGTGCTACTCCGACCTCCAACTGTTCTCTGGACCTTGCCCTTATCAGGAAAGCGTCCATGTTTCTTTTAAGAAAAATCATCATTCCGGCCATTACCTTGGTAAAGACCCGGGGCGCCGTGGACAATCCAAACGGCAGCGTCTGAACTGATAGTGACAGTTCTGTACCAGGAACCTGAAGTACCCTTGGTGAGAAGGGCAAATTTGGACCTGTAGGTAAACGTCCCTGATATCCAGTGACATCATATCGTCCCCTTCTTCCTGGTTCGCTATCACTGCTCCGAGTGACTCCATCTTGATTTGAACGCTTGTATGCAAGTGTTCAAATATTTCAGATCTCACCGAGCCGGTTGGCTTCAGTACCACAATATAGTGTGGAATACTACCCCCTTCCTTGTTGTAAGAAGGGTACTTTGATTATCACCTGCTGGGAATACAGCCTGTGAATTGTGTGAGGGGGAGACGTCTCGAATTTCCAATGTACACCTGGGATATTACATGTAGGATCCCGGAGTTCCCTTGCGAGTGTTGCTGAAACTCTTGAGATGACCCCCTACCGCACCTGAGTCCGCTTGTACGGCCCCAGCGTTATGCTGCGGACTTGGCAGAAGCCGTGAGGAGCTTCTGTTCCTGGGAATGAGCTGCTTGCTGCAGTCTTCTTCCCTTTCCTCTCCCCCTGGGCAGATATGACTGGCCTTCGCCCGCCTGCCCGTATGGGGACGAAAGGACTGAGACTGAAAAGACTGTGTCCTTTTCTGCCAATATGTGACTCGGGGTAACAAAAGGTGGATTTTTCAGCTGTTGCCATGGCCACCAGGTCCAATGGACCGCCCCTTTATACGGCAATACTTCCATATGCCGTCTGGAATCTGCCTCACCTGACCACTGTCGTGTCTTCGTCTGGCAGATATGTACATCACATTTACTCTTGATGCCAGAATGCAAATATGCCTCTGCGCATCACACATATATAGAAATGCATCCTTAAAATGCTCTATAGACAATAAAATCCTGTCCCTGTCAAGGGTATCAAAATTTTCAGTCAGGAAATCCGACCAAGCCCCCTCAGCGCTGCACATCCAGGCTGAGGCGATTGCTGGTCGTAGTATAACACCAGTATGTGTGTATATACTGTTATGATATTTTCCAGCTTCCTATCAGCTGGCTCCTTGAGGGCGGCCGTATCTGGAAACGGTAACGCCATGTTTTTTATAAGCGTGTGAGCGCCTTGTCCACCCTAAGGTGTGTTTTCCAACTCGCCCTTACTACTGGCGGGAAAAAGGGTATACCGCCCATAACTTTCTGTCGGAGGAACCCCACGTATCATCACACACTTCATTTAATTTATCTGATTCAGGCAAAACTACAAGTAGTTTATTCCCACCCTACAAAATACCCTTATTTGTGGTACTTGTGGTATCAGAAATACGTAACACCTCCTTCATTGCCCTTAACATGTAACTTGTGGCCCTAAAGGAAAAATACGTTTGTTTCTTCACCGTCGACACTGGGGTCAGTGTCCGTGTCAGTGTCTGTCGACCGACTGAGGTAAATGGGCGTTTTTACAAGCCCCTGACGGTGTCTGAGACGCCTGGACCGATACTAATTTGTCCGCCGGCTGTCTCATGTCGTCAACCGGCTTGCAGCGTGTTGACATTATCACGTAATTCCATAAGTAAGCCATCCATTCTGGTGTCTACTCCCTAGAGAGTGACATCACCATTACAGGCAATTTTCTCCGTCTCCTCACCAACATTTTCCTCATACATGTCGACACACACGTACCGACCTACAGTACACACATACAGGGAATGCTCTGATAGAGGACAGGACCCACTAGCCCTTTGGGGAGACAGAGGGAGAGTTTGCCAGCACACACCAAAAGCGCCATAATGTATATAACAACCCTAGAAGGTGTTGTTTCTATATATGGGCTCTTAATATATAATTATATCGCCAATTTATGCCCCCCTTCTCTTTAACCCTGTTTCTGTAGTGCAGGGGAGAGTGGGAGCCTTACTCACCAGCGGAGCTGGTCAGGAAAATGGCGCTGAGTGCTGAGGAGAATAAGCTCCGCCCCTTTCACGGCGGGCTTTTCTCCCGGTTATTAGGAAAACTGGCCTGGGTTAAATACATACATATAGCCTTAATGGCTATATGTGATGTATTTATTTGCCTCTAAGGTAATCTATATTGCTGCCCAGGGCGCCCCCAGCAGCGCCCTGCACCCTCCGTGACCGAGATCAGTGAGCCGTGTAGCAACAATGGCGCACAGCTGCAGTGCTGTGCGCTACCTTCATGAAGACTGAGGAGTCTTCTGCCGCCTGTTTCCGGACCTCCGTTCTGCCGTTCTTCAGCGTCTGTAAGGGGGATCGGCGGCGCGGCTCCGGGACGAACCCCAGGCTGACCTGTGTTCCGACTCCCTCTGGAGCTCAGTGTCCAGTAGCCTAAGACTTCAATCCTCCTGCACGCAGGTGAGTTGCAAGTCTCTCCCCTAAGTCCCTCGTTGCAGTGATCCTGTCGCCAGCAGGAATCACTGATTAGAAACCTAAAAAAAAACTTTTCTAAACAGCTCTTTAAGAGAGCCACCTAGATTGCACCCTCTCGGACGGGCACAAAAACCTAACTTAACCTAACTGAGGCTTGGAGGAGGGTCATGGGGGGAGGAGCCAGTACACACCATGTGACCTAAAAGCTTTTTTAGATGTGCCCTGTCTCCTGCGGAGCCCGCTATTCCCCATGGTCCTGACGGAGTCCCCAGCATCCACTAGGACGTTAGAGAAATGGACATTGCATTTATTCTAGATGCCAGCCGGCAGATATCCCTCTGTGCATCTCTCATGTATAAGACTACGTCTTTAATATGCTCTATGGTTAGCAATATAGTGTCCCTGTCAAGGGAATCAATGTTATCAGACAGGGAATCAGACCACGCTGCTGCAGCACTGCACATCCATGCTGAAGCAATAGCAGGTCTCAGTATAGTACCCGAGTGTGTATATACAGACTTCAGGATAGCCTCCTGCTTTCTATCCGCAGGCTCCTTTAAGGCGGCCGTATCCTGAGACGGTAGTGCCACCTTTTTTGACAAGCGTGTGAGCGCTTTATCCACCCTCGGGGATGTCTCCCAACGTACCCTGTCTTCTGGCGGGAAAGGGTACGCCATTAGTAACTTTTTAGAAATCACTAGTTTTTTATCAGGGGAAGCCCACGCTTCTTCACACACTTCATTTAACTCATCTGAAGGGGGAAAAACCACTGGTTGCTTTTTCTCCCCAAACATAATACCCTTTTTAGTGGTACCTGGGTTAATGTCAGAAATGTGCAACACATTTTTCATTGCCGTAATCATGCAACGGATGGCACTAGTGGAATGTACATTAGTCTCGTCGTCGTCGACACTGGAGTCAGACTCCGTGTCGACATCTGTGTCTGCCATCTGAGGTAGCAGGCGTTTTTGAGCCCCTGATGGCCTTTGAGACGCCTGGGCAGGCACTGGCTGAGAAGCCGGCTGTCCCACAGCTGTTATGTCATCGAACCTTTTATGTAAGGAGTTGACACTGTCGGTTAATACCTTCCACATATCCATCCACTCTGGTGTCGACCCCGCAGGGGGTGACATCACATTTATCGGCACCTGCTCCGCCTCCACATAAGCCTCCTCATCAAACATGTCGACACAGCCGTACCGACACACCGCACACACACAGGGAATGCTCTGACTGAGGACAGGACCCCACAAAGTCCTTTGGGGAGACAGAGAGAGAGTATGCCAGCACACACCACAGCGCTATATAAACAGGGATTTACACTACACAAAGTGATTTTCCCTATAGCAGCTATAATACACAGTTTTGCGCCTAAATTTAGTGCCCCCCCTCTCTTTTTTACCCTTTGAGCCTGGAAACTGCAGGGGAGAGCCTGGGGAGCGTCCTTCCAGGGGATTTTTACACATATATAGTTTATTAGACTATATTATGTGTTTTTTTGCCATTTAAGGTACTCTAATTGCAGCCCAGGGCGCCCCCCCCCCCCAGCGCCCTGCACCCATCAGTGACCAGGAGTATGTGGTGTGCATAGGGAGCAATGGCGCACAGCTGCAGTGCTGTGCGCTACCTTAATGAAGACCAGAGTCTTCAGCCGCCGATTTCCAGGACGTTCTTCTTGCTTCTGGCTCTGCAAGGGGGACGGCGGCGCGGCCTCGGGACCGGACAACCGAGGCTGGGCCTGTGTTCGATCCCTCTGGAGCTAATGGTGTCCAGTAGCCTAGAAGCCCAAGCTAGCTGCAAGCAGGTAGGTTTGCTTCTCTCCCCTAAGTCCCTCGTAGCAGTGAGTCTGTTGCCAGCAGATCTCACTGAAAATAAAAAAACCTAACAAATACTTTCTTTACTAGAAGCTCAGGAGAGCCCCTAGTGTGCAACCAGCTCGAGCCGGGCACAGATTCTAACTGGGGTCTGGAGGAGTGGCATAGAGGGAGGAGCCAGTGCACACCAGTAGTCCTAATTCTTTCTTAGAGTGCCCAGTCTCCTGCGGAGCCCGTCTATTCCCCATGGTCCTTACGGAGTTCCCAGCATCCACTAGGACGTCAGAGAAATAGCATTTAATTCCTTTGACGCAAGGAAGGTTAGCGAGGCTTTATTATTTCCAGTAAAGAAAGCCTCCTCAACCTGCTCGGGTGTTGTATCAGCAATATTCAACACATCCCTAATAGCATCTATCATCAACTGCACCCCTTTAGCAAGAGATGCAGCCCCCCGCAACACATCCCCGTCACAGTCTGCAGTATCAGAATCGTTATCTGTATCATCCTGCATGATCTGAGCAAGAGCACGTTTATGTGAATATACAGCGGGGAGCCCTGATGTACCAGAACTGGGCAAGACTGCCATAGAGTTCTGTAAAGCCTGAGTTGCAGATTCATTTTGTGCAACCCTATTTGAAATGAGAAATCATAGATTTGACAGAGGATAACCACTCAGGCTCCCTTGCTGGAATCTGTGCTAAACCAGTGCAATCCTGATTACATGGAATGGGATCATCCTGAGAGGACATATCCTCTGCAGCATATGACACAGAGGACATTGCTTAATGGAGACCACAGACACTCCACACACACACAGGGGAGGGGGCAGACAGAGTTTCACCCCCCCCCCCCCAAAGAATGGCAAGAGAGACACAGAGATTGGAGCCAATCCACAAACATTGTTTCAATATAAAGGGAGACCCCCTATCAGCACTGACTGTGCATCTTAATAGGTCACACAGTCATTTTGCAGCCTCCCACCCCTTCTACAACCCCCTGGTAGCGTGATAGATAGCTGGAGTTGCTGTGGAGGGACTTGCTCTTCACTGACAGCGTTGTGCAGGCAGGAAAATGGCGCTGAACGCTGCTGGGTCCGCTCTGAGGAGAAGCTCCGCCCCCAAAATGCAGCTGTCTTCCCGCTCTTCATAAGATTATACTGGCCTGAGGATTTGTGCTGGCTGAGATCCGGGGACCCCGACAGGCTGTGTGACCAGTGTAGGCGCTGGCTCAGGGAGCCCCTCACAGCGCCGCACTATGTACCGCTGAGCTTCCGGAGCGCAGTTAGTACTGCACTCCTACCCTGTTGCCGCCATCTTCACACCAGCCCCCCGCTTGCTAGGGGGGGGTCGGTGACTCACTCGCCACAAATCTTCAGCTCTGTAAGGGGTTGGCGGCATGCTGCCGGGGTGAGCGATCCCCTGTGGTGGGGAACGATCTATCCCCTCAGGAGCTGTGTCCTGTCTGCAGAGATAGTGGCTCAGACCCCGCAGGGCGGACACTACTCCCCCCTTAGTCCCACGAAGCAGGGAGGCTGTTGCCAGCAGCCTCCCTGTAAAATAATAAACTCTAAAATAAACTTTACTAGAGAAACTCTGCAGACCTCCCCTAGCTGTTACCGGCTCCTCCGGGCACATTTTCTAAACTGGGTCTGGTAGGAGGGGCATAGAGGCGAGGAGCGAGCCCACACTCTCAAACTCTTGAGGTGCCAATCGCTTCTGGTGGACCCATCTATACCCCATGGTACTAATGTGGACCCCAGCATCCTCTAGGACGTAAGAGAAAACACGGGTAAATGCGCGCCCCCGTGCCACCTGGTAGTTACCACCTGTCCAGTGGAGATAAATGGCTGTGTATACCTAGAATATCTCCCTAGACATAGTATAATAAAAAAATATATATATATATATATATATATATATATATATATATATATATATATATATATATATATATATATATATATACACACACACACACATATATATAAGAATTTACTCACCGGTAATTCTATTTCTCGTAGTCCGTAGTGGATGCTGGGACTCCGTAAGGACCATGGGGAATAGCGGCTCCGCAGGAGACTGGGCACAACTAAAAGAAAGCTTTAGACTACTGGTGTGCACTGGCTCCTCCCACTATGACCCTCCTCCAGACTTCAGTTAGGATACTGTGCCAGGAAGAGCTGACACAATAAGGAAGGATTTTGAATCCCGGGTAAGACTCATACCAGCCACACCGTATAACTCGTGATACAAATACCCAGTTAACAGTATGATAACAACTGAGCCTCTCTACAGATGGCTCAACAATAACCCTTTAGTTAAACAATAACTATATACAAGTATTGCAGACAATCCGCACTTGGGATGGGCGCCCAGCATCCACTACGGACTACGAGAAATAGAATTACCGGAGCGTAAATTCTTATTTTCTCTGACGTCCTAGTGGATGCTGGGAACTCCGTAAGGACCATGGGGATTATACCAAAGCTCCCAAACAGGCGGGAGAGTGCGGATGACTCTGCAGCACCGAATGGGCAAACTCAAGGTCCTCCTCAGCCAGGGTGTCAAACTTGTAGAATTTAGCAAATGTGTTTGACCCCGACCAAGTTGCTGCTCGGCAAAGTTGTAGAGACGAGACCCCTCGGGCAGCCGCCCAAGAAGAGCCCACCTTCCTCGTGGAATGGGCTTTCACTGATTTAGGATGCGGCAGTCCCGCCGCAGAATGTGCAAGCTGAATCGTACTACAGATCCAGCAAGCAATAGTCTGCTTTGAAGCAGGTGCACCCAACTTGTTGGGCGCATACAGGATAAATAGCGAGTCAGTCTTTCTGACTCCAGCTGTCCTGGAAACATAAATTTTTCAGGGCCCTGACTACGTCCAACAACTTGGAAGCCTCCAAGTCTTTAGTAGCCGCAGGCACCACGATAGGTTGGTTCAGATGAAAAGCTGATACCACCTTAGGGAGAAATTGGGGACGAGTCCTCAATTCTGCCCTATCCATATGGAAAATCAGATAAGGGCTTTTACATGACAAAGCCGCCAATTCTAATACACGCCTGGCCGAAGCCAAGGCCAACAACATGACCACTTTCCACGTGAGATATTTCAATTCCACGGTTTTAAGTGGCTTAAACCAATGTGACTTTAGGAAATCCAACACCACGTTGAGATCCCAAGGTGCCACTGGAGGCACAAAAGGGGGCTGAATATGCAGCACTCCCTTAACAAAAGTCTGAACTTCAGGCAGTGAAGCCAGTTCTCTCTGGAAGAAAATCGATAGAGCCGAAATCTGGACCTTAATGGAACCCAATTTTAGGCCCATAGTCACCCCTGACTGTAGAAAGTGCAGGAAACGGCCCAGCTGAAATTCTTCCGTTGGGGCCTTCCTGGCCTCACACCACGCAACATATTTACGCCATATGCGGTGATAATGGTTTGCGGTTACTTCTTTCCTAGCTTTAATCAGCGTAGGAATGACTTCCTCCGGAATGCCCTTTTCCTTCAGGATCCGGTGTTCAACCGCCATGCCGTCAAACGCAGCCGCGGTAAGTCTTGGAACAGACAGGGCCCCTGCTGCAGCAGGTCCTGTCTGAGCGGCAGAGGCCATGGGTCCTCTGATATCATTTCTTGAAGTTCCGGGTACCAAGCTCTTCTTGGCCAATCTGGAACAATGAGTATAGTTCTTACTCCTCTTCTCCTTATTATCCTCAGTACCTTTGGTATGAGAGGAAGAGGAGGGAACACATAAACCGACCGGTACACCCACGGTGTCACTAGAGCGTCCACAGCTATCGCCTGCGGGTCTCTTGACCTGGCGCAATACTTTTCTAGCTTTTTGTTTAGGCGGGAAGCCATCATGTCCACCTGTGGCCTTTCCCAACGGTTTACAATCATTTGGAAGACTTCTGGATGAAGTCCCCACTCTCCCGGGTGGAGGTTGTGCCTGCTGAGGAAGTCTGCTTCCCAGTTGTCCACTCCCGGAATGAACACTGCTGACAGTGCTAACACGTGATTTTCCGCCCATCGGAGAATCCTTGTGGCATCTGCCATCGCCGTCCTGCTTCTCGTGCCGCCCTGTCAGTTTACATGGGCGACCGCCGTGATGTTGTCTGACTGGATCAGTACCGGCTGGTTTTGAAGCAGGGGTTTTGCCTGACTTAGGGCATTGTAAATGGCCCTTAGTTCCAGAATATTTATGTGCAGGGAAGTCTCCTGACTTGACCATAGTCCTTGGAAGTTTCTTCCCTGTGTGACTGCCCCCCAGCCTCGAAGGCTGGCATCCGTGGTCACCAGGACCCAGTCCTGTATGCCGAATCTGCGGCCCTCTTGAAGATGAGCACTCTGCAGCCACCACAGCAGAGACACCCTTGTCCTTGGAGACAGGGTTATCAGCCGATGCATCTGAAGACGCGATCCGGACCACTTGTCCAACAGGTCCCACTGAAAGGTTCTTGCATGGAACCTGCCGAATGGAATTGCTTCGTAGGAAGCTACCATCTTTCCCAGGATCCGCGTGCAGTGATGCACCGACACCTGTTTTGGTTTTAGGAGGCCTCTGACTAGAGATGACAGCTCCTCGGCCTTCTCCTCCGGGATAAACACTTTTTTCTGTTCTGTGTCCAGAACCATTCCCAGGAACAGTAGACGTGTCGTAGGAACCAGCTGCGACTTTTGAATATTTAGAATCCAGCCGTGCTGTTGTAGCACCTCCCGAGATAGTGCTACCCCGACCAACAACTGCTCCATGGACCTCGCCTTTATCAAGAGATCGTCCAAGTACGGGACAATTAAAACTCCCTTCTTTCGAAGGAGTATCATAATTTCGGCCATTACCTTGGTAAAGACCCTCGGAGCCGTGGATAGACCGAACGGCAACGTCTGGAATTGGTAATGACAATCCTGTACCACAAATCTGAGGTACTCCTGGTGAAGATGGTAAATGGGGACATGCAGGTAAGCATCCTTGATGTCCAGTGATACCATGTAATCCCCCTCGTCCAGGCTTGCAATAACCGCCCTGAGTGATTCCATCTTGAACTTGAATTTTTTTATATATGTGTTCAAGGATTTCAAATTTAAAATGGGTCTCACCGAACCGTCCGGTTTCGGTACCACAAACATTGTGGAATAGTAACCCCGTCCTTGTTGAAGTAGGGGCACCTTGACTATCACCTGCTGGGAATACAGCTTGTGAATTGCCTGTAACACTGCCTCCCTGCCTGAGGGAGCGGTTGGTAAGGCAGATTTGAGGAAACGGCGGGGGGGAGACGTCTCGAATTCCAGCTTGTACCCCTGAGATACTACTTGAAATATCCAGGGATCAACCCGTGAGCGAACCCACTGATTGCTGAAATATTTGAGACGGGCCCCCACCGTACCTGGCTCCGTCTGTGGAGCCCCAGCGTCATGCTGTGGACTTAGAGGAAGCGGGGGAGGACTTTTGCTCCTGGGAACTGGCTGTATGCTGCAGCTTTTTCCCTCTACCTCTGCCTCTGGGCAGAAAGGACGCACCCTTAACCCGCTTGCCCCTATTGGGCCGAAAGGACTGTACCTGATAATACGGTGCTTTCTTTGGCTGTGAGGGAACATGGGGTAAAAATTTAGACTTCCCAGCTGTTGCTGTGGAAACGAGGTCCGAGAGACCATCCCCGAACAACTCCTCACCCTTATAAGGCAGAACTTCCATGTGCCTTTTAGAATCTGCATCTCCTGTCCACTGCCGAGTCCATAACCCTCTCCTGGCAGAAATGGACATTGCACTAATTTTAGATGCCAGCCGGCAAATATCCCTCTGTGCATCCCTCATATATAAAAGTGCGTCTTTAATATGCTCTACGGTTAGCAATATAGTGTCCCTGTCTAGGGTATCAATATTTTCCGACAGGGAATCTGACCACGCAGCTGCAGCACTGCACATCCATGCTGAAGCAATAGCTGGTCTCAGTATGACACCTGTGTGTGTATATATAGACTTCAGGATAGCCTCCTGCTTTCTATCAGCAGATTCCTTTAGGGCGGCCGTATCCGGAGACGGTAGTGCCACCTTCTTTGACAAGCGTGTGAGCGCTTTATCCACCCTAGGGGATGTTTCCCAACGTGCCCTATCCTCTGGCGGGAAAGGGTACGCCATTAGTAACCTCTTAGAAATTACCAGTTTCTTATCAGGGGAAGCCCACGCTTCTTCACACACACTTCATTTAACTCCTCAGATGGAGGAAAAGCTACTGGTAGTTTTTTCTCTCCAAACATAATTTTTTTTGTGGTACCTGGGGTAACATCAGAAATGTGCAACACATTTTTCATTGCCTCAATCATGTAACGTGTGGCCCTACTGGAAGTTACATTAGTCTCATCGTCGTCGACACTGGAGTCAGTATCCGTGTCGACATCTGTGTCTGCCATCTGAGGTAGCGGGCGTTTTAGAGCCCCTGATGGCTTTTGAGATGCCTGAGCAGGCACAGGCTGAGAAGCCGGCTGTCCCACATTTGGTATGTCGTCAAAACTTTTATGCAAGGAGTCGACACTGTCGCGTAATTCCTTCTACAGCACCATCGACTCAGGTGTCGATCCCGCAGGGGGTGACATCACATTTATCGGCATCTGCTCCGCCTCCACATAAGCCTCCTCATCAAACATGTCGACACAGCCGTACCGACACACCGCATACACACAGGGAATGCTCTGACAGAGGACAGGACCCCACAAAGCCCTTTGGGGAGACAGAGAGAGAGTATGCCAGCACACACCAGAGCGCTATATAACACAGGGATCCCACTATAAATGAGTGTTTTTCCCTTATAGCTGCTTATATTATATATATACTGCGCCTAAATTTAGTGCCCCCCCCCCCCCCCTCTCTTTTTTACCCTTCTGTAGCTTGTAAACTGCAGGGGAGAGCCAGGGAGCTTCCTTCCAGCGGAGCTGTGAGGGAAAAATGGCACCAGTGTGCTGAGGGAGAAGGCCCCGCCCCTTTTCCGGCGGACTTCTCCCGCTTTTTCTGGAATTCTGGCAGGGGTATTTTTACACCTATATAGCCTTCCTGACTATATATGGTGTAGATTTGCCAGCCAAGGTGTCTTATATTGCCCTCAGGGCGCCCCCCCCCCCCCCCAGCGCCCTGCACCCATCAGTGACCGGAGTGTGAGGTGTGCATGAGGAGCAATGGCGCACAGCTGCAGTGCTGTGCGCTACCTTGTTGAAGACAGAAGTCTTCTGCCGCCGATTTTCAGGAACACTTCTTGCTCTGTAAGGGGGCCGGCGGCGCGGCTCCGGGACCGAACAGCGAGGTCGGGTCCTGTGGTCGATCCCTCTGGAGCTAATGGTGTCCAGTAGCCTAAGAAGCCCAAGCTACCACCAGTTAGGTAGGTTCGCTTCTTCTCCCCTTAGTCCCTCGTTGCAGTGAGTCTGTTGCCAGCAGATCTCACTGTAAAATAAAAAACCTAAATATACTTTCTTTCTAGGAGCTCAGGAGAGCCCCTAGTGTGCATCCAGCTCAGCCGGGCACAAGATTCTAACTGAAGTCTGGAGGAGGGTCATAGTGGGAGGAGCCAGTGCACACCAGTAGTCTAAAGCTTTCTTTTAGTTGTGCCCAGTCTCCTGCAGAGCCGCTATTCCCCATGGTCCTTACGGAGTCCCTGCATCCACTTAGGACGTCAGAGAGATATATATATATATATATATATATATATATATATATATATATATACACACACACACAATCAGAGAAGCATGCTGTAGTCCTGTGTGTCGGGGCATTTTAGTATTTACTCAGATCAGCCCTCACACAGTTATATTAAACATTCTGATATGTAGCTGCTTCTGATCGAATTCCTATGCTAATTCACATAAATTACTAATTAGTGTCCACAATGTTTGCACAATAGTCAGGTGTATATCACGGTCCCTAATGCATTTATCACAGCTAATTCAATACCACCCTAAGGCTTTGAGGAAAAACTGAACGGAGATAAAATTCCAGCCAAGTCGACCAGCTCCTATCATTTTTTAAACACACAGCCTGTAACATAGCAGTTAGGATCGGATAGGCAGGTACTTTATCATTATTGTCCACTTTATCTCTCTCAAAACTTAGGGGTCTATTCATGAAGAAGTGAAAAGTGTGGAGAAGTGAGCCAGTGGAGAAGTTGCCCATGGCAACCAATCAGCATTAATGTAACATTTATAATTTGCATACTTTAAAATTATACAGAGACACTGATTGGTTGCCATGGGCAACTTCTCCACTGACTCACTGCTCCACTCTTTTCACTGCTTCATGAATAGACCCTTTAGTGCTTAAACCCTACTGTAAGCAGGGGTAGCGCTCGTCTGCTACAGGTGCTGCTGTATGGCGGCAGTACTGTAGGGAGCAGGCGGCTATACATGGCAGTAGGAGTATAGTACTGGGGGACAGGGCAGTAGGGTGACATATTATAACACAGCAACGTGTGATTACACATAACATAAACACAGAACGTACCGCAGCTGCGTGTCTCTGGCGACTACTCTGCAGCTGGAATCACCAGGTCTTTTTCTACAGGAGACACTCAGGGCTCACACAGCGCTGTGTAATTACTATCTGATGGTTCGAGTACAATGCTCCCCGGCTCTTCTTATAAGATCCTGGGGACTTTGTGGGAACAAGAACGGAAAGTGATCCACAAACGGAAACGGAAGTGCATAACAACAGGAACAACGTCCACGTGCAGCGACACAGGAAGCAAATGGCTGCGGCTGCTTCTCTCCCTCAGTAACGCCACCTGGTGACGTCCTTAGCCCGCAACATCGCCATAAGGACGGTTGTGTCTATGGTTGATTCTATTTCGGAGTGGGAGAAGGGACCTTCTGACGTATCTAGGGGAGGAGACACGTCACCAGGGGGAGGAGCTACGGGCGAACAGGGTACCCTTAAAGGGCTCCCTTCATGATTAGGAGGTCCTCACCATGAAGGGAAACTAGCCTATAAGGACCTGCTAGCTAGGGCTTTGGCCGTGTTTAGGCTTACAGGATATTTGTTTTCCCATGTTTACAGAGAAATATGTCAATAATAACATATATTAAGGGGGAGATTCAAATGTTTGAAAAGTCAGTTGGGAGTCTGTTTTTTCCTATCTCATAGACAGGAAAATACAGACACCCAACCGACTTTTAGAACATTTGAATTCCACCCTATATTTCTACTTTTGGATTTTTTTTCCTGGTCATGGGGAAATTTGATTCTTTAAATCACATGAATTTACCCTTTCAGTTTTGATTTTTGGTCTTATGTAGTTAGTTTTGTTAGGCTTGGGTCACACATAGCGTTTACTCTGGACCTGTTCAACAGGAAGGATCCTTTTTGATTCACACTTGTGCCTTTTTGCCGGATGCCGTGGAACAGGTACTGGCCAGTGCCGCAACAGGATTTCAGTTAGAACACATTCAAATGTATGTGTTCTACTTGAAATCTGCATATGTATAGATGGTCAGATAGAAGGCCATGTGCAGGCTCCTTCCTGTTGAACGGGTCGTACGAAACGGGTCTGTCGAAATGTGGTGGCCCAAGCCTAAGAGCTCTTGTTTTGTACTTACCACAGCATTTGAAGTATGAAATTTGACACAGAATTTTACCAGGAAAAATGTCAGGTAGAGACCAGTAAATCTAGAAAGTTAAAATTAGAAACACTACTGAGTATAGATGTAATATCTTGAGACATGAGGCATAATATACTAAAAGCAGATAAAATAGTACTATATTGTTTCTCTGACGTCCTAGTGGATGCTGGGAACTCCGTAATGACTATGGGGAATAGACGGGCTCCGCAGGAGACTGGGCACTCTAAAAGAAAGATTAGGTACTATCTGGTGTGCACTGGCTCCTCCCTCTATGCCCCTCCTCCAGACCTCAGTTAGAATCTGTGCCCGGCCAGAGCTGGGTGCTCCTAGTGGGCTCTCCTGAGCTTGCTAGAAAAGAAAGTATTTGTTAGGTTTTTTATTTTCAGTGAGATCTGCTGGCAACAGACTCACTGCTACGTGGGACTGAGGGGAGAGAAGCAAACCTACCTGCTTGCAGCTAGCTTGTGCTTCTTAGGCTACTGGACACCATTAGCTCCAGAGGGTTCGAACACAGGGCCTGACCTCGATCATCCGTTCCCGGAGCCGCGCCGCCGTCCCCCTTGCAGAGCCAGAAGACAGAAGAGAAGCGATGAAATCGGCGGCAGAAGACTCCTGTCTTCATTAAGGTAGCGCACAGCACCGCAGCTGTGCGCCATTGCTCCCACAGCACACCACACACTCCGGTCACTGTAGAGTGCAGGGCGCTGGGGGGGGCGCCCTGGGCAGCAATTATAATACCTTTTGGCATAAAAACACACATAATACAGTATGATAACTGTATATGTGTGAAAACCCCCGCCATTAAGTTACATAAAACGCGGGACAGAAGCCCGCCGCTGAGGGGGCGGGGCCTTCCTCAGCACACCAGCGCCATTTTCCCTTCACAGCTCCGCTGGAAGCAGCTCCCCAGGCTCTCCCCTGCAGTATCCTGATATAAGAAGGGTAAAAAAGAGGGGGGGGGCACATAAATTTAGGCGCAAATAAGATATTTAAGCAGCTATTGGGTAAATCACTTTTTATAGTGTAAATCCCGGTGTTATATAGCGCTGTGGTGTGTGCTGACATACTCTCTCTCTGTCTCCCCAAATGACTCTGTGGGGTCCTGTCCTCAGTCTGAGCATTCCCTGTGTGTGTGCGGTGCGTCGGTACGGCTGTGTCGACATGTTTGATGAGGAGGGTTACGTGGAGGCGGGGCAGATAAGTGTGGTATCGCCCCCGACGGGGCCGACACCTGATTGGATGGATATGTGGAAGGTCTTAACCGACAGTGTCAACTCCTTACATAAAAGGTTCGATGACGCAGCAGCCTTGGGACAGCCGGGGTCTCAGCCCGCGCCTGCTCAGGCGACTCAGAAGCCGTCAGGGGCTCATAAACGCCCGCTAGCTCAGATGGCAGACACAGATGTCGACACGGAGTCTGACTCCAGTGTAGATGAGGATGAGACAAATGTACAGTCTACAAAGGCCATCCGATGCATGATTACTGCAATGAAAGATGTATTGCACATTTCTGACGTTAACCCGGTTACCACCAAGAGGGGTATTATGTTTGGGGAGAAAAAGCAGCCAGTGACTTTTCCCCCATCTGATGAATTAAATGAATTGTGTGAAGAAGCGTGGAGTTCCCCTGATAAGAAACTAGTGATTTCTAAGAGGTTACTGATGGCGTACCCTTTCCCGCCAACGGATAGGTTACGTTGGGAAACATCCCCAAGGGTGGACAAGGCGCTCACACGCTTATCTAAAAGGGTGGCACTGCCGTCTCAGGATACGGCCGCCCTAAAGGAGCCTGCGGATAGAAAGCAGGAAGCTATCCTGAAGTCTGTGTATACACATTCTGGTACTCTACTGAGACCTGCTATTGCTTCAGCCTGGATGTGTAGTGCTGCAGCAGCATGGACTGATACCCTGTCAGACAACATTGATTCCCTCGACAGGGATACTATTTTGCTAACCATAGAACATATAAAAGACGTCGTCTTATATATGCGGGATGCCCAGAGGGACATTTGCCTGCTGGCATCTAGAATTAATGCAATGTCCATTTCTGCCAGGAGAGTATTATGGACTCTGCAGTGGACAGGTGATGCTGACTCTAAAAAACACATGGAGGTTTTGCCTTATAAGGGTGAGGAATTGTTTGGGGACGGTCTCTCGGACCTCGTATCCACAGCAACAGCTGGGAAGTCGACTTTTTTACCTCAGGTTCCCTCACAGCCTAAGAAAGCACCGTATTATCAAGTACAGTCCTTTCGGCCTCAGAAAGGCAAGCGAGTCAGAGGCGCATCCTTTCTGGCCAGAGGCAGGGGTAGAGGAAAGAAGCTGCACCAGGCAGCCAGTTCCCAGGAACAAAAATCCTCCCCTGCTTCCACTAAGTCCACCGCATGACGTTGGGGCTCCACAGGCGGAGCCAGGTGCGGTAGTAAGAAAGAGAGGAGTAAGAACTATACTCATCGTTCCGGATTGGCCAAGAAGAACTTGGTACCCAGAACTACAAGAAATGATCTCAGAGGACCCATGGCCTCTGCCTCTCAGACAGGACCTGTTACAGCAGGGGCCCTGTCTGTTCCAAGACTTACCGCGGCTGCGTTTTACGGCATGGCGGTTGAACGCCGGATCCTAATGGAAAAGGGCATTCCAGATGAAGTGATTCCTACGCTGATAAAAGCTAGGAAGGATGTGACAGCAAAGCATTATCACCGCATATGGCGGAAATATGTTGCTTGGTGTGAGGCCAGGAAGGCCCCAACAGAGGAATTCCAGCTGGGTCGATTTCTGCACTTCCTACAGTCAGGGGTGACTATGGGCCTAAAATTTGGGTCCATAAAGGTCCAGATTTCGGCCCTATCTATTTTCTTTCAAAAATAACTGGCTTCACTGCCTGAGGTTCAGACGTTTGTCAAGGGAGTGCTGCATATTCAGCCCCCTTTTGTGCCTCCAGTGGCACCTTGGGATCTTAACGTTGTGTTGGATTTCCTGAAATCACACTGGTTTGAGCCACTTAAGACCGTGGAGCTAAAGTATCTCACGTGGAAGGTGGTCATGCTGTTGGCCTTAGCTTCAGCTAGGCGTGTGTCAGAATTGGCGGCTTTGTCATATAAAAGCCCATATCTGATCTTCCATATGGACAGGGCAGAATTGAGGACTCGTCCCCAATTTCTCCCAAAGGTGGTATCAGCGTTTCATGTGAACCAACCTATTGTGGTAAAAGGAAGGAAAAGATATCGGCTGCGCTTAAGGTGCTTTACAAATGGGTATAAATCATGGAGAGTTGACCACCTTCTAAATAAAATTGGTTTATTACGATATAAAATACATCAACAACAAATAAAATAAATCATATAAAGCATAATAAATAAATAACTGTACTCTGAAACACCATGAAATTCCTTTGAAAAAGTCACGTTAATCGTGACGAAACGCGTTAGGCTCCTCCCCCTTTTTTTTACTCTGATTCACCAGCACCGCAGCTTCAAGGAACTCTGTCTACAGCGGTGAGTTCTCCAGCCTGCACGGTGGCTATATTGTTACCTCTGTACGGCACTAGTCCGCACTGTCAGACGGCTGCAATCGGCAGCGGGACATCGTCAGCATTTATCATCAGACGGCTGTTCCCGGCAGTGGGAAAAACGACAGCCCGCATCATCACTTCACAGCAATATCTGGTTGTGAGACAGCGCCAGCCTCCATCACCTAAAACGGCTATTTGGCCGTGGGACAGCATTCCAGCCTCACACAAACCAGTGCAACGGCTCTGGTTAACATCACACCTGTGAATCTTCACCGCAATTAGCGGCCTCAGCGTGTGCTTCTTTGACGTCCTGGAAGATGTGTTAACACCTATGCTTAGGGCACCAAAAGGATTTCCACCAGCCCAAGGTAACACACAGGTAATTATCCTGCATCCGGGACTCTCAACGTAACAGCTAATCTGGATAATTATTCCTTAATCAAGTCTCTCTCCTTAAACATCACACGGTGGGCTTCATACAGGATTGTACCGAGGACGCTCGGTAGCACCATCCCACAGGAGAGGTAAAACTGCACATTGCTCATTGCACACCTGACTGTTGGGCCCCTTTTCTGTCTCAGATTATTGGAGAAAAAAACCCAAAGTTTGCTGTCTCCATCTATTCTTAGCCACAATATATTGCAGATAGTTTAATTGTAACTATTTAGTCGCATCATTGTTACAATCTCTAAATAAGTATCAATCCCATACCCTGAATCAGGGGAATACTACATATAAATCTTGATTGATACTGTGTGTTTATTTCATGGTGTTTCAGAGTACAGTTATTTATTTATTATGCTTTATATGATTTATTTTATTTGTTGTTGATGTATTTTATATCGTAATAAACCAATTTTATTTAGAAGGTGGTCAACTCTCCATGATTTATACCCATTTGTAAAGCACCTTAAGCGCAGCCGATATCTTTTCCTTCCTTTTCTCACTGTATCCATAGGCACACGCACAGTGCCAATTATCGGCAGCGCTCAGGTGAGATTGCACTTTGGTAGATCTATTTATTTATTTATTTAGGCGCTGTCAGTAAGTTGTTTCGGTACTCAACCTATTGTGGTGCCTGCGGCTACTCGGGACTTGGAGGATTCCAAGTTGCTGGACGTAGTCCGGGCTTTGAAAATTTATGTTTCCAGGACGGCTGGAGTCAGGAAAACTGACTCGCTATTTATCCTGCATGCACCCAACAAGCTGGGTGCTCCTGCTTCAAAGCAAACTATTGCTCGCTGGATCTGTAGCACGATTCAGCTGGCACATTCTGCGGCTGGACTGCCGCATCCTAAATCAGTGAAAGCCCATTCCACAAGGAAGGTGGGCTCTTCTTGGGCGGCTGCCCGAGGGGTCTCGGCTTTACAGCTTTGCCGAGCTGCAACTTGGTCGGGTTCAAACACATTTGCTAAATTTTACAAGTTTGATACCCTGGCTAAAGAGGATCTTGAGTTTGCTCATTCGGTGCTGCAGAGTCATCCGCACTCTCCCGCCCGTTTGGGAGCTTTGGTATAATCCCCATGGTCCTTACGGAGTTCCCAGCATCCACTAGGACGTCAGAGAAAATAAGAATTTACTCACTGGTAATTCTATTTCTCGTAGTCCGTAGTGGATGCTGGGCGCCCGTCCCAAGTGCGGACTCTCTGCAATACATGTATATAGTTATTGCTTAACTAAAGGGTTATTGTTATGAGCCATCCGTTAAATGAGGCTCAGTTGTTGTTCATACTGTTAACTGGGTATGGTTATCACAAGTTGTACAGTGTGATTGGTGTGGCTGGTATGAGTCTTACCCTGGATTCCAAATCCTTTCCTTGTTGTGTCAGCTCTTCCGGGCACAGTATCCTAACTGAGGTCTGGAGGAGGGGCATAGAGGGAGGAGCCAGTGCACACCAGATAGTACCTAATCTTTCTTTTAGAGTGCCCAGTCTCCTGCGGAGCCCGTCTATTCCCCATGGTCCTTACGGAGTTCCCAGCATCCACTACGGACTACGAGAAATAGAATTACCGGTGAGTAAATTCTTATTTTTTCCATATATGTTAAAGAGGGTTGGCATAAGGTGACTGGCGGTCGGGACCCTGGCAGGCAGCATACCGATGGCGGGATCCCGACCACCAGGATGCTGGCAGGGGGGCGAGCGTAACAAAGCCCCTTGGTGGCTCGCTGCACTCGCCACAGGTTCTGTTCCCTCTCTGTGGGTGTCGTGGACGGTCGGGATCCCGTCGTCGGTATGCTGACTGCCGCGATCAGTAGTCACCTGCCTACATCCCGTTAAAGAGAACTGTCCTCCTCCAAGCAGTAAAGTGGTCTGCTGCTGTTCCCGCCACAAAAAAGCACCTAATAAGGACCAGGTATTATAGAGAAAAAATTTAAATTACCAATGGTGCAGGGATTTAGCACAGATACCTGTTTTCTCTCACTGTTTCTATACACTAATGCAGTGGTTCTCAAACTTTTTTTAATCGGCGCCCTAGAGTATCAGAATTTTCTTCATGGCATCCCTAGGCCAGAAGTTTATTATTGAGAAATTTAGAAAGAATGTTAAATTAAGCAAATTGCATACCTCCCAACTTTTGTCTTCTGTGAAGAGGGACATATGCGCGGCGAAGCCGCGCGCGCTCCCGAAAAGGGGGTGTGGCCTCCGAAAAGGGGGCGTGGCTTCGCGGGAGGACCCGCGATCGCGAGCCACGCCCCCTGTTTTAGTCACTGAAGGGGCATGCCCAGCGCTCTGTGAGCCGCTGGCATGCCCCCTCTCCCTCTGTCTCCAATGAATAGACGCTGTGCGCATGCGCACAGCGTCTATTCTCCGCTGCTCTGCTAAGCAGGGCAGCGAGAGACAGAGACTCCCAACTGCCACCCCCCCACCGCGGGACACTGCGGCCCGCGGGTGGGACAGCGGGACAGTCCCCAAAAAACGGGACTGTCCCGCGAAAATCGGGACAGTTGGGAGGTATGAAATTGTGTTCATATGTCATCCTTAGGTTTAACTGCGTGGTCAGGGAAAAGCTTTGCTTCTGTTTGTCAACATATTTTATGATTGACAACTACCAGCACTGATTTTGCTTATTACATTGACCATAAATAATTTTAATTGGTGCGGGACCACCAACCCAGGGCACTCCTGCAAGTGTCCTGCGGCACCCCAGGGTGCCACGGCACACAGTTTGAGAACCACTGCGATAATGACTGACACCAATTTTTACAACTGAATTGAAAGTTATATATTAAATTGTCTGAGAGAACTGAATGGTAAAGATTTGTAAATTCAGACTCCCACTAGACAGAGAGAATAAATAACTATTCTCATAACCTAAATTAGCACAAGCGGTAAATTTCACCTCAACCAGCTTTCACATTCTTTCTCACAAAAATGGGAACAGGGTTACATGTGCTTTTTATCTTCATGATTCCCTTCCTGACAGTAGTGGTGTACCCCCAGCCAGACTATTTGGTGTAATCATTTATTATTAAACCTTATAGGCCCTACACATTGAGCGATAATAGTGATTTGAACAATCTCGTTCATTAATGCACGAGATACCGTTCATATCTTTGAGTGTGGAGGCTCCAGCGATGAACGATGCGCGGCCCCGCACTCGTTTATCGCTGGTGCCCCGTCACCTGTGCATGCAGGCCAATATGGACCACCTCGTCCATATTTGCCTGCACTTCTATGGAGCCAGGTGATGGGGGGAGTGAAGAAACTTAACTTCCCCCGTCACTGCCCACCCGCTGCCGGGTCACCCGTTGGCCGTATCCACCGTCGGGCAGCTCGGCGGCGGATCGCTCAATGTGTAGGGCCCATTAGTGTATGTGACAGATATGATGGGTTTTAGTATTATAATCAAATGCTTTAATACCGTTAAGTTGAGCAAACTTGATTTTATCTTCCAAAAATGGGTGCTGTGAAAGAGATTAGGTAAAAACCGGAACAGTCCAAACGCAGGACTGGACTGGCTCCCTGTAGCAGACTCTGTCATTCTGGAGTGTGGAACTATATCACAAGTAAAGAGCTAATTCCCTAACCTCTTGCCTAGTCAACTTTACTAATCAGCAAAGAGATCTGTTGTATAGGAATAAGAGCCACCCTCACCTCTGCTTTTGACTCCGCTGCACCAGCAATCACTCTTTTCTGTTCTACTCCCTAACTCTTGCAGTCTAAAGTCACTCGCTACTTTCTAAAACGACATTGCTGAATATTACTGGAAAATGTCATGTGCTTACACAGGACTACCTATTTCTCTTACGTCTTAGAGGATGCTGGGGACTCCGTAAGGACCATGGGGTATAGACGGGCTCCGCAGGAGACATGGGCACTCTAAAGACTTTAGAATGGGTGCACTGGCTCCTCCCTCTATGCCCCTCCTCCAGACCTCAGTTAGATCCTGTGCCCAGAGGAGACTGGGTGCACTGCAGTGGAGCTCTCCTGAGTTTCTCTGTAAAAAATACTTTTTGTTAGGTTTTTTATTTTCAGGGAGCACTGCTGGCAACAGGCTCCCTGCTTCGTGGGACTGAGGGGAGAGAAGCAGACCTACTTAAATGATAGGCTCTGCTTCTTAGGCTACTGGACACCATTAGCTCCAGAGCAGAGCCGGCCCTAACCAATATGATGCCCTAGGCAAGATTTTGGCTGGTGCCCCCTAGCACCACCCCTGGTTCTGCCTCTGACAGTTCGCACATTTGACACACAGCCCAAAAAGGGGCATCTTCTTGCTGGGAAGGGGCATGGCCACACAATAGTAACCCCAATTCCAATTACGCCACACAGTGCTGCAACTTTATTCACATTTTATCTTGCGATAGTGTCCATAATTCATATTACATCCCACAGTAGTATCACTTTACCTTATAAACGTTACTCCTCACAGTAGAGCCCCTTATTCACATTACATCACACTGAATTGCTCCTTATTCACATTACACGACACCTTATTGCTCTTTATTCACATTAGACGACACAGTAGTGCCCTTTCTATATGCAATGCCACATAGTAGAGCACCTTATACACATAATACCACACATTAGTAATGCAGTTATACACAATTCCACACAGTAATGCCACTTACACATATGAGACACATTAATGTCCTTATAAACATAATGCACCTTACACATTCTGACAACCTTTATTAATGCCCTTTTACACATAATGTCCCTTACACATATGTCGCACATTATTAATGCCCTTATACACATAATGACACACATAGTGCCCCCTACACATTTGCTGCACATTATTAGTGCCCCTATACACATAATGACACACATACAGTAGTACCCTGTTACACATATGCCGCACATTATTAATGCCCTTATACACATAATGACACACATAGTGGCCCTTTACACATTGTTAGGGTCTCCTGCCCTGTGCTGCCACGTCGTCATGGCAACCGGGAGACAAGTGCTAGCGGAGTAACCTGAGCGCAGCTGATACTCCGGTTCGGGTCTTTTGCTGTGCAGTGGTTATAGGCTCTGTGCATGGCAGGGGATCCGGTGCTGGTTTTTGTGCTCACAGTCTGTGAGGTCTGAGTGGGGCGTGGACAGCACCTGCTTTATAAGGCCTCTTTTCAGGGTAAGCAGATGCTGCTGAATCTTTGTTGGTTAGTCAGTTTCTGAAAGTTAGCCAGTACTGTGTAGCTTTGTATTTGTTTGTTGCTTACTGCAAATAGGCCTGGGGATTTGGTATTACACTCTGCCAATCCAGACCTAGCAGTAAGACTGGAGTCATTCGTTTAGCTTGCTGGGGTTCTGTTACTACTCTGTGAACTTAGCAAGTTTGCGGCTGTATTCTAAGACTTGCCTGTCTAATCCTGTCTCACTGTGCTAGGTGTCAGGGGTCAGTTTAGTGGCAGTAAACCGAACCTGTGCACTGCAAGTGAGAATTAGGATTGTGGAGAATCTCCTTGTGTCTATCATTCCATCTCTGACCAAGGAGTTTACTGCCACACCCGTTGGTAACCCTTTAGGGTTTTGCTGTTGCCCTTAGCAACAGCATTTCGGGTTTTCTATGTATTAAAACACAACATCTTGCTTTTCACATCTGAGCAGTTCTAATACAAGGGAGATACCCAGTTCCTTAGCCTCTGGGCTTCTCTGTTCACGTTGTGTGTATTTTGTTACCCTACCACCTTCTGTGTATGTTATGTCATATTCCCTAGTCTGTCTGTGAGTCCATTTGTTTTGCATAACAGTTCAAACACCAGTACATTCCTGCAGGCACTGGAGTGCATAACAGTCCTGACACCAGTACTTTCCTGCAGGCACTGGTGTGCATAACATATTCAGCAGCCTAATACTCCTGTTGAAATTTTGTGGGAATATGGAGCATACCCCTCAAAATACGTTGCAACAGGTGGTTGATCAGGTGCAGGTCCTGACTCAAAAATGTAATGATTTGTCCATTAAAATGCACACCTCCCAGGCTGCTGGCGGAGCTCCCGCAGCAGCAGCACCTGCAGGGGTTAAGGAGCCGAAAGTAAATCTCCCGGATCGTTTTTCTGGAGATCGCTCGCAGTTCTTTTGTTTCAAGGAGAGCTGCAAGCTATACTTCCGGCTTAGGCCTCAGTCTTCTGGGTCGGAGATTCAGCGGGTGGGCATAGTGATTTCCTTGCTACAAGGAGACCCACAGGTCTGGGCATATGGGTTGCAGCCTGACTGTCCGTCGCTTAAAAGTGTTGATGCTTTTTTTACGGCACTGGGCATGTTGTATGATGACCCTGACAAGACGGCCTCAGCCGAGGCTCAGATTTCGATCCTTAAGCAAGGGCGAAGGCCAGTTGAGGTTTACTGTACGGAGTTTCGGAGGTTGGCCCATGATACCCAGTGGAATGACCCAGCCCTGAGACACCAGTACCGAAGAGGTCTTTCTAACCAGATAAAGGACCAACTGGTACAACATCCCTTGCCTGATAGCTTGGATCAGCTCATGCAGTTATCCATCCGGGTGGATAGACGGCTGAGAGAGCGTAGGCTTGAAAGGGAGACTGAGATTTCCTTCCTTCCCAAGGGAACCTCAGACTCTGAGGAATTTTCCGAGGAGCCTATGCAGATTGGGGCTACCCGCCTCTCCTCGCGTGAGAAGATGCGGAGGAGACAGCAGGGGTTGTGTTTGTACTGTGGGAATAAAGGTCATGTGGTAGTATCATGCCCAGAAAAGCCGGAAAACTTCAGGGCCTGAGGGTGATGGGAAATATCCTGTCAGGCCAGAAGTCAGAATTTCCCAAGAAGACTTTTATCATTCCGGTGACCTTGAAGATCCTCGGTCAAACTGTCAAGACTGAGGCCTTTGTGGACAGTGGGGCCGACGGGGTTTTTATGGACCGCCAATTCGCCCTGAAACACTCTGTTCCCTTAGTACCCTTGGCATCGGAAATTGAGATTTGTGGGTTAAACGGGGAACCATTATCCCAAGGTAAAATTACCTCTTGCACTAGCCAGATTTCTTTGTTTATTGGAGCCACACACTCTGAAAAATTGTCCTTTTATGTGACTGTCTGTACTTTTGCCCCATTGGTGTTGGGGTTACCCTGGTTAAGGGCCCACAATCCTCAATTTGACTGGGTCTCTGGGGAGATTCTTAGTTGGAGTACTGATTGTTTCAGGAGTTGCTTGAGCCTTCCAGTCAGGTTCTCGCAGCTAAGTTTGCCAGGATTGCCAGGGTGTTATGCAGATTTTGCGGACGTGTTCTCCAAAAAAGTTGCAGAGGTACTACCTCCCCATCGCTCCTATGACTGTGCCATTGATTTGTTGCCAAATGCTAAGCTTCCCAAGAGCAGGTTGTACTCCCTGTCACGTCCTGAGACTCAGGCTATGGCAGAGTACATTCAGGAGAACTTGGCTAAGGGATTTATCAGACCTTCACAGTCTCCAGTTGGGTCGGGGTTCTTCTTCGTGGGTAAAAAGGACGGTTCGTTGCGACCCTGCATCGACTTCAGGGAATTGAACCGTATCACGATTAAAAACTCATACCCACTGCCTCTCATTTCGGTCTTGTTTGACCAGCTTCGTACTGCCACCATTTTTTCTAAGATTGACCTACGCGGTGCGTACAATCTAATCCGAATAAGAGAGGGGGATGAATGGAAGACTGCCTTTAATACCCACTCAGGGCATTATGAATATTTGGTGATGCCTTTTGGGCTCTGTAATGCCCCGGCAGTCTTCCAGGATTTCATGAATGATGTGCTCAGGGAATATTTGGATAGATTCTTAGTTGTATACTTAGATGACATCCTAATCTTCTCCCATTCCCTGGAGGAACATCGGAAGCATGTACGCTTAGTCCTCCAGAAACTCAGAGACCACCGGCTTGGGGCGAAGCTGGAGAAGTGCGAATTTGAAGTTCAGCAAATCGCATTTCTAGGATATATTATCTCCCCAGAAGGTTTCCAAATGGAGGGTTCCAAGGTACAGGCAGTCCTGGATTGGGTGCAGCCCACTAGTTTGAAGGCGCTTCAGCGTTTCCTGGGCTTTGCGAATTTTTATAGACGATTTATCGCTGGATTTTCGTCTATAGTGGCGCCCTTGGTGGCACTCACTAAGAAAGGGGCGGATGTTGCTCACTGGTCTTGTGAGGCTAAAGCGGCTTTTGCCCGTCTCAAAAGGGCATTTGTTTCGGCCAAGGTGCTGCGACACCCAGATCCAGAGCGTCCTTTTGTGGTGGAGGTGGATGCCTCTGAGATGGGTATTGGGGCAGTGCTTTCTCAGATGGGAGTGTCAGATAATCGCCTTCATCCCTGTGCTTACTTTTCCCGTAAATTTTCGCCTGCCGAGATGAATTATGACGTGGGTAACCGGGAATTGTTGGCTATTAAGGATGCACTCGAGGAGTGGAGACACTGGCTTGAGGGGGCTAAGTTTGTGGTCTCAATTCTCACTGACCATAAGAATCTGGCATATTTAGAGTCAGCGAAGCGTCTCAATGCCAGGCAGGCACGATGGGCTTTGTTTTTTGCTCGCTTTAATTTTTTGATAACATATCGCCCTGGGTCAAAAAACATCAAGGCTGATGCGCTCTCGCGGAGTTTTGCTCCAATCCAGGAGACCACCGAGGAGCCGTTGCCCATTGTTTCCCCATCATGTATTAAAGTGGGCATTACCCAGGACCTCTTATCATTAGTCCTTAGAGCACAGGAGCAGGCTCCTCCAGACCTTCCGGTAGGTCTTTTGTTTGTGCCTCCTAGGTTAAGACAGCGAGTGTTCCTGGAATTCCATGCCAAGAAGTCTGCAGGTCACCCGGGTATTGCCAGAACTCGGGAGTTGCTATCTAGGGCGGTGTGGTGGCCCTCGGTGGCTAAGGATGTGGATCAGTGGGTTCGGGCATGTGACATCTGTGCCCGAAATAAGACTCCTAGAGGGGTTCCTGTTGGCCCAATACATCCACTCTCTATCCCATCTAAGCCATGGACCCACATTTCAATGGATTTTGTGGTGGACTTGCCCAAATCCTCGGGGATGACAGCCATCTGGGTTGTCGTTGACAGGTTTTCGAAGATGGCGCACTTCGTTCCACTGGTTGGGCTGCCATCGGCCAGACGCCTGTCTGAATTATTTATGCTGCATGTTGTGCGTCTCCACGGGTTGCCACTTGATGTGGTCTCTGACCGCGGATCCCAGTTTGTGGCCAAATTCTGGAGGGCATTTTGTTCCGATCTCCAGATTTCTGTCAGCTTGTCGTCGGGCTACCATCCGCAGTCTAATGGGCAGACTGAAAGGGTGAACCAGTCCTTGGAGCAGTTCCTCAGGTGTTATGTCTCCAAGTGTCAGACTGACTGGGTTGCTCATCTGTCCATGGCGGAGTTTGCCTATAACAACGCGGCTCACTCTGCTACAGGGATCTCTCCCTTCCTTTGTGTGTATGGGCATCATCCTAAGGCCAATTCTTTTGACCCCCTGGACTCCACGCCTGGTGGTTCCTCTGTGGTTTCGGTCCTTAGAGGTATTTGGCGGAAAGTGAAGAAAGCCCTTGTGTCTGTGTCATTAGTGACCAAAAGGGTTTTTGATAAGCGGAAAAGACCCTGCAGCTTCAAATTAGGAGACTTCGTCTGGTTGTCTACCAAGAATTTGAAGTTGAGACAGCCATCTCATAAGTTAGGCCCCCGGTTCATCGGCCCTTATAAGATCACCAGGGTTATCAATCCGGTGGCATTTCAGTTAGATCTGCCCCGTTCTTTGGGTATCAATAAAACATTTAATTGTTCCCTTTTAAAACGGGCGATTAGTAATCCTTCTTCCAGTGGAAGACCTTCCCCTCTTCTGATACGTGGCCAGAGGGAGTTTGTTGTTGAAAGGATTCTTGACTCCAAGGTGGTTCGGGGTCGGCTGTCATTTTTGGTGCACTGGAAGGGGTATGGCCCGGAGGAGCGGTCGTGGGTGCGCAGTTGTGATCTTCATGCCCCCAGACTGATACGCTCTTTCTTCTCGCAGTTCCCCGATAAACCCGATGGTAGGGGTTCTTTGACCCCTCGTCAGAGGGGGGGTACTGTTAGGGTCTCCTGCCCTGTGCTGCCACGTCGTCATGGCAACCGGGAGACAAGTGCTAGCGGAGTAACCTGAGCGCAGCTGATACTCCGGTTCGGGTCTTTTGCTGTGCAGTGGTTATAGGCTCTGTGCATGGCAGGGGATCCGGTGCTGGTTTTTGTGCTCACAGTCTGTGAGGTCTGAGTGGGGCGTGGACAGCACCTGCTTTATAAGGCCTCTTTTCAGGGTAAGCAGATGCTGCTGAATCTTTGTTGGTTAGTCAGTTTCTGAAAGTTAGCCAGTACTGTGTAGCTTTGTATTTGTTTGTTGCTTACTGCAAATAGGCCTGGGGATTTGGTATTACACTCTGCCAATCCAGACCTAGCAGTAAGACTGGAGTCATTCGTTTAGCTTGCTGGGGTTCTGTTACTACTCTGTGAACTTAGCAAGTTTGCGGCTGTATTCTAAGTCTTGCCTGTCTAATCCTGTCTCACTGTGCTAGGTGTCAGGGGTCAGTTTAGTGTCAGTAAACCGAACCTGTGCACTGCAAGTGAGAATTAGGATTGTGGAGAATCTCCTTGTGTCTATCATTCCATCTCTGACCAAGGAGTTTACTGCCACACCCGTTGGTAACCCTTTAGGGTTTTGCTGTTGCCCTTAGCAACAGCATTTCGGGTTTTCTATGTATTAAAACACAACATCTTGCTTTTCACATCTGAGCAGTTCTAATACAAGGGAGATACCCAGTTCCTTAGCCTCTGGGCTTCTCTGTTCACGTTGTGTGTATTTTGTTACCCTACCACCTTCTGTGTACGTTATGTCATATTCCCTAGTCTGTCTGTGAGTCCATTTGTTTTGCATAACAGTTCAAACACCAGTACATTCCTGCAGGCACTGGAGTGCATAACAGTCCTGACACCAGTACTTTCCTGCAGGCACTGGTGTGCATAACACACATATGTTGCACATTATTAAAGCATTTTTACATGACACACATAATGCTCCATACACATATTCTGAACACTACTGCACAACCAACCAACTCACATGCACACAGCACTCACACTTCCACTAACACTGACCTCTGCCTCTGCTTGGATACAGATGTGTCCTCACAAATCTTGCATCAATGCTAACGTCGGGCACCATTTTTTTAATGAAAATGCATCTTATTTGCATTGCTATGTGGCTAGGATGCACAAGCAGCTTCTGCTGATTAAAATGATATGCAGCATGCCTATATACTGTGTGAGACTGTGGCTGTATCTGCATATAAAAAGCGACATACAGAATATAGGCATGCCGCATATCATTTTAATCAGCAGAAGCTGATGATGCCCCTAGGCATATCAAATGCCCTAGGCAATTGCCTAGTTTGCCTATGCCTATGGCCCGCTCTGCTCCAGAGGGGTGGAACGCAGGTCTCACCCTCGCCGTTCATCCCGGAGTTGCGCCGCCGTCCTCCTCACAGAGCCGGAAGATAGAAGCAGGGTGAGTATTAAGAAGAAAGATGACTTCAAAGGCGGCAGAAGACTTCAGATCTTCACTGAGGTAACGCTGCGCGCCATTGCTCCCACACGTACACACACAGCGGGCACTGTAAGGGTGCAGGGCGCAGGGGGGGTGCCCTGGGCAGCAATATTAACCTCAAGGGACACTGGCAGATAGATTAGATACTGCAGGGGCGGTATATTGAAAAACCCCCGCCAGTATAAATAATTTGAGCGGGACTGAAGCCCGCCGGTGAGGGAGCGGAGCTTGATCCTCCTGCACTTACCAGCGCTATTTTCTCCACAGCACACTGCAGAGATGCTGGCTCCCCGGACTCTCCCCTGCTGAACAAGGTTACAGAGGGCAAAAAAGAGGGGGGGGGGCACATTTAATTGGCGTAGTGAGTGTATATATATATTTATATAAAAGCGCTGGACTAACTGGGATTTTATTCCAGTGTCCGGTGGCGCCGGGTGTGTGCTGGCATACTCTCTCTCTCTGTCTTTCCAAAGGGCCTTATTGGGGGACTGTCTCCATATAGATATATTCCTGAGTGTGTGGGGGTGTCGGTACGTGTGTGTCGGCATGTCTGAAGCAGAAGGCTCATCTAAGGAGGAGGTGGAGCAGGTGATTGTGGTGTCTCCGTCGGCAACGCCGACACCTTATTGGTTGGATATGTAGAATGTTTGAAATGCAAATGTGTCTTTATTACATAAGAGATTGGACAAAGCAGAGTCCAGGGATAAAACAGGGAGTCAGTCCATGGCTTTGACTGTGTCACAGGGCCCTTCAGGGTCTCAAAAACGTCCCCTGTCCCAAGTAGCAGACACTGATACCGACACGGATTCTGACTCCAGTGTCGACTACGATGATGCGAGTTTACACCCAAGGGTGGCCAAAAGTATTCATTATATGATTATTGCAATAAAAGATGTTTTGCATATCACAGATGACCCCCTCTGTCCCTGACACGAGGGTATGCATGTTTAAGGAAAAGAAACCTGAGGTAACCTTTCCCCCATCTCATGAGCTGAACGCGTTATTTGAAAAAGCTTGGGAAACTCCAGACTAAAAACTGCAGATTCCCAAGAGGATCCTTATGGCGTATCCTTTCCCTGCACAGGACAGGGTATGGTGGGAATCCTCGCCCAGGGTGGACAAGGCTTTAACGCGCTTGTCCAAGAAGGTGGTGCTACCGTCTCCAGACACGGCAGCCCTCAAGGATCCTGCTGATCGCAGACAGGAAACTACCTTAAAATCAATTTATACACATATGGGTGCTTTGCTCAGACCGGCAATAGCATCGGCTTGGGTTTGTAGCGCTGTAGCAGCTTGGACAGATACCTTGTCAGCTGACATTGATACCCTAGATAGGGATACCATTTTATTGACCTTAGGTCACATTAAAGACGCAGTCTTATATATGAGAGACGCTCAGAGAGACGTTGGGCTGCTAGGTTCGAGAGCCAATGCCATGGCGATTTCTGCTAGGCGAGCCCTGTGGACCCGCCAATGGACGGGTGATGCCAACTCAAAGAGGCATATGGAAGTTTTGCCTTACAAGGGTGAGGTTTTATTTGGGGAAGGTCTCGCGGACCTGGTTTCCACAGCTACTGCGGGTAAATCTACTTTTTTGCCTTATGTTCCCCCACAGCAAAAGAAAACACCACAATATCAGATGCAGTCCTTTCGGTCGCATAAGTCCAGAAGAGGTCGGGGCTCTTCCTTCCTCGCCAGAGGTAAGGGTAGAGGGAAAAGAATGCCTGCTACGACTAGTTCCCAGGAGCAGAAGTCCTCCCCGGCTTCTACTAAATCCACCGCATGACGCTGGGGCTCCACTGAGGGAGTCCGCGCCGGTGGGGGCACATCTTCGACTCTTCAGCCACGTCTGGGTTCAGTCAGACGTGGATCCTTGGGTGATGGAAATTGTATCCCAAGGCTACAAGCTGGAATTCGAAGAGGTGCCTCCGCGCCAATTTTTCAAATCGGCTTTACCAGCTTCTTCCCCAGAGAGGGAGATAGTTTTAGCTGCAATTCAAAAGCTGTGTCAACAGCAAGTGATTGTCAAGGTTCCCCTAGTTCAACAGGGGAAGGGGTACTATTCAACCCTGTTTGTGGTTCCGAAACCGGATGGCTCAGTCAGACCCATTCTAAATCTAAAATCCCTAAACCTATACTTGAAACAGTTCAAATTCAAGATGGAATCGCTCCGGGCAGTTATCTCCAGCCTGGAAGGGGGGGATTTTATGGTGTCACTAGACATAAAGGATGCATACCTTCATGTCCCCATATATCCCCCTCATCAGGCATACCTGAGATTCGCTGTACAGGACTGTCATTACCAGTTTCAGACGTTGCCGTTTGGGCTTTCCACGGCCCCGAGGATTTTCACCAAGGTAATGGCGGAAATGATGGTGCTCCTGCGCAGGCAGGGAGTCACAATTATCCCGTACATGGACGATCTCCTAATAAAAGCGAGATCGAGAGATCAGTTGCTGAAAAGCGTGTCGCTCTCCCTGAGAGTGCTGCAGCAACATGGCTGGATTCTAAATCTACCAAAGTCACTGTTGGTTCCAACGACTCGGCTATCTTTCTTGGGCATGATTCTGGACACAGAACAGAAGAGGGTTTTTCTCCCAGTGAAAAAAGCCCAGGAACTCCAGAACATGGTCAGAGACCTGTTAAAACCGAAAAGAGTGTCAGTCCATCAATGCACTCGAGTACTGGGAAAAATGGTGGCGACCTACGAGGCAATCCCCTTCGGCAGGTTTCATGCAAGGACATTTCAGTGGGACCTTCTGGACAAGTGGTCCGGGTCCCATCTTCAAATTCATCAGAAAATAAGCCTGTCCCCCAGGGCCAGGGTGTCTCTCCTGTGGTGGCTGCAGAGTGCTCACCTTCTAGAGGGTCGCAGGTTCGGCATTCAAGACTGGGTTCTGGTGACCACGGACGCGATCCTCCGAGGATGGGGAGCAGTCACACAAGGAAGACATTTTCAGGAACTATGGTCAAGCCAGGAGGCTTGTCTACACATTAACATACTGGAATTAAGGGCCATATACAACGGCCTACGACAAGCGGAGAATCTTCTTCGCGACCTACCGGTTCTGATTCAATCAGACAATGTCACAGCAGTGGCGCATGTGAACCGCCAAGGTGGGACAAGAAGCAGAGTCGCGATGGCGGAAGCCACCGGGATTCTTCGCTGGGCGGAAAATCACGTAAGCGCTCTGTCGGCTGTCTTCATTCCGGGAGTGGACAACTGGGAAGCAGACTTCCTCAGCAGACACGATCTCCATCCAGGGGAGTGGGGACTTCATCAAGACGTTTTTGCAGAGATAACAAGTCTTTGGGGACTTCCTCAAATAGACATGATGGTGTCACGCCTCAACAAGAAGCTTCGGAGGTATTGTGCCAGGGCAAGGGACCCTCAGGCAGTAGCGGTAGAAGCCCTGGTGACACCATGGGTGTTTTCAGTCGGTCTATGTGTTCCCTCCTCTTCCCCTCATCTCAAAAATATTGAGAATCATAAGACGAAAAAGAGTGCAGACAATACTCATTGTTCCAGATTGGCCTCGAAGGGCCTGGTATTCAGATCTTCAGGAGATGCTCACAGAAGATCCATGGCCTCTTCCTCTCAGGGAGGACCTGTTGCAGCTGGGGCCCTGCGTGTTCCAAGACTTACCGCGGTTACGTTTGACGGCATGGTGGTTGAACACCGAATCCTAGCTGGGAAAGGTATTCCGGAGGAAGTCATCCCTACTCTGATGAGGTCTAGGAAGGATGTGACGGCAAAACATTATCACCGTATCTGGAGGAAGTATGTATCTTGGTGTGAAGCCAAGAATGCTCCTACGGAAGATTTCCACCTGGGCCGTTTTCTCCACTTTCTACAGACAGGAGTGGATATGGGCCTGAACTTAGGCTCCATTAAGGTACAGATTTCGGCCCTATCTATATTCTTTCAGAAGGAATTGGCTTCTCTCCCAGAAGTCCAGACTTTTGTAAAGGGAGTGCTGCTCATCCAGCCTCCTTTTGTGCCCCCAGTGGCACCATGGGACCTTAACGTGGTGTTATGGTTCCTAAAATCTCACTGGTTTGAACCTCTTCAAACGGTTGAGTTAAAATTCCTCACTTGGAAGGTGGTCATGTTGTTGGCCTTGGCATCTGCTAGGTGGGTGTCAAAATTGGCGGCTTTGTCTCACAAAAGCCCCTATCTGATTTTCCATGTGGATAGAGCAGAGTTGAGGACTCGTCCTCTATTTTTGCCTAAGGTGGTTTCATCGTTTCATATGAACCAACCTATTGTGGTGCCTGTGGCTACGGGAGACTTGGAGGATTCCAAGTCCCTTGATGTAGTCAGGGCCTTAAAAATGTACGTAGCCAGGACGGCTCGGGTTAGGAAAACAGAGGCACTGTTTGTCCTGTATGCAGCCAACAAGGTTGGCGCTCCTGCTTCTAAGCAGACTATTGCTCGCTGGATCTGTAACACGATTCAGCAGGCTCATTCTGCGGCTGGATTGCCGTTACCAAATTCGGTAAAGGCCCATTCCACTAGGAAGGTGAGCTCTTCTTGGGCGGCTGCCCGAGGCGTCTCGGCTTTACAGCTTTGCTGAGCTGCTACTTGGTCGGGTTCAAACACTTTTGCAAAATTCTACAAGTTTGATACCCTGGCTGATGAGGACCTCATGTTTGCTCAATCGGTGCTGCAGAGTCATCCGCATTCTCCCGCCCGGTCTGGAGCTTTGGTATAATCCCCATGGTCCTTACGGAGTCCTCAGCATCCTCTAGGACGTAAGAGAAAATAAGATTTTAAACCTACCGGTAAATCTTTTTCTCCTAGTCCGTAGAGGATGCTGGGCGCCCGTCCCAGTGCGGACATATTTCTGCAAGGCTTGTATATAGTTGTTGCTTACATAAGGGTTATGTTACAGTTAAGATCAGTCTTTGGCTGATGCTGTTTTGTTCATACTGTTAACTGGTTGCGTATATTCCATGTTATACGGTGTGGATGGTGTGGGCTGGTATGAATCTTGCCCTTAGATTAACAAAAATCCTTTCCTCTTACTGTCTGTCTCCTCTGGGCACAGTTTCTCTAACTGAGGTCTGGAGGAGGGGCATAGAGGGAGGAGCCAGTGCACACTCATTCTAAAGTCTTTAGAGTGCCCATATCTCCTGCGGAGCCCATCTATACCCCATGGTCCTTACGGAGTCCCCAGCATCCTCTACGGACTAGGAGAAAAAGATTTACTGGTAGGTTTAAAATCTTATTATTTCAAATTCATGCTCTTCACTCTTATGCTAAATAATGTTACTTCAAATATTTTATCTGCACCCACTTTTCCCACCCACATTGCCTCCTAGCTACCTTGGAGAACATGCTTTTCCCTTCCATTACACTCTTCCCTCTCTGCCCTTTAGTTTGCCATCTAATTTACTACCAAATGTCATGAATGTAGTTTTGTGAAGTCCGTGCAGGTAACTGGAGGACTATGTGTATATTTGGCTGGTCTGTGGGCATCAGTGAGATGAAGTAGTAAGGAGTAATCCCTGACTGGGAGTCAAACCCGGGCCTCGGCAGAGGGAGCCGTATCCTGACCACTGGATCACCAGGGACTTGGTGTTGATAGCAGAATGGTGAATGTATTGGTGAGAACGAACTGGATATACTGTCACAGGAGTAGGTGTTTGTGTACCCAAGGTTACTATGAAATAGGTTCTCTGGAGTTACGCAGATCTAGGAGGAGAGCTGAAGATGTTGAACCGGACTGGTTACCGGTGAGACTGGAAGCGAGCTGGTTACAGGTGAGACTGAGAACCGGGCTGGTTACAGGTGAGACTGAGAACGGCACTGTTATCCGGGCTGGTACCGGATATAACTGGAAATGCAACTGTAATCCGGGCTAGTACCAGATATAACTGGAAATGCAACTGTAATACAGGCTGGTACCGAATATAACTGGAAACGCAACTGTATGTAGAACAATGACTGTGACTTTAAGACGAGGCTGAAGAAGAACTCAAGACTGTGGCTGTGTCTTTAAGACGAGACTGATACTGGATATAACTGGTAACACAACTGCAATCCAGACTGTGTAGCAAAAGAGCAGAGTTTTACAGGAACTAAGGTAATAGTGTTACCTCTTAGGGAGCTCAGCTACTAAGCTCACACTGAGCTGTGTGACTCCAGGAACTGGCAGCTTCTGTAACGCAAGTTTCTTTACTTATACTTCTTGGTGATTGGTGTATAGAGTCAGGTGATTCAGTAGTATCAGGCTGACACAGGATTGGATAGCTCATGGTCAGGTAATCAGACCCTGTCACAACAGTACTACAGGTCAGGCTCTGATGTGGAGTGAGGCCTAGCAGGCTGAAAAAAACACTGAAGCCTGAACTTCTACAAATGAACAGATGATGCTGACTTTTAGGCCTAAACTCCATATTGCTGATCACAGTGGAGAATCAAAAGGTTGCACACAGCTGATCACTTATTACTTAGAGGAATTCCTACTCAGGAGGCTAATCAAGGGACGCAAGCACAGATTTGCAGTCTTCATGCTGAGCTGAACAGATGCAAGTTACAAGATATGCTGAGGTAAGCCCCAGAATATGAGAAATACAATCAGAATCATGACACCAAAACTGAAGCTATCCCCAGCGCCATTCTCTCCCTCCCGACTCCTCCTCCCCACCTTTACCCTCCCACATTTTCTGCCTTCTCCCCCATAACCAAGGGTGAAGTCCATATTCTCCTCCACCCGCAATCTGACCCCAGTGACTCTCATTTGCTCTCATCTTTTATGCTCTCTATCTCCTGATGGTTGCTCCCATCTTTTCTCATACGTCCTAGAGGATGCTAGGGACGACATCAAGAAGACCATGGGATATAGACGGGATCCGCAGGAGACATGGGCACTCTAAACACTTTTCACTGGGTGTGAACTGGCTCCTCCCTCTATGCCCCTCCTCCAGACCTCAGTTTTAGAAATGTGCCCAGGTCGACTGGATGCACTCTGAGGAGCTCTACTGAGTTTCTCTGAAAAGTCTTATGTTAGGTTTTTTATTTTCAGGGAGATCTGCTGGCATCAGACTCCCAGCTTCGTGGGACTGAGGGGGCAGAAGCAGAACCAACTTCCTCAGAGTTTCATGGCTCTGTTTCTGGCTGACAGGACACCAATAGCTCCTGAAGGGAACTGAACGCTAGCCGTGTCTAGATGCTCACTCCCACAGCACGCCGTCACCCGCCTCACAGAGCCAGAAGTCAGAAGACAGGTGAGTATGAGAAGAATGATCTTCAATCAAGTAAGTGACGGCTGAGGTGCGGCGTGCTGGCGGGAGTGCAGCGCGCCATTGCTGCCCACACACACAGGCACTGCAGGGCACGGGGGCAGTGGCGCACCCAGGGGAGGTTTCCGAGCACCGAGAAACCCCCCTCCACCATGAGTATTATTAATGGCTGTCTAGCGTCCTCTGCAGCCTGCTGTCTTCCTGGTGGCACTTGTAAGTGCTTAATAAAATTTTACTGTCTTTTAATTATAGTACATATATATACATACATATAAACACACACACACATGTGATATATATACATGTGTATATATACGTGTACTGTATGTGTGTGTGTGTGTGTGTGTGTATATATATATATATATATATATATTTGTATGCATGTTTAATATCCTATGTATGTATGTGTGTATATATATATATATATATATATATATATATATATATAGATAGATAGATAAAATTGATAAGGTTTAAGCGACCAATGATGGCATCAAGTGTTAGAGACTGTGTGTTACTTAAAAAATGGGATTTATTACAGAAAAAAAAACTATTTAAAATTGTACACAAAAGTTGCAAGATAAAAATAAGAACAAAACGGCACAGCAGATAAAAAGAATAATGTAGCAGCAATACATCTATGTGTTCTAGCGGGAACGCTATTCAAGAGACACAAAAAGTTATTTTAGGTATATAAAAAAAAATATAAAAAGGGAGCACAAAAAATGGAGCACAAAAAATAGGGGACTGTAAACCTTATATGAAAATTTTTTTGTATAAACATATGAAATGCATAAAAGATAATTACAAAATAAAAAATAAAAGTCACAGTACGTTATAGGTGAAGGACGCACTATTCAAATAGTGGTATCAGGATTCAGCCAACGCGTTTCGCCTGGTCTGACTTGATGAAGTCAGACCAGACGAAACACGTTGGGTGAATCCTGATACCACTATTTGAATCCTCAATTAAGCTATTTTACTTACTGATTTGCGTACTTGACCTATAATGTACTGTGACTTTTATTTTTTATTTTGTAATTATCTTTGTAATTATCTTTTACGCCAGTATAAATATTGTCATGGATACTGGGGGGCGGAGCTTCTTCCTCAGGCAGCCAGCACACTACTCAGCACCATTTTCTCTCCTCAGGCTGCAGAGAACACGCTGGTCCTTTCCTCCACTTCTGACAAGTACAGGGTGCTATAAAGTGTATATTACTATTTAAAAGCGCTTTTGGGCTGTGGACATACTGTGTTCACAGGAAATACTGGCACTGGGTTTGTGAACTGGCTGCTCCTATCCTGTGTCCCTCTGACAGATTTTACTGTGGGTCTGTCCCCAAAATAAGTCCCAGTGTGTCTGTGAGTGTGGTGTACACGTGTGAGGCATGTCTGAGGCAGGGAGTTCCTCCCTGGAGGAAGGCATTTTAGGGACACAGAGTTGTAATGTGGTGGCGCTACCGGCACACCAAGAGCCTGCATGGGTGAAAGAGCTACGTGTCAGTATGCATCTGATTAACTGTAGATTAGATAAGTCTGAATCTAAGGCTGCATGCTGGAGAAAATCTGTGGAAGATGTGATTTTTCAGGATGCTGTTATTCCTTATGCGGGCGGCCCCTCTGGGTCACATAAGAGACCATTTGCAAATGTTGTAAACACTGATATCGACACGGATTCTGATTCTTGTGTCGACAATAGTGAATCCAGAGAGATAGATCATAAGTTGGCAAAAAGTATACAATATATGATTGTGGCTATAAGGGACGTGTTGGAGATTACAGAAAGCACTCCTGTACCTCAGGAGAAAGCTTATTTATTTATGTAAGGAAAAGAAATCCAAAGTCACGTTCCCTCCTTCACACGAACTAAATGCTCTGTTTGAAGGGATGTGGGTGAATCCTGATAAAAAAATGTTGTATTCCCAAAAGGATTCACATAGCTTTTCCTTTGCCGGTTGAAGACAGGAAAAAATGGGAGTCACCCCCTGTGCTAGACAGTGCACTTTCCAGGTTGACAAAGAAGGTAATTCTCCCTGCTCCTGGCACGGCTTCTCTTAGACGCCCCTTTTCTACAAGTTCATCATTGGACACCCGTTATTTGGCAGACAGGCTCTTTACCATCTCGGCTCCCGACACCCCGTCCGGTGTACATACTACAGCCAAGTGACCTCTAGGAACCGCACCGCACCTCCGCTGTGAGGTAAAAAGTTATTTCAGCTATTCACGGCATCTTGTTATTTGGAAACTGCTGCGGCTATGGATATGAACGGATCTCCGCAGTGAGACCACTATAACACCAGCCATCAGCGGATGTGCTTTTCCATACTGCTACCATCAGCTGAATAAATTACGTCCCTTGTGGGGAAGTTCCTATTATAACACCATCTTATGGTCAATTGACGGCCTCTCTAACGGAGGTCAGAGCATTTTAGCAAATTTGCTTTCCAATTATTACTGAGGCATCAACCAAAAATCTTCATCTCTACCTCGTGCATTTGCTCACAGGACCCTGTGATAAACTCCAGGAACCAGCACGGGGGTAATTATTATTGTTTTTGCCTCTAATAACTTTTTTATGAGCTAATGCGGAGCCTTCGGTGGACAGTCCATATGATTTTACACTGGGACGCCAGTGATAGAATCAATTGACATTCCTTGTTAGAGAGCTTCTCTCTCAAGATAACCATTCTTGCACTTTAGATATATTGTATACTGTTTTAACAGCACGTTTACAATTATAGATACAGTGTTTCTGCTTACACATATTAGAGGTAGTAACCTCTGAATTTTTAAACTGCTAATCTTCTATGTATTGTTTGGTTTATGTGTCTATGTGGTATTTAACTGTTTGATAAAATATTTTCTTTTTAAAAGGTCAAGCCTCATTGAGTCAATTATTCTCCATGCTAGACTGCATTTAATCAATTAATCAATTAATTTTAAGTGATTTTTGGAGCGCAGAGCATTTCTTTTGTTTGTGTCTCTTAAAGAGCCGGCAGACCGCAAAATGGAAACGACATTGAAATCCATTTATGTTACCAATGGTACACTGCTCAGGTCCACTATTGCCTGCTCATGGGTGAGTCGCGCCATTGAAAAATGGTCAGAAAGCGTGTCATCAGAAATTGACACGATTGATAAAGATGAGATACTCCTTAAGTTAGGGAATATCAAGGACGCTGCCGCCTACATGCTGGAAGCAATGAAGGATATTGGACTCTTGAGTTCACAAGCCGCTACCATGGCAGTATCGGCTAGGCGGGCGTTATGGATTTGCCAGTGGAACGCGGATGAAGATTCCAAAAGAAACACGGAGGCTCTCCCATATAAAGGTGAGGCATTATTTGGCGATGGCCTGGATGCGTTAGTGCCGGCAGCTACCGCAGGTAAGTCAACATTTTTGCCCTCTGCGCCTGCACCGGCAAAAAAGACATATCACCCGCAAATGCCGTCCTTTCGGTCCAATAAATGCAAAAAGGCGATCGGTTCCCCCTTCTTTGCAGGTAGGGGAAGGGGAAAGAAGCCCACACCGGCTCCAGGTTCCCAAGAGCAGAAGTCTACCCCTAATTCTGCCAAATCCCCAGCATGACGCTGGAACTCCCTTGCGGGAGGCCGCTCGGGTGGGGGCATGTCTCAAACTCTTCAGCCAGGATTGGATTCTGTCTGGCCTGGATCCCTGGGTGTTGCAAATAGTATCCCAGGGATACAAACTAGATTTTCAAGACGTTCTCTCATGACGATTTTTAAAATCGACCTTGCCAGCTTCTCCGCCAGAGAGAGAAGCAGTAACAGCGGCAATCCAAAAATTATGTCAAGACCAGGTTATAGTCCTGGTACCGTTGTCACAACAAGGGCGGGGTTTTTATTCAAGCCTCTTTGTTGTTCCGAAGCCGGACGGCTCTGTCAGACCGATCCTAAATCTAATAGATCTGAATTTCTTCCTGAAAAGGTTCAAGTTCAAGATGGAATCACTTCGGGTGGTGATTGCCAGTTTGGAGGAAGGGGACTACTTAGTGTCGGTGGACATAAAGGATGCTTACCTGCATGTTCCCATTTATCCTCCCCAGGCTTATCTGAGATTCGCGATTCAGGATTGCCATTACTAATTCCAGACGTTACCTTTCGGTCTCTCCACGGCGCTGAGGGTATTCACCAAGGTGATGGCGGAGATGATGGTCCTCCTTCGTCAGAAAGGAGTCAATATAATCCCTTATCTGGACGACCTCCTGATAAAGGCGAGATCCAGGGAGCAGTTATTACAAAACATATCCCTCTCCCTGTCAATACTCCAACAACACGGGTGGATCATAAATTACCCAAAGTCACAGTTGGAACCGACGACAAGGTTGTCTTTCCTCTCGGATGATTCTCGACACAGAAGTTCAGAGAGTATTTCTTCCACTGGAAAAGGCTCTGGAAATCCAGAAAATGGTAAAACAGATATTGAAACCATCAAGTGTGTCGATCCATCAGTGCATTCGGTTGTTGGGGAAGATGGTGTGCGGCCTACGAGGCCATACAGTTTGGCAGGTTCCATGCCAGAGTATTCCACTGGGACCTGTTGGACAAGTGGTCGGGGTCACACCTACACATGCACAGAAAGATAATCCTGTCGTCAAAAACCAGGATTTCGCTCCTGTGGTGGTTGCACGGCTCTCACCTTCTAGAGGGACGCAGGTTCGGGATTCAGGACTGGGTCCTAGTAACCACGGATGCAAGACTCCGAGGCTGGGGAGCAGTCTCTCAGGGAGAAAACTTCCAGGGACGTTGGTCACAACAGGAAGCCTGCCTTCACATAAACATTCTGGAGCTAAGAGCCATTTACAACGGCCTTCAACAAGCGGTACATCTTCTTCTAGACCGTCCCGTGCAGATCCAGGCGGACAATGTAACAGCAGTCGCATACATAAACAGGCAGGGCGGAACGAAAAGCAGAACGGCAATGGCAGAGGCGACAAAAATCCTCCGCTGGGCAGAAAAACATCTACAAGCTCTGTCGGCAATATTCATTCCGGGAGTAGACAACTGGGAAGCAGACTTCCTCAGCAGACATGATCTCCATCCAGGAGAGTGGGGCCCCAACCAAGAAGTCTTCGCAGAGGTGACAAGTCTTTGGGGGAGTTCCTCAAATAGACATGATGGCATCTCGTCTCAACAAGAAGCTTCAGAGATACTGTTCCAGGTCGAGAGACCCTCAAGCAGTAGCAGTGGATGCACTGGTGACCCAGTGGGTGTTTCCGTCAGTGTATGTTTTCCCTCCACTTCCGCTTATCCCAAAAGTACTCAGGATCATAAGAAAGACAAGGGTTCGAGCAATCTTCATTGCCCCAGACTAGCCAAGAAGGGCTTGGTACCCAGATCTTCAGCAGTTACTCATAGGAGATCCTCCGCCTCTTCCTCCTCGGGAGGACCTGCTGCAGCAGGGACCCTGTGTGTATCAAGACTTACCGCGGCTACGTTTGACGGCATGGCTGTTGAGCGCCGTATCCTAGCCAGGAATGGTGTTCCTAAGGAGGTCATCCCCACGCTTATTCAGGCCAGAAAGGGAGTAACGTCAAAACATTACCACCGTATTTGGAGAAAATATGTGTCTTGGTGTGAATCCAAGAAAGCTCCTACGGAAGAGTTTCACTTAGGACGTTTTCTCCATTTTTTGCAGGATGGTGTGGAGTCGGGCCTACGATTGGGATCAATCAAGGTCCAGATTTCGGCCTTGTCAGTGTTCGTCCAAAAACAATTGGCCTCTCTTCCAGAGGTTCAGACCTTCGTGAAAGGGGTTCTGCACATCCAGCCTTCATTCGTGCCTCCAGTGGCACCAATGGACCTTAACGTGGTATTGCAGTTCCTTCAATCAGATTGGTTTGATCCTCTACAAAAGATAGAGTTGAAGTTTCTCACTTGGAAAGTGGTGATGCTTTTGGAATTGGGGGCCTTGTCTCACAAGAGCCCTTACCTGATTTTCCATGAAGATAGGGCAGAGTTGCGAACTCGCCAACATTTTCTTCCAAAGGTGGTTTCTGCTTTTCACATAAACCAACCTATTGTGGTGCCAGTAGTTACTGACACATTCATGATTCAAAATCTCTAGATGTGGTTAGAGCTTTGAAAAACTATGTTGCTAGAACAGCTCGTATACGGAAAGCAGAGGCTCTGTTTGTCCTATATGATCACAACAAGATTGGCTGTCCTGCTTCCAAGCAGACTATTGCACATTGGATTAGAAATACGATTCAACAAGCTCATACTACGGCTGGATTGCCGTTACCGACGTCGGTAAAGGCCCACTCCACTAGGAAGGTGGGCTCATCCTGGGCGGCTGCCCGGGGGGTCTCGGCATTACAACTTTGCCGAGCAGCTACTTGGTCAGGGTCAAACACATTTGCTAAGTTCTACAAGTTTGACACTTTGGACGATGAGGACCTAAAGTTTGGTCAATCGGTGCTGCAGGGTCATCCGCACTCTCCCGCCCGTACTGGAGCTTTGGTATAGACCCCATTGTCTTGATGTCATCCCCAGCATCTTCTAGGACGTATGAGAAAATAGGCTTTTGATAACCTACCGGTAAATCCTTTTCTCCTAGTCCGTAGAGGATGCTGGGCGCCAGTCCCACTGCGTACTTTGCCTGCAGTTTAGTTATTACAGTTACACAAGTTGTGTTATCTTGGTTTCAGCATTGTCACGATCCGGGTATCTGGACGCCATTTCTTACCCATCAGATGCCTCCTAAGGCTGGCTCAGCGCTCCAGGACCGGATCCCATCTGTTATCCTGATGTGTACATTCCTGTATCCTCTCCTGTCACTCTGGGACGCTGTCACAGTAAACGCCATATTACACCTGGCATGGCGTCTCCCGCGGCCTCCGCCGCCGTCCCTGAACTTCTGCATGCAGAGTGTCTGAGTGGCGATTACGTCAGCCGCGGCCTCCGCTGTGTCCGCATGGTTGGATGTGCATCTGTCAGCCTGGCGCCTCCTGTCTCCGGTGGCCGGCGCCGCCATTACTGTTTTCATTACCACATGGATTACAAACCAAACTTCCCTCCAAGTGTCTGCATGGGCGCAGCCATCTTGGATTCTGTCAGCTGATCATTTCCACCAATCTGTTCTCAGTATTGATAATCTGCATAATTGCCTAGCCAATCCCTTCCTTGCTGCAGGTATAAATACACTGTGCCTGAGCAAGGAAGGCGTCAGTGCTTTGGTTGTCAAACCTAGTTCCTGTTTGTCTCTCTCCTGTGATTGTCTTCCAGGTTCCAGCTCCTGTTTCAAGACTTCCACCATAGAGACCCGCACCAGCATTCCACCTGCGGTGTAGCCTGACTCTCCAATCCATTGTGGATTCATCTGTTTCCAGCTACAACATTACCTGCTTCCAGCTCAGCTTCCAGCAGAGTACAGCTTCCCTTAAAGGGCCGGTGTCCTTTCTACACTTTACCACTCTCCACCGGTATTATTATTTCTCCGCTCTCAAATTCTACATTTCAGTTCATATTTCATCGCTCCCAAGTTCATCTATTATTTAACTGGTTCCAGCCAGTATCCACAGCAGCTGTTTTACCTTCAGCAACCCAGCTTTTCCTGGAACACCAGCTGGCGCAATCCTGGGTTATCTCCATTGCTACAGTCAGGCCTGGTAAGGACTTTCCATCTAGAAGATCATAAGAACTATCTCACACTACCAGTGCCCTGTGGCTCCTGCCATCCTGTAGTACCCAGGAACTGTATTTATTATTTGCTGACTTTTACGTTTTCTTTTACTGCTGCTGTGTTGCGGAGTTGTCGTAATAAACATCATTGACTTTTATCCAAGTTGTCGTGGTCACGCCTTCGGGCAGTTATTATTTATGTTACTTACATGTCCAGGGGTCTGATACAACCTCCCAGGTTCCGGTACATCTCAGCCCCTACAACTGAGGCTGCCTCCCGTCAGCTCAGGCCCTCAGTTGTGACAGTAAGCACTGACCTAATGAATCCAGCCGGAGACCAGGATCAAGCGGCCAGGCCGATGCAAGAACTGGCAGCCCGACTAGAACATCAGGAGGCTGCACAGGGCCACATCATCCGCTGTCTCCAGGATCTCTCTACTCGGCTGGATGGGATTCAGACAACTCTCCGTGGATCAGGCGCGTCTGGTGCGTCAACCACAGTGACTCCAGCTATAACCCCACCCACCTTACCCATTTCTGCTCCACGTCTTCATCTTCCAACGCCAGCAAAATTTGACGGATCTCCAAGATTCTGCAGGGGATTTCTCAACCAGTGTGAGATTCAGTTTGAGCTACAACCTGGCAATTTTCCCAGTGACCGTACAAAAATTGCCTACATTATTTCTCTTCTCAGTGGCTCAGCCCTTGATTGGGCATCACCGTTATGGGAGAGGTCCGACACCCTGCTATCTTCCTACACTGCCTTCGTGTCAACATTCAGGCGCATCTTCGACGAGCCAGGCCGGGTAACCTCAGCTTCATCCGAGATTCTCCGTTTACGCCAGGGGTCACGTACTGTAGGACAATATCTGATACAGTTCCAGATCCTGGCATCCGAACTGGCATGGAACGACGAGGCCCTGTATGCTGCATTCTGGCATGGCTTATCTGAGCGTGTTAAAGATGAGTTAGCTACCAGAGACTTACCTTCTAAGTTAGATGAGCTAATCTCACTCTGCACGAAAGTTGATTTACGTTTCAGAGAGAGAGCAACTGAGCGTGGAAGATCATCTGCTCCAAAATCTTCTGCTCCTCCTCCTCGTCAACTGTCACCATCTAAAGATGAGCCCATGCAACTTGGTCGTTCCCGTTTAACTCCTGCTGAGCGCCGAAGACGTCTCTCCAAGTCTCTTTGTCTTTACTGTGCAGCTCCGTCTCACACCATCAATGCCTGTCCCGAATGTCCGGGAAAACTCCAAACCCTAGCTCGCCCAGGAGAGGGCCGGCTAGGAGTAATGATCTCCTCTCCATCTCCTCATGATTGTAATCTCCCAGTGTCGCTCCAAATTGCTCAACGTTATCGGAACGTTATTGCCCTCCTTGATTCCGGAGCAGCTGGGAACTTTATTACCGAAGCCTATGTTAAACGGTGGTCCCTACCCACCGAGAGACTTCCTTCGTCCATTTCTTTAACTGCCGTGGATGGCAGCAAAATTTTTGATGCAGTTATTTCTTTAAGGACTCTGCCAGTTCGTCTGAGAGTGGGAGTTCTTCATTCCGAACTTATTTCTTTTTTAGTGATTCCAAGAGCCACACATCCTGTGGTCCTGGGCCTTCCATGGCTCCGTCTTCACAATCCTACAATTGATTGGACGACTACGCAAATCCTGGCATGGGGTTCCTCCTGTGCTGAGACATGTTTGTTTAAAGTATTGCCTGTCTGTTCTTCCTCCCCCAGGTCGTCTGATGTTCCACCTCCTCCATATCAAGATTTCACGGATGTGTTCAGTAAAGCTTCTGCTGATATCCTTCCTCCTCATAGAGAATGGGACTGTCCGATTGATCTCGTTCCAGGGAAGGTTCCACCTCGAGGCCGAACTTATCCGTTGTCTCTGCCTGAGACGCATTCTATGGAGGAATATATTAAAGAGAACCTAGCAAAGGGGTTAATTCGACCTTCTTCTTCTCCAGCCGGCGCAGGCTTCTTTTTTGTAAAAAAGAAAGATGGTGGTCTGCGGCCGTGCATCGACTACAGAGGTTTGAACGACATTACCATCAAGAACCGTTATCCTTTACCCCTGATTACTGAGCTCTTTGACAGAGTTAGCGGAGCTACCATCTTTACCAAGCTGGACTTGCGAGGTGCATACAATCTCATCCGGATCCGTGAGGGTGACGAGTGGAAGACCGCCTTTAACACCCATGACGGACATTATGAGTACCTCGTCATGCCCTTCGGATTGAGCAATGCTCCAGCTGTCTTCCAGCATTTTGTCAATGAGATCTTCAGAGACATTCTATACCGTCATGTCGTGGTCTATCTAGACGATATCCTCATTTTTGCCAACGATTTAGAGGAACATCGTTTTTGGGTTAAAGAGGTTCTGTCCCGTCTCCGTGTCAATCGTCTCTATTGCAAATTAGAAAAATGCGTCTTTGAAGTCAAGTCCATTCCGTTTCTAGGGTACATTGTGTCCGGTTCCGGACTAGAGATGGATCCTGAGAAACTACAAGCAATCCAAAATTGGCCGGTACCCTTAACCCTCAAAGGGGTCCAGAGGTTCTTAGGGTTCGCCAACTATTACCAAAAGTTTATACGAGACTTTTCCACCATTGTGGCGCCTATTACTGCTTTCACTAAGAAGGGTGCTAACCCGTCCAAGTGGTCTGAAGAAGCCATGCAAGCATTTCATTTTTTAAAACAAAGGTTCATCTCTGCGCCTGTTCTGAAACAGCCTGACATCGACTCTCCTTTCATCTTAGAGGTGGATGCCTCCTCCGTTGGAGTAGGAGCGGTGTTATCTCAGAGGGCTAAAGATGGCCATTTACACCCTTGCAGTTTCTTCTCCCGGAAGTTCTCCCCAGCTGAGCGCAACTATGCCATTGGCGACCAGGAGTTGCTAGCCATCAAGCTCGCTCTAGAAGAGTGGAGGTATCTGTTGGAGGGAGCTTCTCATTCAATCACCATACTTACAGACCACAAGAACCTTTTATACCTGAAGGGCGCACAATGTCTCAACCCTCGTCAGGCCAGATGGGCACTTTTCTTTTCCAGGTTCGACTTTAAACTCCAGTTCTGTCCGGGCTCTCAGAATCGCAAGGCCGATGCCCTTTCCCGCTCATGGGAGCAATAAAATGAGTCAGAGTCTTCAGACAAGCATCCTATTATAAATCCGTTGGCATTCTCCACGGTAGGGATGGACTCTACGCCCCCATCAGGGAAAAGTTTTGTGAAGCCGATGCTAAGGAAGAAGCTCATGCATTGGGCCCATGCTTCCCGTTTTGCCGGACATACAGGTATCCAAAAAACCCTGGAGTTTATCTCTAGGTCCTATTGGTGGCCAACTCTGAAAAAGGACGTCTTGGAGTTTATTGCATCTTGCCCAAAGTGTGCCCAACATAAAGTATCCCGCCAGTCGCCTGCGGGGCAACTGGTTCCACTATCCGTTCCCCGTCGACCATGGACCCACTTGTCGATGGATTTCATTACAGACTTACCCATGTGCAACAAGTTCAATACCATCTGGGTGGTAGTTGACCGGTTCACCAAGATGGCACACTTCATTCCTCTCACCGGTCTTCCGTCAGCTTCCAAGTTGGCTCAAGTATTCATACAAGAGATCTTCCGACTCCACGGTCTTCCTGAAGAAATTATCTCAGATCGAGGAGTTCAATTCACAGCCAAATTCTGGCGAAGTTTATGTCAAGTCCTCCAAGTCAAGCTAAAGTTTTCCACGGCTTACCATCCTCAGACCAATGGTCAAACCGAGAGGGTGAATCAGGACTTGGAGGCCTTCCTCCGCATCTATGTGTCCTCCTCTCAAGATGACTGGGTTCAATTACTTCCCTGGGCCGAGTTCTGTCATAACAACCAGTATCATTCTTCATCTGCTTCAACACCATTCTTCACTAACTTTGGATTCCACCCTAAAGTCCCTGAGTTCCAACCGCTTCCAGCAACTTCTGTTCCCGCAGTGGATATCACCTTGCATCAGTTTGCCAATATCTGGAAGAGCGTACGATCAGCTCTGCTCAAGGCATCGTTCAGGTACAAGAAGTTTGCGGATAAGAAGCGTCGAGCAGTTCCTGCTCTCAAGGTGGGTGATCGGGTATGGTTATCCACGAAGAATTTGAGGTTAAGAGTTCCCAGTATGAAGTTTGCACCTCGCTATATCGGTCCTTTCAAGATTGAACAAGTCATCAATCCTGTTGCTTACAGACTCCAGTTGCCTCCCTTCTTAAAAATACCCAGGACATTCCATGTTTCCCTGTTGAAACCGCTGATCTTGAATCGGTTTCATTCCTCACTTCCTCCAACTCCGAAAGTCCAAACTCAACAAGGCGTTGAGTATGAAGTGGCCAAGATCCTGGACTCACGTCACCGTTACGGTCAACTACAATATCTTATTGACTGGAAGGGTTATGGTCCTGAGGAACGTTCATGGACCAATGCTTCTGATGTCCATGCTCCTGCCTTGGTCCGGAGATTCCATTCCAAGTTTCCTCAAAAGCCAAAGAAGTGTCCTGGGGCCACTCCTAAAGGGGGGGGTGCTGTCACGATCCGGGTATCTGGACGCCATTTCTTACCCATCAGATGCCTCCTAAGGCTGGCTCAGCGCTCCAGGACCGGATCCCATCTGTTATCCTGATGTGTACATTCCTGTATCCTCTCCTGTCACTCTGGGACGCTGTCACAGTAAACGCCATATTACACCTGGCATGGCGTCTCCCGCGGCCTCCGCCGCCGTCCCTGAACTTCTGCATGCAGAGTGTCTGAGTGGCGATTACGTCAGCCGCGGCCTCCGCTGTGTCCGCATGGTTGGATGTGCATCTGTCAGCCTGGCGCCTCCTGTCTCCGGTGGCCGGCGCCGCCATTACTGTTTTCATTACCACATGGATTACAAACCAAACTTCCCTCCAAGTGTCTGCATGGGCGCAGCCATCTTGGATTCTGTCAGCTGATCATTTCCACCAATCTGTTCTCAGTATTGATAATCTGCATAATTGCCTAGCCAATCCCTTCCTTGCTGCAGGTATAAATACACTGTGCCTGAGCAAGGAAGGCGTCAGTGCTTTGGTTGTCAAACCTAGTTCCTGTTTGTCTCTCTCCTGTGATTGTCTTCCAGGTTCCAGCTCCTGTTTCAAGACTTCCACCATAGAGACCCGCACCAGCATTCCACCTGCGGTGTAGCCTGACTCTCCAATCCATTGTGGATTCATCTGTTTCCAGCTACAACATTACCTGCTTCCAGCTCAGCTTCCAGCAGAGTACAGCTTCCCTTAAAGGGCCGGTGTCCTTTCTACACTTTACCACTCTCCACCGGTATTATTATTTCTCCGCTCTCAAATTCTACATTTCAGTTCATATTTCATCGCTCCCAAGTTCATCTATTATTTAACTGGTTCCAGCCAGTATCCACAGCAGCTGTTTTACCTTCAGCAACCCAGCTTTTCCTGGAACACCAGCTGGCGCAATCCTGGGTTATCTCCATTGCTACAGTCAGGCCTGGTAAGGACTTTCCATCTAGAAGATCATAAGAACTATCTCACACTACCAGTGCCCTGTGGCTCCTGCCATCCTGTAGTACCCAGGAACTGTATTTATTATTTGCTGACTTTTACGTTTTCTTTTACTGCTGCTGTGTTGCGGAGTTGTCGTAATAAACATCATTGACTTTTATCCAAGTTGTCGTGGTCACGCCTTCGGGCAGTTATTATTTATGTTACTTACATGTCCAGGGGTCTGATACAACCTCCCAGGTTCCGGTACATCTCAGCCCTTACAACTGAGGCTGCCTCCCGTCAGCTCAGGCCCTCAGTTGTGACAAGCATGCTGCTGCAATTAGTTCATGCCTGTTGGCGTGTGTTATGTTGAATGCCATGTGTGCGGCATGGTTGAGGGTGTGAGTTGGTAGATATCTCACCACTAGTTAATTAATTCCTTTCCTCGAAATGTCAGTCTCCCTGGGCACAGTTCCTACAACTGAGGTCTGGAGGAGCGGCATAGAGGGAGGAGCCAGTTCACACCCAATGAAAAGTCTTTAGAGTGCCCATGTCTCCTGCGGATCCCATATATACCCCATGGTCTTGATGTCGTCCCCAGCATCCTCTACAGACTAGGAGAAAAGGTTTTACTGGTAGGTTATCCAAATCTTATTTTCAACCTCTCCCTTTCTTCTGGATCTATCCCTTTTTCTTTCAAAAATGCTCAACATCGTCTCAACCATCCTTAAGTAAACCTCACTTGTTCCGGACACTTTTTTTGGGCTCTCTCTCTATATTTCTTCTCCCCTATGCCTCCAAGGTTTTGTATTTCTACTTAACCTAACTCCTCTTCTGTCAATTACTTCTTGACCGACAGGCTGCTCCCACCCCCTCCAGTCCACTGAAAGTGAAATCACCAATGTTGCCTTCTCATGGCCAAATTCTCCTTTGTCTCCTGCCTTTGATAACTGTTGACACCATCTTCTCCACACTCACACTTTATTGGCCTACTATAAGGGTTCAACCCCGATTGTTCAATCTCATTCTCTTCATCAGACTCCATCTCCCCCCTCATTACCCCTATCAGTTGGTGTCCCCTAAGGGCCCCCTTCTGTTCTCCTGTTAAACATCCTCCTTTGAAAATCTCATCAGCTCTTTTGGCCTTCAACAGAATCACGCCATCACTTTCATCAGCGCTGTCTGAAATTCAAGATGGCCAAGACTAAACTAATTAGTTTTCAAGCCCCCACTCTGGTTGATAGTATCACCGTCTATTTTCTCCAAGACTGCTGACTCCGGTGAAGTCATCATTGACTCTCCTTCACTCCTCAGCAATTTCTAGAATCCTGGCCTTCCCCACCACAGATGCAGTCAAAACTCTTATCCATGCTCTCATCATTTCTAGCTTACACTACTATATCCTCTTCTTTTCTTGCCTCCAATTCCCTTCTCACCTCTCCCCATTTCAATCTATGCTCTCCTGATTCTCCACTACTGCCGTATGGCGTCTACCTCCCTCCTCTTCTCTGGCTCACAGTCCTATTCAAAACAAAGTGTAAAGTCCTCCCTATACCTTCCAAAGCCTTAAACCACTCCTCTTCCCTTCATATCTAAGTTTATCACTGTCCACTCTTCCTTCCACTCTCTTAACACCAGCACCTTGGTCACTTCCTTTCATGCTCACCTACAAGAATTCATTCAAGGTAGCCCTCTCCTCTGGAACTCACTCCTTCACCCAGTAAGACTCTCTTTCAGTCTCAACACTCCCCACATACACACCAAGATAATTTTCTGATTTATAACAGGAATTACAGGCAAGCCAAAACACTTATTTTAATGTAGGGTAAATTGCCAGTGAATGAACAGTTAAGGGAGTTCTCCTGTTTAAGAAGATGCTGTATGTAGCAGGTATAACAAAAATACAATTTAATGATATGTACCTTCATCATTAATATATCAACTTTTTGAAGAAATTGTGGTTTTAAAGACTGTAGTAATAGTTAGAATTTTACAACCAAAAAAACAGGAGAGCTGCAGAAATGACCAGTGATTGAACACACAAAGCCAGTGAACACAAGACCAGTGAATCTAAACTGTAGCTTAGGTTAATAAAACAAAGGCAACATGGGCAATATTTACTAATATTCGTGTTTGAGTCAGTTTGTGTAGTGTTTAAACTCGTTTTGTATCGGGTGCATTTTCATGCAACTTTTTGAATCCATATACGCAAAGTTACTAAGCATTCGAGTTTATTGTTTTCGTGTTTTCCGATGTCGATGCCAGTCGTTTTTTTTTGCCACATTTACGGCCGTCATTGTCGTTTGCGTACGTGTTTTTGTTGGATTTGCTGTTTTTTTCACTAAGTTAAACGCGGCAGGGTTTTTTTTCCCCGCGGCCGCATTTTCACTTTCAGTTTCGATTTTCATCCCCGTTCGTGATTGGTTGTGTTTCAGATGGTAGGAGTGTCTGTGCGCAACCATATAAATACGCCCCAAACCGTCCGCACCTCGTGGGTTTAGTTAGTGGTGAGGAGGAGGGAGGTTGTGCTGTGGAGGTAGGTGAATTTGTGGTTTGGTGAGGAGTGTTGGTAGCGATTTCTGAGTGTGGTATTTTGTTTGAAAGTCGTCTTGTCATTCTTGTTGTCTTGTATTTTGTGGTTTTGTGTCATTTTTAGTCCAAGTTATTTTTCTTTATAGTCCCTTGTCAGTGTGTGTGTGTGTGTGTGTGTGTGTGTGTGTGTGTGAGAGAGAGTTGTGTAGTGGTAGTGGAGGAGTGTGTTGTTTGTCTTTTTTTTTTTTCTGTGTTAACTGTTTAGACACACAATTATGTGTGACTCAGAGGTGGAGGGTGTGAGTGAGGGGGAGGAGGTCGGTCAGGTGGAGGAGGTGAGTGTTAGTGAGGTTAGTGAGGTGGAGGAGGTGGGTGAGGTTGCTGCAGCAGCCTCAAGTGACAGTGACAGAGTGCTCCGCAGCCACGCACCACTACTAAGACTGGGCGGAATGTTAAGTTTAGTTTTGCTGAAAATGTGGCATTGGTGCGTGAGCTGATGAAGTATCAGAGGCAGCTATTTGGCCCTGAGTCCGCCAAGGTGCCAACACGGAGGAAGACGGTGTTGTGGGCGAAAGTTGTTGCTGCTGTCAATAGTGAGGGGGTGGTCAAGCAGACGGAGGACACATGCCGCAAACGGTACTATGACATAAAGCGACGTGTCAAGTCCAAAATGGCCAAGGAGGCCAAGTCGGCTCGGCAAACCGGTGGTGGGCAGCCCTATATTGCAAGATATCTGGAGTATGAGGAGCCCATGCGGAGTGTCATACCTCCTGAAGTTGTCTCTGCAACCCATATCTGGGATTCAGATAGGCCAAGGAAGAATAGTGAGCATGTGTGTTTTTTTATATATATTTATTTTTTTAATAAGTTTTATTTTGTAATCTGTGTCATGTGACCTTGCATATTACTCACATCTTCAAGTGTGTGTTTGCAAATACATTGTTTTGGGTCATGTGTTAGCTAAAAGCCAATGTAACATCTTACTTTATTGTATGTCATGTGTTTTTCACACAGATATTTAGCATGTGTAGTTTGGACTTGTTGTGTCTCTGATTTGTCCTGCAATAATGTTTTCCTTTTGGGCGTTTTTTACGTAAAAAATTATGACTATGTTTTATATATAAGTGATCCATGTTTTTTGGAATTAAAATAAGTCATTGTCATGTTAGAGGCTGGAGTACTGGAAAGTGGTTTGTAAACCACTTACATGTGTAATGTCATCTTTACAGAATGTTTGTTTGTTTTTTAATTTAAAAAAAAAAATTTTTTTTTTGCTTGTATTTGTTCCGTGACACCATACTGCATTTTTTTAAATCTTAACATTTGCTGTTTTTTTTGTGTGGTCATATAGTGGTAATGTGTATTTGGAGTGCCACATCACAGAGCCAATTACATATTGCATCTGTATTATTTTTAAAAACAAAGCAAAATTAATTTGTGGTTTTTTTTTTAATAAAAACCCATTCCTTTAACTTGTGGCCTATGTCAGTGTTTGCCTGTCTTGATGTTGCCATAGTGCATATTTTTATTTATTTATTTATTTATTTATTTTTGGTATTTCTGGTCCTTATGTTTTTTTTTAAATAAAAACCAAGCATTTCTAAAGGAAAAAATGTTTATAAGCATAATGGGTGGATGTATACACAATAGCATGATTTATGAATATATCTCATTTTATACAGTGTCTGAAAAAAGCAGTACTACTCGTCGGCCAGTAAATCCGAACACATCTGATGATGATGACGCTGCGGAAGCAGGTAAAGTGTCCATTGTAGTATAGGGTATGCTTGTAAAGGAATGGGCATAACAAAATTCCACTTTCATTAAAAGGTCCATCAAAAGAAGTATGAAGCAGCAGAAGTGGCTCTTCTGTTAGACATCACCACAAGAAACCTGTGGCCGAAAAGAAAGCAAGGTCGTCTGTCCAGCCACAAACACAGCAGGCTACCCCGCCACGAAGATTATCGTCCGTATGTTCTGTCCCCCACTCCAAATTTTGGACACACCTCCAAGACGTCATCCACACTCCCCTCATCTTGATTGTGAGTATCAAACTGAAAAAAAAATTGTAAAATGTCAGAACATAATCATAATCAGTCATAACCGCATTAAGTCCAAACACATCCAAAACAAAAATACTTACCGCAGTAAGTAAAAGCTGAAATGGAATCCAAACTAAATGGCCTTGTCCACATCCAGTAAATATATGTATGTCCACTTGAGTCATACAGTATGACATTGGGTCTAAGATGCTGCAACAAAAAAGCATGTTGGTTTGTTTGTAAAAAGTAAGTTTGTTTTTCCAAAAATCTCATGTGTGCTTAAGGTAACATTGCAAAATACCTACAAAAACATTACTATGTTTGTTTGAACAAAGCTATAAGGTAACACATTATGTATCACAATGTTTATTTTATGCTGGAGTATGTGTGAGCTACAATAAAACTAAAGTGTTTGCTTTCACAATTAAGTAACCAGACACATTTGCCACAAACAGGCATATGTATGTATTTAAGCTATGAGTGATGATGTTGCTAGGCAGAATAGTTTAAAGCAACAGTGAATGACGTGTTTCATGTGTAGTGGTTTTTTTATCATTTCACAACCATATGGATAGCTAACGGAGATATGTTTAACATTTCAGCTTCGAGTCCTGGGAACAGCATCCCTCCACAACAACACCAACACAGTGACATGGAGGAGACAAACATCTTATAAATGCAGCCATTAATGCAAGGAATGAGCCCCCCAGCACCTGTGAGTACACCACCACAGCAAAGCACAACACCCCCACCACAACACAGCCCAACAACACCAGGAACACAAGGCCCTGATCAGGTGTTTTGGACTATTTGGGCTATACAGCAGGCCACTAATGAAGATTGCCTGCGTAAGCAGACCCACATGTTTGCAAGCCTACCATCTCACCTCAGAAGAATCTCAAGAAATCTGAGTCGACAAAATGAGCAAACAACCAGAATAGGCAATACCATGGAATTCATGCGTACAGACATTACACAGGTCATGGGCAACTTACAGCGCATAATGGAAGAACAGCACAGACTAATTGAAGAACAGGAATGTGAGAGGAAAAAACAGAAGGAAGTCTGTATTGTTGACGCACTGAGAGAATATGGATTTATTCTAAAATATAACCTTTATTAGATATACATTAAAATAAGGTTGGATATTTGTCCTGAGCTACCGTGAAACATAAGAGTTAAAATCACAATACTAAAAAATACGTGAAAAGAATGAAAAAATGTGTGAATAATGAATTAAAAACGTGTCCACATGTGTTTCTCGTCTAATTCTTGGAAGTTATTGACTTGTATATTGATTGTCTTTATCCAATATCAAGAGGAATTATCACAAATTTATAATATTAGAACCCACTATGCTGTATTAATAATTCAGACAGACAATCTTCATGTGTGTGTATCCTTCACTCCATAGGAGTTACCAGTTAGAGGGTACTCCCCAAATGCGGAAACTGTAAATTCAAATGTATGTACATATATCATCCGATTACACGTAGAAGGTTATCTTCAGTTATATATAATTGCTGTAATCTCAATTTCCCTATACCCAGAGTCACAGATCTCTACCGAAATAGAAATCTCTATATATCGGGAGTCCTTCACACTTACTACCTATACCAATGAAAAGTATATTATGTATGTGGGCTAGATTACTTTGAAGGTTATGGTAATACCCGCTTTGTGGGAGGCAACCAAGGTATATTAGGGGTATAGCAGCCCCAATTTCCTAGGGGATTGCTGATGTTTAGGGGTATAGTAGCCCCAATTATATTTAGGGGTTTAGCAGACCCAATTTTCTAGGAAATTGCTTATATTAGAGGTATAGCAGCCCCAATTTTCTAGAAAGCAATCTACCTATAGGCGCAACTCATTTCCTGTGCGTCTATAATTATACTAAGAGTTATTATATATATATATATCTTCAATCAAATAGCAATCCAAGATCTTAATATAGAGTAACCCACATATACATTAATAATGGTAGCTTTAAGGAATAATTCCTATTTTTTGGCTACCAATATAAATGGAATGATGATTGGCAGGTATAGTATTTTTAATATTCATATATTGTGATGCGTATACATGATTGTACTTAAATTGTCTCGGATATAGGGAAATTGATCTATCGTTTCTAGTAAATTTATTACAGTTATCCAAAAGTCTTAATATATGAGATAACCACTGTATAGGGAGACCTTTGTGAGTATATCAAAAGATACGTATCATAATGTCATATATTCTAGCTGTCACTTGTGCCACAGTCACATAATTATGACTGTATTAATGATCATATATATTATAAGGTTTATGGTTTTGACATAACCTTTATTGCTGGTAGCTACTTCACTGATCTCTTAAAATATGTAGTTGTCCCCTGGCTCATATGTGTTACCAGTTAAATTACTACAGTGTATTGTGTTCAGTGTATTCAGTTAGAGCATACCACTGCTTCTGGCTTCTCAAAGTTGCCAATTTACTTCTATGTAACAATATTATGTTGATCCTGTCTCAGCTACTTGATTCTTTAATACCACTTTTACACTCGCACTCCCGGGTCACTCCCGGGATGCTTCCCGGGATGCGTCCCGGGATGCCTTCCCGGGACTGACCCCTTTCACACTGCACTAAGACCTGGGATCGACCCGGGACAGCCCCATTTACACTGATGCCGGGATATCCCTGCAAATGCACATGTGTGTCATTAGAAATGGCCTTTTCTGGCTCACATTGATGAGGTCACACTAGTCAACAAAGGGAGGGGTGGTGCCTGCTCACACCATTGCTGCAGTCATGGCCGACGGAGTACCAGTGTGTATGCCTGAGCTCATGATTCTTTCTGCTTTGCAGATGTTTCATACAGCCACTGACAGCATGATGCAGCTTATCACACTGTGCAGTATACTGCACATATATTTTATGAGGAGGAGGAGGGCGCAATTTATGCTGGATAGGGCTGCTAGTCGCCGCCAATATTTGCGCAGGAGGAGAGCCTTCATATCATCCAGGATGAGTATCATACTGAGCGTGAGTATGGGCCCTAACCGCTCATTTTGGTCCAGAGATCGCCGGCACAGAGAAGCCTTTATGAGGACCGTGGAAGCTTACCAGGATGAGGAGTGGATGGCTAACTTCCGTGTGTCTCGTGCAACCTTTAACTACATCCTGGAATTACTTACCCCAGCACTTGACATGCAGACCACCAGGCTTAGGAGACCCATCGAGGCACGCAGGAGATTAGCTATTGCATTGTGGTGGTATGCTACCCCAGGAGAGTACCGCTCAGTCTCATGCTTGTTCGGTGTTGCAATCTCCACCTGCTGTGTCATAGTCCACCAGGTGACTAAAGCAATTGTATCTACCTTATACAAGCGCTTCATATCTCTACCACAAGGACAGCGCTTACAGGATACCATCATTGGATTTGTGAAGCGAGGCTATCCGCAGTGTGGAGGAGCGATTGATGGGACACACATCCCCATTATTGCCCCACGTGACAACCATGCTGACTATTTTAATAGGAAGGGCTGGCACTCCATCATATTACAGGCTGTTGTGGACCACAAATATTGGTAAGTGTTTATTTTTGGGGTGGTGGGATGAGTTGCATGTGTGAGTTTTACATTCTAATTGTTTTCAATTTTACTGTTCTTTAGTTTCCTAGATGTGTTTATTGGCTGGCCAGGCCGATCTCATGACTCCCGAGTTCTTGCCAATTCTGACCTGTACAACATCGTAGAGGAGAAGCAGGGAGGCTGGCTGTACCCCAAAGAGTGTGCAAAGATTGTGAATGGGGTGGAGATCCCTGTCCACATCATCGGGGATGCTGCATACCCTTTACGCCCCTGGATTATGAAAGGCTACACCCAACAGGTCCAGTTAACCCCAGAGCAACAAACCTATACTCACACCCTGAGTTCAGCAAGGATGGTGGTTGAGAACGCCTTTGGCAGGTTAAAAGGAAGATGGCGTTGTTTGATGAAGTGCAATGATGTGGACCTTATGAATATGCCTAATGTAGTAGCTGCGTGCTGTATACTGCACAACATCTGTGAACTGCAAAATGAGCTATTCCTTCCTGAGTGGACTGTGCAGGACCCTGAGGTTATAAACCCACATGTGGAAGGTGCTTTGTTTGGGACTGCCTCAAACTCCGCTGCAGAACAAATACGCCACACTATTACGTCCAACCTTGCAGCACTGGTACAATAGTGTTTAAGAATCAGCACAACATGTTTGGTGAATGAAAATGTTTTTATTTTGTATTCCACCTTTGATCTTTGGGTTCATTATTTATGTTTTTCCAAAAAAAACACATTGCCAGCAACTGTGTATATATGCATAAACAATGTAGAAACAATGTAGAAAACACTGTAAACATGGTCTACTTTATGCACAAATGGGAATGTTATGCCTAGATTTGCAAACAAGTTTTTATTGGCATAAAAAAAAAAAAACACTGGTAGGTTTGTAGATACAACACCATAAACCACAGTGTCCCTGCAGTATATTATCACTGTGTAAAAAATAAATAAAAAGTGCTTTAATGTAGACACTATACAAAACAGAACATAGAAAAAAATGAAGGAAGGCACAAACAGTTGTGCATAAACAATGACCACACTGTGGTTATTTAACAACAAATAACAACCAAAAAAAGCAATTCACTGTGTTTCACGGCAAATTGCGCAATACAGTAAACTCTGGGCTTGGCGCACTAGATGGTGCAGTATTTGGGGCATAGTATGGACCAGGATTAAATGATGAAAAACCCTGCTCAGGGGGGTATTGTGAGTTGTGGTGTTGGTTTGGTGCTCTTGAGGTATTGGTCATACGCTCATAGAACGCCATGTTCATTTGGTGCAATTCCCTGTGGCGGTCATACTGCTCTCTACTCATGCGTTCCTGCATTGTCATGACTTGGGAAAGGAATGCATCATGCATTTGGCGTTCTGCCTCTAGAAACCTGTCGAGCCTTGCATCCTCCTGTGCGGACATTGTAGCGTCCATCTCTCGGAGTTGGTCGACAAGGACATTTGACATGGCTTTAGCCACTTGCTCCGCTCTGTTCAATTTCTTCCTTCTAGGCGGTACGGTGTAAACTGTGAAGAGAAGAAATACAAAATGAGCGTTTATAAAAATAGCAGCGTTAGCAAACATGTGTTTGTGGCATTAATCCACCTATACACTAGCTACTCTGCAACATTGAACTTTTTTTAAAAATGCAAAGCCCCCCTGCGTGGGGGCAGAAAATGCAAAGTGTGCCACCGTGCCAACAGCGTGTTGAGCGCAGTGATCCTGCAAGGGGCTCATTAGCGCTCGCCACGCTGCCGCCACACTGGCCACTCATACTACGCACATAACCGGATGATTAACAATTGTGGATTTGTGCTATGAGTGTTAATTTCTAAACATGTACTTACTGTTTTTCTGTAAAGTTGGGGTGACGGCACTTTGTACAGTCCCACTGTCACTGGTCTGAGCATCCACGACGTCTTCAATGGTTGCAGTTATGCTGTCGTCGTTTCTGGATGTGTTTATGGACGGCTGGGATGATGTGTCGCTGTCCTCAGGTGTGTCGTCAATTAACAACGGTGATGATGGACAGACGTCACTGCTTGTCTGTGTCTCTTCTGGAGTGCCTTCTGTAGCAGTGTACTGTGAACTGGAAGACAGACTCACCGGACTGCATATAGCTGTGTTTCCAAAGATATTGGCGCACATGTCATAGTACTGCCAGTCGATACGGCCAACACCGCTCTTTTTCCTGTTGTTGTCATGCACCTTAAGGAAATGCTTTTTAAGAGTTTTCATTTTGTTTAACACTTGCTGCTGTGTGCGGATGATTCCCCTGGCTTGCAGCATCTTGGAGATGTTTTTATAAATGACTGCATCTTTGACTGTGCCTGTGATCTGCCTCATAATTTCCTCCTCTCCCCTAATGCTCAGCAACTCTCTCACCTCCTGGTCTGTCCAGGTCGCCATGCTGCCTTCCTCACACGCATCAAGGACGCTCCCCAGGGCTCTGAATGATGACATCATCTTTTCTGAGCCCATGAAAGCTCCAATCGGAGGCCTTTTAACAGTCCCAGGTAGTGAATCCCGGGACGGGCCCTTTCACACTACCCAGCTTCCCGGGACGGTCCCGGGTTCAACCCTGCTTTTGACCTGGGATGAAATCCCGGGATGCTCGTCCCGGGAAATTGTCCCTGTACCCATTTACACTGAGAAGAATCCCGGGATGATGCGCGTTCACGTGCAATATCCCGGGATTTTTCTGCGAGTGTAAAAGGGGTATAAATATGTTACAATCATATACAGTTGCAACTGCTGCTGAGATTTGTAGCTACTAGCTCAGTGTCTGAGGTTGATAACACACCTCCAGCTGTCATTAGGTATATCAATCTAAACAGCTAGTGTAGATTAGACTGCAGCTTAATATAGTCTCCTTGTTTCTGAAGACTATTACTTGTCACCCTATTTTACATAAATCTGTATATTAGGCAGTAGATATCCTATCATGTAATCTATATATTCAGCCCTCTACAGTCTGGTGTCCCTGTCACTGGGGACTGACAGCTAGCCTCCTGTGATTATTCCTGTATTAGCGTCATGACACTACACATGGTTAATCTCCATATTCATATAATATAAGGGGTTCACCAAGTGAGTGGATGGGGATGAACCACATACACTCACAAAAAATACAATAAATAATATATTATGAGTGTGCAGATACCCAACTTCTACTAATGGAAGAACAGCACAGACAACAGCAAAGTTATATGAGCATTTTTCAAAACAGTCAAAAGATTAATGAAAGCTTATTCAGAATAGTAGACAATCAAAATGCTGCTACACGTGAACTCAATGCCACCCTCACTAACCTGAATGAAACACTCAGATGCATGCACCAACAGCAAACAACCAGCAGTTCTGGTACGACTACTCCAAATATCACGCCAGTCTCATCACCACCAAGACGGTCCACCAGAGCACGCCAACATGACAGTGCTAAAGGCAAAGGGCAGGACCGCGTGGACTTATGTGCATTATTGTAATTGTGTTCAGCAGGGGTATCAGGTCGGGACAATGGAGTTAGAAGCCAAGAGAAACAGCCATATCCTCCATCACCTAAAAGACAGATATAGTAACGTGATTCATGTGAAGATACAGCAACGCATAAGTAACACACTGTGGGGCAGATGTATTAACCTGTAGAAGGCATAAGGAAGTGAAAAACCAGTGATATGTGCAAGGTAATAAAGGCAGCAGACAATCTGATCCTAAATGTTAATTTACATATTGGAGCAGATTGGCTGGTGCCTTTAACACCTTGCACAGATCACTGGTTTCTCTCTTCCTTATGCCTTCTACAGGTTAATACATCTGCACCTGTATTTAGGCAAAGTATACGCAGGCCTACACATATCAAATTACATATCCATCTGGCATTTGTCCGTCCTCAAACTTATCAGAGAGGGATGACTGACTGAGGATGAAGAGTCTTGGCAGCCCCCAGGGTAACCAGCAACAACACTCATTATTTTGAGATTTGCATTACAAACCACCTGCACATTTGTGGAGTGTTCAAAATGGCGGTTTGTATATATGTGCTGCCTGCCCCTAGGTGGTCTCAGCTGAATGTGTGTGCAATCTATGGCTCCAAGCACATTGGTCATGCCAGCCAGCTCATAGAAATCTACCCTGACGGCATGCCACTGAGACTCCTGGGTAGGGAAGCAGATTGAGGCCTCGATGTGTGGCTGCAAAACAGCCAAAACCTGTGTGAACATTTTAAAGAACAATAAACTTGAGATTTTAGGACAGAACTGGCCACCGAAAAATTAAAACAAACACAAAACAGAAGTGGTTGTTAGGTATACATCACCTGTGTTAAGATTCTGGAAAATGTGGGCTGTGAGATTCCTATGACATCCCCAGACACAGCCTGAAAGCTGCCAGTAGCCATAAAGTGCAACACAGCCAGGAGTTTGTGCAGGCCTGAGACAGGGCGAGTGCGTGCTGTCTCAGGGTCTAGAACCAGTTTGACAAGGTCATACAGACGGAAAATGTTGTTACGATTTAGACGGAACATCTGTATGACCTTATCATCGGACAATGCGTTCAAGTTTAAACGCCCCCTAAAAAAACGAGGCCTGCGCAGCCTCTGCGGAACCTGTACAACCTGCTGACCATGTTCATTTTCTTGGCCCTGGGTACTTAAAGGCTGATGTCTGAGTCTGAGGAATCCCACAGCACACAAAAGATCACTGGCCCACAGTCCTGCTGCCATTTCTGAGTGTAGGTGTATTGAAATGGGCCTAACATACTTTTATAGGCATCCTAATTCAGGTGTGAGTGATTTTTTATTTGCAACACATGTAAACACGACTGAAAAAAGCAGGTCTATTTTTTTGCCGCTTTTTTTAACGAATCGCAAAAAAATACGACCGCATTTGAGCCCTCAGAGACTAACACCCAAATACGAATGAATAGTGAATTCCCGTATTCTATGAAATAACAGCCGCGTTTGACCGATGGTCTATTCATTCGTATTTCGGGACGTTGTCATTCAAACCATTACGAATAGACCAGACACTGCCGAGATTGGTGCTTAGTGAATTCCCGGATTGGGACTTAGAAAAAAAAACACAAATCGACCAAACTCGGATTTTTAGTAAATACTGGCCCATGTCGGAATACATAGATGGTATGTTATATCAAAATATGAGATCCTACAAGTAGATTAATAATAATTGAAGAAAGAGATAATTTGATGTTTGAATGCTGTTAAGCATCTTAATGTATCATATCCTGTCCTCTTTCTAGGGCCATTATTAAGAAGTCACATTTGACATGGTCATGGTGCTTAGTTACTTCAACTTGGTTATAGATTTTCTCTTTCACTATTCCTGGATAAAACTTCCCCTCATATTCTACAATAACATACTCAATAATAAATTAAGTTTTGACCATGTGTTAACCTCCATTTATATTATCTTCATTACAGTTCTTGCTTAAATTTTCAGGTGGAAATTCAATTGTTTTGAGTGCAGCAATAAGCAATGAGAGCCAGACAGAGCAATTCATTTGTTTTGGGTGCCCATTACTTATCAGACTTGTCACCTCAAAAGCATCGGGTTTAGCTACGTATAAAGGGTAAACCCCTCTGAAGTCCTGTTAGAGCACACAAACCATGTACTTTTCACACTTTGCTGATCACCATCTCAGGAAGCAGCAAGCTGAAATGTGGGAACCCCAGGACCTGACAATCAATTGAATGGCTCCGTTGGACACCCATTTGCTAACTGCTTACCCTTTCCGTGTCACCACTTGACTCAGGTAGTGAAAATTTATCAGTCAGTTGATGGTCAATAGTTTTAAGTTTCCTAAAGGTTTTCAATTGGATTTTTGAGCTTGCGTTTGACACATTTAAGCCTTCTCTTTTTCCCTAATTCCCGCATTTTAGCTGCCCCAATATAGCTTCTTCTTTGCCCGTTCTTGTTTGTTTTTTTGTAGTATGTTTTTTTTTTCTGCTGCGGGGTACACTGGGCTCCACAAAGATTAACATCAGGGTGTAGAGTAGGATCTTGATCCGAGGCACCAACAGGCTCAAAGCTTTGACCTTCTGCCCAAGATGCATAGCGCCACCTCCTATATCACCCAGCCTCCGTGCACAGGAGCTCAGTTTTGTAGTTGGTGCCATGCAGTAAGCAGCCACATAACAGGGGGGCTGCTCCAGCAGCCCTGAGAGGAGCGTTTAAAGAATATTGAAGACTTCAAGAGCTGCAGCAGAGACACTGACTGTGTTAGATGTCAGACATCTCCTGCTGCAGCTCCATCACCTCCCCCAGCGGGCGCTGTACACTCCCGCGCCCTGGTTGCCGGGTACCTACAGAGGAGGCTCTGGTTTTCTTCCAAGTTAGTCAGACACACGACTGCTGCTCTCCTGGATCGCATGGCCGCACTCAGGGAGGAGGTAAGGGGTCCCCTCGATGGGACCCGCTGTAAATCGCGATCCTGCGTGGCCGGTGGGAGGCGGGCCGCGCACGCTGGTGTGGACACTGTGGTAGTACAGGGACCCCACTAGACCACCAGGGCATGGGCACAGGTCGGTTTTCTCTCATAAAACCATTTTATTAAGCCCCCAGTACCCGGTGGTGAAGTCCAGCAGGGGATAAGGCTTTGACCTGTAGCCCCAGCCTCAGGGCGCCATTTAGAGTAAATGTTCCCGCCCTGGAGCTGCATATCTCTCTCTCCCTCACTCCCTGTGAGCGTTTGGGTGCCATTATAACAAGCAGAGCTGATCCTGGGACTGTTTGGGCAACTCCTCCTCTGTAAAGCCGTCTGCCTGTCAGTGCTGTGCATTTTACAGGACACTTAAGTATTCTACATGTCTGCTGACAGTGTTAGTTAAGAAAAAGTGTATTTAGTCAGGGTTATTTAGTACAAGTACCCTGTGATATACATCCAGTCTTTACTGTGCATTGTTATATCTATTAAGTGTATAGCTATACATAGCACTACTCTGTATTGCTAGTCCAGTGCAGTTTTATTGCATGTCATAATTTCTGCATTGTACAAACTGTGACTGTGTGTGTGCATATAGCTGCTGTGTGACCTCCATTTCGTGTATTTCACTCAGATTGCTATCCCTATATTCTATAACCTGAGGGGGCAGTGGCGTAACTAGAAATTCTTCTCCCCCAAGCCAAAAATTCTCCGGCACCCCACCCCCTCTCCCCCATCCCCATAATTGGCACCAGTAAAGGGATGAACTGCAAAAAGGGGTGTGGCTTTGTTGCAATGGGCGTGGCTTCACATAGAGGGGCGTGGCATTGCAGGAGAAGACTACCTTATACCCCAGTTTTGCAACCTGCACGCCCAGATGTTGGCCACCACAGGAAAGAAAAATAATCCGGATTCATGCCCCTTACATTATGTGTAACTTTTCCTCCTTATACTAATGCCAAGTATACATTATCCCACATACTGCAATGGCCCTTAGATATTATGCCACACACAATAATGCACATGACACAATATGCACACACCATAATGCCCCCGACACATTATGCCACACACCGTAATGCCTGTGACACATTATGACAGGAATCACAATGCCCGTTATACATTATGCTACACACTGCAATGCCCCTGATACATTATAGCACATACAATGCCTGTGACACATTATGACACACACTGCAATGTCCGTGATACATTATGCCACACACTGCAATGTCCGTGATACATTATGCCACACACTGAAATGCCCCTGATACATTATAGCACATACAATGCCTCTGACACATTATGACACATACCGCAATGACCCTGAGACATTATACCACATACCACAATGCCCGTGATATAGTATACCACACACCGTAATGCCTGACACATTATGACACACACCGCAATGTCCGTGATACATTATGCCACACACTGCAATGACACTGAGACATTATACCACATACTACAATGCCCGTGATATAGTATACCACACACCGTAATGCCTGTGACACATACCGCAATGCCCGTTATACATTATGCCACACTGCAATGCCCCTGAGACATTATACCACAATGCCCGTGATATAGTATGCCACACACCGTAATGCCTGTGACACATTATGACACACACCGCAATGTCCATGATACATTATGCCACACACCGCAATGCCCATTACACATTAAGTCCTACAGTAAGGCTTCTAATTACTTTTAAATTACCTGCTCGTTGCCAGGGGTTTCATGCTCTTGGTTCCATGCACGGTGCCAGGGGTTTTCATGCTCAGGGTGTCATGCTCGTTGCCAGGGGTTTCATGCACTGGGTGTCATGCTCGTTGCCAGGGGTTTCATGCCCTGGGTGTCATGCTCGTTGCTAGGGGGTAATGCTTGTTGCTACGGCTGTGATCCCAGTGCCACATATGCCCCCCAGTGCCAGATATTCCCCCCCAGTGCCAGGTACACACATGCCCCCAATGCCAAATATGCCCCCCTCCCCCCACGAGTGGCAGGAACACATGTACCCCCCAGTGTCACATATGCTCCCTTAGTGCCACATATGCCCCCCCAAGTGCCAAATATGCTCCCCCTCCCCCAGTGCCAGGTACAGCCCCCCCCCTTCCCGCTCCCCCGCTGTTTTGTGAAGAAGGGACGCGGAGGACACAGCGCGCGCCTCTCCTGTGTCCCTCCTGCGTCTCCGGCATGTCTGTTAAATTAAGTGCCGGTTCGTGAGACAATCAGAGCTCACGAACGGGCACTTCATTCAATAGACACGCCGGAGACGCAGGAGGGACACAGGAGAGGCGCGCGCTGTGCCCTCTGTGTCCCTCCTTACAGCAGTGGCTAGGGAAGGAGGGAGACAGCAGATTGACATGCGGACTGTCACAACTGAGGGCTGGTGCTGACCAGGGGGAAGCCTCAGTTGTAGGGGCTGAGGTATATGTGTACCTGGGAGGCAGTACAGGGTTCTTGGACATACAGGGTACCTTTAGAACAAATGCCCGAAGGCGTGACCAAGACAACGAAGGAAAGTTCAAAGGTTTTATTAAACACAGTTCAGAGGAATACTGATGACTTGGTACTGGTAATAGGAAACAGTTCAGAGGAACACCGAGGATAGAAAACCGATGGTGACTTGGGATCGATGGCGGAACACCGATGGTGACTTGGGATCGATGGCGGAACACCGATGGTGACTTGGGATCGATGGCGGAACACCGATGGTGACTTGGGATCGATGGCGGAACACCGATGGTGACTTGGGATCGATGATGGAACACCGATGGTGACTTGGGATCGATGGTGGAACACCGATGGTTACTGGGGATCGATGGCGGGACACCGATGGTTACTGGCAGGGCAGAGCACTGCTGGAAGCTGGTGTCGGTAACTGCCAGTCACAGGATGCAATGATGAGACACTGCAGAGTCAGGCTGTACTGCAGAGAAAGTCCATGGGAGGACTGCACACTGGGATCACTGAAGACAATTGAAGCACTGACCATCTTTCCAGCTCAGGAACAAGATATTTATACCAGCTGGGAAACAGGGATTGGCTGACTGATTAAGCAGAGTCTAGAGTGCAGCTGCTGTGTAATCAGGCTGAGAGCAGAATGCAGCTGATAGGCTAAAAGGTAACATGTGATTTAGGAAAACATGGCTGCGCCCATGTTAGCTTTTGGAGGGAAAGATTGTTTGTAACTTGAATGTGAGCTTTAACCATGAAGCTGCCAGAATCACAGTAAAGAGATTTGAGACAATGAGATGTAGCGTGCTGCACACAGACAGTGCAGATGGAATCCAGGCTTGGAACACTGGGACAATCTCAGGAGGCATTTGGAAGGTAAATACTGATAAGGAATTACCTGGATCGTGACAGCACCCCCTCCTTTAGGAGTGGCCCCAGGACACTTCTTATAAATTCTTTACCTGAACAAACGGAAGAATCTAGATTGAATCCTGATGAACTTGAGCTGGCTGGGACCAGAGGAGACTGTACCGGACCTATGGATGAGACCAAATTAAGTCCAGACAAACCTGAACCGGTTGAGACCGGCGGAGACTTTAGACCGACGGATAGGACCGGATTAGATCCGAAGGTATTGGAATCGGCTGGAACCGAAGGAAGCTGATCCGGACAGACGGATGGGACCGGATTGGGTCCAGAAAAGCTTGAACCGGCTGGGACCGGAGGAGTCTTCGGATTGACGGTTGAATCAGCTGGAACTGAAGGAGTCTTTGGACCTATGGATGGAACCGGATTGGGTCCAGAGATATTGGAATCGGCTGGAACCGAAGGAGTCTTTGGACCTACGGATGGAACCGGATTGAGTCTAAAGACAGTTGAATCAGCTGGAACTGAAGGAGTCAGAATCCGGTTAGAACCGGAATGAGTGGTATCCGAGTGTTCAGTTAGACCATCCTGGACCTGGTCCATGCTGGATGCCAACAGGGTGGTGCTCTCTGAAGACGGCAAACAGGAGTTCATAACTGCATCTGTAGCACAACAATTTCCATCTGGGAACTTGGCTCTGGATACTTCCCTTGGGACTGAAACTTTGGTGACCCCTCCTGGGGTTGATGAATCAGACACCTCTCTCAGGGTTGTTTTCTCCAGCACCCCTCCTGGGGTTGACAGATCAGAAACTCCTTTTTGAGAAGACTCATATGCCCCTACTAGAGCTTGAACATTGGATACCCCTCCTAGGGCTGTAGACACAGACGCCCCTCCTTGGGCTGTAGACACAGACGCCCCTCCTTGGGCTGAGTAAAGAGCATCATCATTCCAGGAAAGTTCGGACGCTAGGATCTGGTACTGTACCAGATATTTACCGACTGTTCGTGTCCCCTGACGTAGCCAGAGGATATCAGAGAAGGCAGAGGTCACACGACCTGGTTCATCAAAGATGCGCCTGAAGGTTGCCACGAAATCTGCATATGAAGAGAGCAGGGCATCAGACTTCTCCCATAGAGGTGATGCCCAATCGAGGGCAGAGCCACTGAGGAGGGAGATGATGTAAGCAACCTTGGTGCAGTCAGTTGGGAAACTGCCAGGCTGTAACTCGAAATATATCTCACACTGATTTAGGAAACCCCGACAGGCTTTTGGGGAACCATCAAACTTGGCAGGTGTCGGTAAATGGAGACAAGGAGCAGAAACGGGAATGGTGGGAGGGGATACCACCAAAGGTACTGCGGTCGGCACACTGGACGCCCCTGAACCACGGAGGGTTACTTGTATTCCATCCAGCCGAGAGGAGAGGTCCTGGAGACAGCGAATCACATGGCCCTTTGCAGTCTCCTGACGTTCAAGGCAGGCTGCAAGTTCTTGCATCGGCCTGGTCGCTTGGACCTGGTCTCTGGCCGGATCCATTGGGTCAGTGCCTTACTGTCACAACTGAGGGCTGGTGCTGACCAGGGGGAAGCCTCAGTTGTAGGGGCTGAGGTATATGTGTACCTGGGAGGCAGTACAGGGTTCTTGGACATACAGGGTACCTTTAGAACAAATGCCCGAAGGCGTGACCAAGACAACGAAGGAAAGTTCAAAGGTTTTATTAAACACAGTTCAGAGGAATACTGATGACTTGGTACTGGTAATAGGAAACAGTTCAGAGGAATACCGATGATAGAAAACCGATGGAGACTTGGTATCGATGGCGGAACACCGATGGAGACTTGGGATCGATGGCGGAACACCGATGGAGACTTGGGATCGATGGCGGAACACCGATGGAGACTTGGGATCGATGGCGGAACACCGATGGAGACTTGGGATCGATGGCAGAACACCGATGGTGACTTGGGATCGATGGTGGAACACCGATGGTTACTGGGGATCGATGGTGGGACACCGATGGTTACTGGCAGGGCAGAGCACTGCTGGAAGCTGGTGTCGGTAACTGCCAGTCACAGGATGCAATGATGAGACACTGCAGAGTCAGGTTGTACTGCAGAGAAAGTCCATGGGAGGACTGCACACTGGGATCACTGAAGACAATTGAAGCACTGACCATCTTTCCAGCTCAGGAACAAGATATTTATACCAGCTGGGAAACAGGGATTGGCTGACTGATTAAGCAGAGTCTAGAGCAGGCATTCCCAACCACGGTCCTCAAGGCACACCAACAGTGCAGGTTTTAGTGATATCCAGGCTGCAGCACAGATGATTAAATCAAAATAACTGAGCTACTAATTAAGTCACCTGTGCTGAAGCCTGGATATCACTAAAACCTGCACTGTTAGTGTGCCTTGAGGACCGTGGTTGGGAATGCCTGGTCTAGAGTGCAGCTGCTGTATAATCAGGCTGAGAGCAGAGTGCAGCTGATAGGCTAAAAGGTAACATGTGATTTAGGAAAACATGGCTGCGCCCATGTTAGCTTTTGGAGGGAAAGATTGTTTGTAACTTGAATGTGAGCTTTAACCATGAAGCTGCCAGAATCACAGTAAAGAGATTTGAGACAATGAGATGCAGCGTGCTGCACACAGACAGTGCAGATGGAATCCAGGCTTGGAACACTGGGACAGTCTCAGGAGGCATTTGGAAGGTAAATACTGATAAGGAATTACCTGGATCGTGACACGGACGGCTCGTCCGCATGTCAATCTGCGCTAAATCAGTGATGGCGCCCCCCGCAGCCCTGCGCCTCCAAGCCACCGCGAGGGCTGCGGGGGCAATGGTTATGCCACTGTGAGGGGGCTAAGTGTGTCATGTTTATCATAATATAGGCAGTTCACAGGATATACTCAGTGTGTATTTTCCTATGTGATTTTTAGTCACCATATACCTCTTGAATTCCCTGTTTGTGCTGATACACTGCACAGGGGGTTCTTGTCAGGTATTGTGCTGCTGATATTGTACTGTGTTGCCTTGCATTGAGCTTTTGATTATGTCAGCTACAAAGGGCAACAGAGCTGGGGCTGATCCCACATTGCATGGTGTTGACGCTGCAGACACATTTGAGGATAACATAGCAGCAGAGAGTTCAGATTCTGGGGGTTCCTTACCCCCCAGTGGGACTGTAGCAACGGGTGTGCAAAATTACCCACCTTTGGCTACCTTCTCCACGCTATTGAATACGCTGGTAACTAGACTAACACCCCCTATGGGACCTCCTGTGCCAGTACAACCACTTATGGTCCCTGTGGTCAATCCGCCATGGGCAGATCAACTGTCCAATCAGTTACAGCAATTGAACCAATCACTGACTGCTCAAAAGTCTAACCCTCACCCGCCTAAGACCAAGGGTCCTCTAAGTGGGCAATTACTTCCTCACAATCCACCAACGTCCCAGACACCTCGTCTGATGAGGATGGCGTTTATACGGACCCCACAGATTCTGATCCTGATGCTTCTGATGGGGAAGTTGTTTCGCAGGTGGATGTCCCTGACTTGTTAGAGGCTATCAGGCTCATTCTTCAGGTTGATGATGAACCGGAGCCTGACACTGCCCCTAAGAAACCGACAGGTTTAAACGTCAGAAGGTGGTTAAACAAGTTTTACCTCACTCTGAACATTTAGTTGACATATGTCAGGAGTCCTGGGAAAATCCAGAAAAGAAGTTCACGCCTCACAAGAAGATGCTGGCTCGCTACCCCCTCGCTGCGGAGCTTAGTAAAAATTGGGAAACACCCCCGCCAGTGGATTCGCAAGTGGCGCGGCTGGTAGTATCCTCAGCTCTGCCTGTAACTACCGTCACGTCCTTGAGAGAGCCGACGGACAAGCGTGTGGACGGTTGTTTGAAGGCAACCTACACCCTAAACGGTGCGGTGCATAGGCCCACTATTGCAGCGACATGGGCTGCAGAAGCTGTGGAAGTGTGGGCTCAGGAGCTGGAGGCAGAGTTGCCTTCCAATGCTTCTGATCATGCTAGACAATGCCTGTCGTATATTGTTACAGCGTCCCATTACATTAAAGAGGCGGCTTCTGATGCCGGTATGCTGGCGGCCAAGGCTTCTACTACGTCCATTTTGGCTTGCCAAATTCTCTGGTTTCGGTCCTGGTCTGTGGACATGGACTCTAAGAAAACCCTGGAGGTACCCCCCTTCACAGGAGATATTCTTTTCGGAGAAGACCTCAACAAGATAGTGGCTGACTTAGCGTCTGCTAAAACAGCATGTCTTCCTAGTACTGCTCCTTCTGTGCCGAAGGCTTAGAGTACTTCCTTTCGCTCCTTTCATCCTTCAGGGAAAGCAAAAGGTCAGGCGTACTCAAAACAGGTTTGCACTTCCAAACCCAATAAGCCCAAACCCAAACGCGCCTGGGCTGCCTGTCAGCCTGCTTCCAAAACTGAAAAGCCTGCTGCATGACGGGGCGGGCCTCCCTCTGGGGGATCCCAGAGTGGGTGGCCGACTTCTAGGGTTTACCCAGGAATGGTTGAAGACCACTTCTGATGCCTGGGTACGGGAAGTCGTCACTCGAGGTTACGCCATATCCTTCAAGAATTGTCCCCCTCATCTATTTTGCCTGACAGACGTCCCTTCGGATCAGGTGAAGGCAAATACTCTTCATTCAGTGATACAGTCCCTCTGGGACACAGGAGTGGTAGTACAGGTGCCTCTGGGTCAGAGAGGCAAAGGGTACTATTCACCGCTGCTCCTAGTCCTGAAACCGAATGGGTCTTCCCGGCCCATTCTCAACATCAAGTCTGTAACGATTTCTAGAGTTCTCTGTGTGTGCGTGCTTGGAAAGATGTCAGCTGAAGCCAGGTGAAAATTAAGTAAAGTTTATTGTGGAAAAAGTGGTGGTAAAAATAAATATAAACTGGATGCTTGATTACATGGAACAAAACACGATAAATGGAATATTTCAGGTTAAACATAGATGCAAAATAAACATGAAGAAATCCGGGTTTAAATCAAGCAGGGGAAAAATAACATACCAAAAATGAAGTGATCAGGCAGGAATGGAAACAAACTGCAAATAATAGTCCAGAAATGTAGATGTTGAACTGGCAGGGTAAGAAGTCCAGAAGCAAGGCACATGCGTTTTAGCAAACTGCAGGGAAGTCTCCAAGAAGCAAATAAGGCAGAATCTGGACAGGGTTACTGGAGAGAGCCCAGTCTCACTCCATACGGAACCGCAATGATCTGCAACTAAGTGCCTGTGAGCTGGAGTTAAATAGCAGCAGGGTGTTGGGCTCCAGGTGCACACAATCAGGTAATTACCCTGCAGAGGCAGTGTGCAACTGCCATTCAGACCTGAGGCAACAAGTGAGACCCCTAGAGGCAGGAATGAGGTAATGCAAGGCAAAACAAAACACAAATATTCCTAACAAAGTCCTTGAACAAATTTGTGAAGGTCTCCAAGTTTCGTATGGAAACTCTTCGCTCTTTTGTTCTGGCCTTGGAGCCTGGGAACTATATGGTCTCACTGGACATACAGGATGCTTACCTGCATATTCCCATTGCAGTGTCGCATCAGCAGTACCTGAGGTTTGCGGTTGGCAACCTCCATTACCAATTTCAGGCGTTACCTTTTGGTTTGACCATGGCTCCGCGAGTCTACACCAAGGTTATGGCGGTAATGACGGCTGTACTCCGCCGTCAAGGGGTCAGGATCCTACCATACTTAGACGACTTGTTAATCCTGGCAAATTCCCCAGAGATTCTCCTACGCCATCTGGATCTGACTATCCAGTTTCTGCAAGCCCACGGGTGGCTCATCAGCTGGTAGAAATCCTCCCTGGTCCCTGCTCAGAGCTTGCTGCACCTGGGGGCATTGTTGGACACTCACAACTAGCGGTTGTTCTTGTCTCAGGAGAAAGTCCTAAAGCTTCAGGACAGGATTCAATGCTTCCTATTTCGTCCGCAAGTGTCGATACATTTGGCAATGTAAGTGCTAGGTCTCATGGTGTCGGCTTTCGACATGGTGCAGTACGCTCAATTCCAATCCTGCCCTCTCCAGAGGCTAATTCTTGCCAAGTGGGACGGCCTGCCTCACCGGATCAGATCTCAAATTATCTCATTGTCTCCGGAGGTCTGTCTGTCACTGAGCTGGTGGCTTCAGGACCAACGATTGAGCAGGGGTCGTCCCTTCTGGATCTCCAACTGGGTCTTTCTGACGACGGACGCCAGTCTGAGGGGTTGGGGCGTAGTGTTGGAGCAACACTCTCTTCAGGATCGGTGGACCAAGGAGGAGTCTCTCCTCCCGATAAATAGTCTGGAATTGTGGGCGGTGATCAACTCTTTGAACTTGGCCCAGCATTTAATACAGAACAGTCCTGTTCAAGTACAGTCGGACAACTCCACCATGGTGGCGTACATCAATCGTCAAGGCGGCACTTAAAGCCGCATGGCAATGAGAGAAGTATCACGGATTCTTCAGTGGGCGGAACGCCATCTGCCAGCCATATCGGCAGTGTTCATTCCGGCGGTCCTAAACTGGGAAGCAGACTTTCTCAGTCGTCAGGACGTACACGCCGGAGAGTGGAGCCTCCATCCAGAAATATTTCAACTCCTCGTGGACAAGTGGGGCCTTCCAGATGTGGACCTGACGGCATCTCTGTCACGATCCGGGTATCTGGACGCCATTATTTACCTTTCAGATGTCTTCTAAGGCTGGCTCAGCGTCCTAGGCCCGGTTCCCAGCTATGTTGCTAGCATTCATATGTCATGTCTCATCTGTGCTGATCCGTGGATGTTATCCTTCCAATGCCTGGGCGACTGGCATGGCGTCACCTGCCGGCGGGACCTCGGGCATCATCTCCGTATTCTCAATGCATTACAGGGTATGTGGCACTCCTCATCTACTGCGGCCGCGGCCGTCCATGCTGGAGGTTTGAGACGCAAGTCGGCGTTCTCTGTGTTCACCGCCGCCATTACAGAGGAATCTCCATGTGGTGTTACAAACAAGGTTTCCCTCCACTGGCCAGTATGGGCGCAGCCATCTTAGTTCCAGTCACATGATCCTGACCTCCAATCCATAGCTCCGCTGAAGTCTGCCTAATCGTTCATCCAATCCCTGCATACCTAAGGGTATAAAGGGATTGAGCCTGCACCAGGAAATCGTCAGTGCTTTGGTTGTCAAACCTTGTTTCCAGTCTCTCTCTCCTGTGGTTGTTTTCCTTCCAGGTTTCCAGCTCCTGTTTCCAGTTACCACTAAGAGACCCGCACCAGCTTACCACCTTGCGGTGCAGCCTGACTCTGCAGTCTTCTGTGTTTATTCCAGCTTTCAGCTACAGTTTTCATCTGCTTCCAGCGGTCAGCTTCCAGCAGTGATCAGCTTCTTTAAAGAGCCGGTGCTTCTTCAGCGGTTACCTGCATACCATCAATACCTGCATACTACCGGTACCCGCACACCATCGGTTCCTATATCATCGCACCATAGCTTCATTCTACTGTTTGGCTAATTCCAATCCAGCATCCACTCCATGTTCTAACACCTGGCTGGTTCCATCCAGCATCCACAGCAGCTATCTCATCTACAGTGTTACCGGCTTCCAGTGATACATCTGCTGGTATGTTCCTTGGCTATTCTTACTACTACGGACGGGTCTGGTAAGGACATTCCATCTATGGGACATTAAGAACTGTACCTATTATTACCAGTACCCTGTGGCCAATGCCAAACCCATAGTTATCCAGGAACTGTTTTATTATACCTGCTGTATACCTTCATTCATTTACCACTGCTGTGAACACATGGAGTTTTGTTAATAAACTTTTATTTGACTTTTAATCCTGGTTGTCATGGCCACGCCTTCGGGCAATCTTTCTACATACTACTCATATGTCCAGGGGTCTGATTACGCCTCCGAAGTTTAGCTTCACCTCAGCCCCTACAACTGAGGCTTCCTCCCGTCAGCTCAGGCCCTCAGTTGTGACAGTAAGCACTGACCATATGAATCCAGCTGGAGACCAGGATCAAGCGGCCAGGCCAATGCAAGAACTGGCAGCCAGACTCGAACATCAGGAGGCTGCACAAGGCCACATTATCCGCTTTCTCTAGGATCTCTCTACTCGGCTGGATGGGATCCAATTGACCCTCCGTGGATCAGGGGCGTCCGGTGCGTCCACCACAGTGACACCAGCTGTAACCCCACCCACCTTACCTATTTCTGCTCCACGTCTTCATCTTCTAACGCCAGCAAAATTTGATGGATCCCCAAGATCTTGCAGGGGATTTCTCAATCAATGTGAAATTCATTTCGAGCTACAACCTGGCAGTTTCCCTAGTGATCGCACTAAAATTGCCTATATTATTTCTCTCCTCAGTGGCTCAGCGCTTGATTAGGCATCACCTTTATGGGAGAAATCCGACACCCTGTTGTCCTCATATACTGACTTTGTAACGACATTCAGGCGTATCTTTGACGAGCCAGGCCGGGTAACTTCAGCTTCTTCTGAGATTCTCCATTTACGTCAAGGAACGCGTACTGTGGGACAGTACCTAATACAGTTCAAGATCCTGGCATCCGAACTGGCATGGAACGACGAAGCCCTGTATGCTGCATTCTGGCATGGCTTATCTGAACACATCAAGGACGAATTAGCTACCAGAGACTTGCCCTCTAAGTTGGATGAGCTAATATCTCTATGTACAAAAGTTGATCTACGGTTCAGAGAAAGAGCAACTGAGCGGGGAAGGTCATCTATTCCAAAATCTTCTGCTCCTCCTCCTCGTCAACCGTCTCCATCCAAAGATGAGCCCATGGAAATTGGTCGTTCCCGTCTATCTCCAGCTGAGCGTCGAAGACGTCTTTCTGAGTCCCTCTGTCTTTACTGTGCAGCTCCGTCTCATGCAATCAATGTCTGTCCCAAACGTCCGGGAAACTTCAAGTCCTAGCCCGCCAAGGAGAGGGCCGGCTAGGAGTAATGCTCTCCTCTCCATCTCATCATGATTGTAATCTCCCAGTCTCGCTTCAAATTGCTCAACGTTATAGGAACGTCATTGCCCTCCTAGATTTCGGAGCAGCTGGGAATTTCATAACTGAAGCATATGTTAAACGGTGGTCCCTACTCACTGAGAGACTTTCCTCGTCCATATCTTTGACTGCCGTGGATGGCAGTAAGATTTTTGATGCAGTTATTTCTTTAAGAACTCTACCAGTTCGTCTGAGAGTAGGAGTTCTTCACTCAGAATTAATTTCTTTTCTAGTGATTCCAAGAGCCACACATCCAGTGGTTTTGGGCCTTCCATGGCTTCGTCTCCATAACCCATCGATTGACTGGACGACTACTCAAATCCTGGCATGGGGTCCTTCCTGTACTGAGACCTGTTTGTCCAAAGTGCTTCCTGTTTGTTCTTCCTCCTCCAAGTCGTTTGATGTTCCACCTCCTCCGTATCAAGATTACACGGACGTGTTCAGCAAAGCTTCTGCCGATGTCCTTCCTCCTCATAGGGAATGGGACTGTCCAATCGATCTCATCCCAGGGAAGGTTCCACCTCGAGGCCGAACCTATCCGTTGTCTTTACCAGAAACGCATTCTATGGAAGAATATATTAAGGAGAATCTGGCAAAGGGTTTAATTCGACCTTCTTCCTCCCCAGCTGGCGCAGGTTTCTTCTTCGTTAAGAAGAAAGACGGTGGCCTGCGGCCATGCATCGACTACAGAGGCTTGAACGACATTACCGTCAAGAACCGATATCCTTTACCCTTGATTACAGAACTCTTTGATAGAGTTAGCGGAGCAACCATCTTCACGAAATTAGATTTGAGGGGTGCCTACAACCTCATCCGGATCCGAGAGGGTGACGAGTGGAAGACCGCATTTAACACCCGTGATGGACATTATGAGTACCTCGTCATGCCTTTCGGATTAAGTAATGCTCCAGCTGTCTTCCAGCATTTCGTGAACGAGATCTTCAGAGACATCTTATATCGCCATGTCGTGGTTTATCTAGATGATTTATTTATCTTTGCCAACAATCTGGAAGAACATCGTTTCTGGGTAAAGAAAGTTCTGTCCCATCTCCGTGTCAATCAGCTCTATTGCAAATTGGAGAAGTGAGTTTTTGAAGTCAAATCCATTCCGTTTCTTGGCTACATTGTGTCCGGTTCCAGACTAGAGATGGATCCTGAGAAACTACAAGCAATCCAGAATTGGCCGATACCTTTAACCCTCAAAGGGGTCCAGAGATTTTTAGGATTCGCCAATTATTACAGAAAGTTTATACAAGACTTTTCCACCATTGTGGCGCCTATCACTGCGTTGACCAAGAAGGGTGCTAATCCGTCCAAGTGGTCTGAAGAAGCTATGCAAGCTTTTCATCTATTAAAGCAACGATTCATCTCTGCTCCGGTTTTGAAACAGCCCGACATCAACTCTCCTTTCATCCTTGAGGTGGATGCCTCTTCCGTTGGAGTAGGGGCGGTGCTATCCCAGAGAGCTAAAGATGGTCATCTACATCCTTGCAGCTTCTTCTCCCGGAAGTTCTCCCCAGCTGAGCGCAACTATGCCATTGGCGATCAGGAGTTGCTGGCAATCAAACTCGCTCTGGAGGAGTGGAGATATCTGCTGGAGGGAGCTTCTCATTCGGTTACTATACTTACCGATCACAAGAATCTTTTGTATTTGAAAGGCGCACAATGTCTTAATCCTCGTCAGGCCAGATGGACACTTTTCTTTTCCAGGTTCGACTTTAAACTCCAGTTCTGTCCGGGCTCTCAGAATCGCAAGGTCGATGCCCTTTCCCGCTATTGGGAGCAAGAAAATGAGTCGGAGTCTTCAGACAAGCATCCTATTATCAATACGTTGGCATTCTCCACGGTAAGGATGGACTCTACGCCCCCACCAGGGAAAAGTTTTGTGAAGTCGGTGTTAAGGAAGAAGCTCATGCATTGGGCACATGCTTCCCGTTTTGCCGGACATACAAGCATTCAGAAAAGCCTTGAGTTTATCTCTAGGTCTTATTGGTGGCCAACTCTGAAGAAGGACGTCATGGAGTTTATTGCTTCTTGCCCAAAGTGTGCCCAACACAAAGTATCCCGCCAGTTGCCTGCGGGGCAACTGGTTCCATTATCTGTTCCCCGTCGACCGTGGACCCATTTGTCGATGGACTTCGTCACAGACCTGCCTATGTGCAACAAGTTTAATACCATCTGGGTAGTGGTTGACCGGTTTACCAAGATGGCACATTTCATTCCCCTCACCGGTCTTCCGTCAGCTTCCAAGTTGGCTCAAGTATTCATTCAGGAAATTTTCCGACTACACGGCCTTCCCGAGGAGATCATCTCTGATAGAGGAGTACAATTCGTAGCCAAATTCTGGCGAAGTTTGTGTCAAGCCCTCCAAGTCAAATTAAAGTTCTCTACAGCTTACCAAAATGTTCGAGCGGCTCTGCTCAAAGCATCGCTTAGATACAAGAAGTTTGCAGATAAGAAGCGTAGTGCAGTTCCTGCTCTCAAAGTGGGTGATCGTGTTTGGTTGTCTACAAAGAATTTGAGATTGAGAGTTCCAAGCATGAAGTTTGCGCCCCGTTACATCGGTCCTTTTCAAATTAAACAAGTTATCAATCCTGTTGCTTACAAACTCCAGTTACCCCCATTCTTGAAAATTCCTAGGACATTCCATGTTTCCCTTCTGAAACTGCTGATCCTGAACCGATTCCATTCTGCACTACCTTCGGCTCCTAAAGTCCAGACTCAACGGGGAGTTGAGTATGAAGTTGCCAAGATTCTGGATTCACGTTTCCGTTATGGTCAGTTACAATATCTTATTGATTGGAAGGGCTATGGCCCTGAGGAACGCTCTTGGACCAATGCTTCAGATGTCCATGCTCCTACCTTGGTCCGGAATTTCCACTCCAGATTTCCTCAGAAGCCTAAGAAGTGTCCTGGGGCCACTCCTAAAGGGGGGGGGGGGGGCTGTCACGATCCGGGTATCTGGACGCCATTATTTACCTTTCAGATGTCTTCTAAGGCTGGCTCAGCGTCCTAGGCCCGGTTCCCAGCTATGTTGCTAGCATTCATATGTCATGTCTCATCTGTGCTGATCCGTGGATGTTATCCTTCTAATGCCCGGGCGACTGGCATGGCGTCACCTGCCGGCGGGGCCTCGGGCATCATCTCCGTATTCTCAATGCATTACAGGGTATGTGGCACTCCTCATCTATTGCGGCCGCGGCCGTCCATGCTGGAGGTTTGAGACGCAAGTCGGCGTTCTCTGTGTTCACCGCCGCCATTAAAGAGGAATCTCCATGTGGTGTTACAAACAAGTTTCCCTCCACTGGCCAGTATGGGCGCAGCCATCTTAGTTCCAGTCACATGATCCTGACCTCCAATCCATAGCTCCGCTGAAGTCTGCCTAATCGTTCATCCAATCCCTGCATACCTAAGGGTATAAAGGGATTGAGCCTGCACCAGGAAATCGTCAGTGCTTTGGTTGTCAAACCTTGTTTCCAGTCTCTCTCTCCTGTGGTTGTTTTCCTTCCTGGTTTCCAGCTCCTGTTTCCAGTTACCACTAAGAGACCCGCACCAGCTTACCACCTTGCGGTGCAGCCTGACTCTGCAGTCTTCTGTGTTTATTCCAGCTTTCAGCTACAGTTTTCATCTGCTTCCAGCGGTCAGCTTCCAGCAGTGATCAGCTTCTTTAAAGAGCCGGTGCTTCTTCAGCGGTTACCTGCATACCATCAATACCTGCATACTACCGGTACCCGCACACCATCGGTTCCTATATCATCGCACCCTAGCTTCATTCTACTGTTTGGCTAATTCCAATCCAGCATCCACTCCATGTTCTAACACCTGGCTGGTTCCATCCAGCATCCACAGCAGCTATCTCATCTACAGTGTTACCGGCTTCCAGTGATACATCTGCTGGTATGTTCCTTGGCTATTCTTACTACTACGGACGGGTCTGGTAAGGACATTCCATCTATGGGACATTAAGAACTATACCTATTATTACCAGTACCCTGTGGCCAATGCCAAACCCATAGTTATCCAGGAACTGTTTTATTATACCTGCTGTATACCTTCATTCATTTACCACTGCTGTGAACACATGGAGTTTTGTTAATAAACTTTTATTTGACTTTTAATCCTGGTTGTCATGGCCACGCCTTCGGGCAATCTTTCTACATCCTACTCATATGTCCAGGGGTCTGATTAAGCCTCCGAAGTTTAGCTTCACCTCAGCCCCTACAACTGAGGCTTCCTCCCGTCAGCTCAGGCCCTCAGTTGTGACAGTAAGCACTGACCATATGAATCCAGCCGGAGACCAGGATCAAGCGGCCAGGCCAATGCAAGAACTGGCAGCCAGACTTGAACATCAGGAGGCTGCACAAGGCCACATTATCCGCTTTCTCTAGGATCTCTCTACTCGGCTGGATGGGATCCAATCGACCCTCCGTGGATCAGGGGCGTCCGGTGCGTCCACCACAGTGACACCAGCTGTAACCCCACCCACCTTACCTATTTCTGCTCCACGTCTTCATCTTCCAACGCCAGCAAAATTTGATGGATCTCCAAGATCTTGCAGGGGATTTCTCAATCAATGTGAAATTCATTTCGAGCTACAACCTGGCAGTTTCCCTAGTGATCGCACTAAAATTGCCTATATTATTTCCCTCCTCAGTGGCTCAGCCCTTGATTGGGCATCACCTTTATGGGAGAAATCCGACACCCTGTTGTCCTCATATACTGACTTTGTAACGACATTCAGGCGTATCTTTGACGAGCCAGGCCGGGTTACTTCAGCTTCTTCTGAGATTCTCCGTTTACGTCAAGGAACGCGTACTGTGGGACAGTACCTAATACAGTTCAAGATCCTGGCATCCGAACTGGCATGGAACGACGAAGCCCTGTATGCTGCATTCTGGCATGGCTTATCTGAACACATCAAGGACGAATTAGCTACCAGAGACTTGCCCTCTAAGTTGGATGAGCTAATATCTCTATGTACAAAAGTTGATCTACGGTTCAGAGAAAGAGCAACTGAGCGGGGAAGGTCATCTATTCCAAAATCTTCTGCTCCTCCTCCTCGTCAACCGTCTCCATCCAAAGATGAGCCCATGGAAATTGGTCGTTCCCGTCTATCTCCAGCTGAGCGTCGAAGACGTCTTTCTGAGTCCCTCTGTCTTTACTGTGCAGCTCCGTCTCATGCAATCAATGTCTGTCCCAAACGTCCGGGAAACTTCAAGTCCTAGCCCGCCAAGGAGAGGGCCGGCTAGGAGTAATGCTCTCCTCTCCATCTCATCATGATTGTAATCTCCCAGTCTCGCTTCAAATTGCTCAACGTTATAGGAACGTCATTGCCCTCCTAGATTTCGGAGCAGCTGGGAATTTCATAACTGAAGCATATGTTAAACGGTGGTCCCTACTCACTGAGAGACTTTCCTCGTCCATATCTTTGACTGCCGTGGATGGCAGTAAGATTTTTGATGCAGTTATTTCTTTAAGAACTCTACCAGTTCGTCTGAGAGTAGGAGTTCTTCACTCAGAATTAATTTCTTTTCTAGTAATTCCAAGAGCCACACATCCAGTGGTTTTGGGCCTTCCATGGCTTCGTCTCCATAACCCATCGATTGACTGGACGACTACTCAAATCCTGGCATGGGGTCCTTCCTGTACTGAGACCTGTGTGTCCAAAGTGCTTCCTGTTTGTTCTTCCTCCTCCAAGTCGTTTGATGTTCCACCTCCTCCGTATCAAGATTACACGGACGTGTTCAGCAAAGCTTCTGCCGATATCCTTCCTCCTCATAGGGAATGGGACTGTCCAATCGATCTCATCCCAGGGAAGGTTCCACCTCGAGGCCGAACCTATCCGTTGTCTTTACCAGAAACGCATTCTATGGAAGAATATATTAAGGAGAATCTGGCAAAGGGTTTCATTCGACCTTCTTCCTCCCCAGCTGGCGCAGGTTTCTTCTTCGTTAAGAAGAAAGACAGTGGCCTGCGGCCATGCATCGACTACAGAGGCTTGAACGACATTACCGTCAAGAACCGATATCCTTTACCCTTGATTACAGAACTCTTTGATAGAGTTAGCGGAGCAACCATCTTCACGAAATTAGATTTGAGGGGTGCCTACAACCTCATCCGGATCCGAGAGGGTGACGAGTGGAAGACCGCATTTAACACCCGTGATGGACATTATGAGTACCTCGTCATGCCTTTCAGATTAAGTAATGCTCCAGCTGTCTTCCAGCATTTCGTGAACGAGATCTTCAGAGACATCTTATATCGCCATGTCGTGGTTTATCTAGATGATTTATTTATCTTTGCCAACAATCTGGAAGAACATCGTTTCTGGGTAAAGGAAGTTCTGTCCCGTCTCCGTGTCAATCATCTCTATTGCAAATTGGAGAAGTGAGTTTTTGAAGTCAAATCCATTCCGTTTCTTGGCTACATTGTGTCCGGTTCCGGACTAGAGATGGATCCTGAGAAACTACAAGCAATCCAGAATTGGCCGATACCTTTAACCCTCAAAGGGGTCCAGAGATTTTTAGGATTCGCCAATTATTACAGAAAGTTTATACGAGACTTTTCCACCATTGTGGCGCTTATCACTGCGTTGACCAAGAAGGGTGCTAATCCGTCCAAGTGGTCTGAAGAAGCTATGCAAGCTTTTCATCTATTAAAGCAACGATTCATCTCTGCTCCGGTTTTGAAACAGCCCGACATCAACTCTCCTTTCATCCTTGAGGTGGATGCCTCTTCCGTTGGAGTAGGGGCGGTGCTATCCCAGAGAGCTAAAGATGGTCATCTACATCCTTGCAGCTTCTTCTCCCGGAAGTTCTCCCCAGCTGAGCGCAACTATGCCATTGGCGATCAGGAGTTGCTGGCAATCAAACTCGCTCTGGAGGAGTGGAGATATCTGCTGGAGGGAGCTTCTCATTCGGTTACTATACTTACCGATCACAAGAATCTTTTGTATTTGAAAGGCGCACAATGTCTTAATCCTCGTCAGGCCAGATGGACACTTTTCTTTTCCAGGTTCGACTTTAAACTCCAGTTCTGTCCGGGCTCTCAGAATCGCAAGGCCGATGCCCTTTCCCGCTATTGGGAGCAAGAAAATGAGTCGGAGTCTTCAGACAAGCATCCTATTATCAATCCGTTGGCATTCTCCACGGTAAGGATGGACTCTACGCCCCCACCAGGGAAAAGTTTTGTGAAGTCGGTGTTAAGGAAGAAGCTCATGCATTGGGCACATGCTTCCCGTTTTGCCGGACATACAGGCATTCAGAAAACCCTTGAGTTTATCTCTAGGTCTTATTGGTGGCCAACTCTGAAGAAGGACGTCATGGAGTTTATTGCTTCTTGCCCAAAGTGTGCCCAACACAAAGTATCCCGCCAGTTGCCTGCGGGGCAATTGGTTCCATTATCTGTTCCCCGTCGACCGTGGACCCATTTGTCGATGGACTTCGTCACAGACCTGCCTATGTGCAACAAGTTTAATACCATCTGGGTAGTGGTTGACCGGTTTACCAAGATGGCACATTTCATTCCCCTCACCGGTCTTCCGTCAGCTTCCAAGTTGGCTCAAGTATTCATTCAGGAAATTTTCCGACTACACGGCCTTCCCGAGGAGATCATCTCTGATAGAGGAGTACAATTCGTAGCCAAATTCTGGCGAAGTTTGTGTCAAGCCCTCCAAGTCAAATTAAAGTTCTCTACAGCTTACCAAAATGTTCGAGCGGCTCTGCTCAAAGCATCGCTTAGATACAAGAAGTTTGCAGATAAGAAGCGTAGTGCAGTTCCTGCTCTCAAAGTGGGTGATCGTGTTTGGTTGTTTACAAAGAATTTGAGATTGAGAGTTCCAAGCATGAAGTTTGCGCCCCGTTACATCGGTCCTTTTCAAATTGAACAAGTTATCAATCCTGTTGCTTACAAACTCCAGTTATCCCCATTCTTGAAAATTCCTAGGACATTCCATGTTTCCCTTCTGAAACTGCTGATCCTGAACCGATTCCATTCTGCACTACCTTCGGCTCCTAAAGTCCAGACTCAACGGGGAGTTGAGTATGAAGTTGCCAAGATTCTGTATTCACGTTTCCGTTATGGTCAGTTACAATATCTTATTGATTGGAAGGGCTATGGCCCTGAGGAACGCTCTTGGACCAATGCTTCAGATGTCCATGCTCCTACCTTGGTCCGGAATTTCCACTCCAGATTTCCTCAGAAGCCTAAGAAGTGTCCTGGGGCCACTCCTAATGGGGGGGGGGGGGGGGGGTGCTGTCACGATCCGGGTATCTGGACGCCATTATTTACCTTTCAGATGTCTTCTAAGGCTGGCTCAGCGTCCTAGGCCCGGTTCCCAGCTATGTTGCTAGCATTCATATGTCATGTCTCATCTGTGCTGATCCGTGGATGTTATCCTTCTAATGCCCGGGCGACTGGCATGGCGTCACCTGCCGGCGGGGCCTCGGGCATCATCTCCGTATTCTCAATGCATTACAGGGTATGTGGCACTCCTCATCTATTGCGGCCGCGGCCGTCCATGCTGGAGGTTTGAGACGCAAGTCGGCGTTCTCTGTGTTCACCGCCGCCATTAAAGAGGAATCTCCATGTGGTGTTACAAACAAGGTTTCCCTCCACTGGCCAGTATGGGCGCAGCCATCTTAGTTCCAGTCACATGATCCTGACCTCCAATCCATAGCTCCGCTGAAGTCTGCCTAATCGTTCATCCAATCCCTGCATACCTAAGGGTATAAAGGGATTGAGCCTGCACCAGGAAATCGTCAGTGCTTTGGTTGTCAAACCTTGTTTCCAGTCTCTCTCTTCTGTGGTTGTTTTCCTTCCAGGTTTCCAGCTTCTGTTTCCAGTTACCACTAAGAGACCCGCACCAGCTTACCACCTTGCGGTGCAGCCTGACTCTGCAGTCTTCTGTGTTTATTCCAGCTTTCAGCTACAGTTTTCATCTGCTTCCAGCGGTCAGCTTCCAGCAGTGATCAGCTTCTTTAAAGAGCCGGTGCTTCTTCAGCGGTTACCTGCATACCATCAATACCTGCATACTACCGGTACCCGCACACCATCGGTTCCTATATCATCGCACCCTAGATTCATTCTACTGTTTGGTTAATTCCAATCCAGCATCCACTCCATGTTCTAACACCTGGCTGGTTCCATCCAGCATCCACAGCAGCTATCTCATCTACAGTGTTACCGGCTTCCAGTGATACATCTGCTGGTATGTTCCTTGGCTATTCTTACTACTACGGACGGGTCTGGTAAGGACATTCCATCTATGGGACATTAAGAACTGTACCTATTATTACCAGTACCCTGTGGCCAATGCCAAACCCATAGTTATCCAGGAACTGTTTTATTATACCTGCTGTATACCTTCATTCATTTACCACTGCTGTGAACACATGGAGTTTTGTTAATAAACTTTTATTTGACTTTTAATCCTGGTTGTCATGGTCACGCCTTCGGGCAATCTTTCTACATCCTACTCATATGTCCAGGGGTCTGATTAAGCCTCCGAAGTTTAGCTTCACCTCAGCCCTTACAACTGAGGCTTCCTCCCGTCAGCTCAGGCCCTCAGTTGTGACAATCTCGACACAATCACAAGGTTTCGGTCTTCGGTGCAAGGACAAGGGATCCTCAAGCAGCGTTCATGGATGCACTGGCAATTCCATGGAACTTTCGGCTGCCATATGCGTTCCCTCCGGTGTCACTCCTGCCAAGAGTAATAAGGAAGTTCAAGTAAGAAGGAGGTATCCTACTTCTGATCACTCCAGCGTGACCCAGACGGCATTGGTTCTCAGACCTTCAGGGTCTCTTGATAGAGCATCCCCTTCTACTTCCGCAGTGCCCAGATCTCCTCGTTCAGGGCACCTATGTATATCAGGATTTAGCCTGATTGGCTCTGACGGCGTGTCTCTTGAAGCTTCCGTCTTAAGGGCCAAGGGATTTTCTGAGGGGTCATTCAAACCATGTTGTAGGCCCGGAAACTGGCTTCTGCTCAGATTTATCATAGGGTCTGGAATTCTTATTTTGCTTGGTGCGCATCTAACATTCATGACGCTTACAAGTTTAGTATGGCTAAACTTTTGGCCTTTCTACAACAAGGCCTGGACTTGGGCCTTCATCTGGCCTCCCTCAAGGTTCATATTTCTGCTTTGTCGGTTTGGTTTCAGAGTAAAAGTGCAACCTTTCCTGATGTGCATACGTTCACTCAGGGTGTGTTGCGGATTCAACATCGGTGGCTCCTTGGGACTTGTCGGTGGTTCTGGAGGCGTTGCAAGGGTCTCCATTTGAGCCTCTTGAATCTGCAGACCTTAAGTGGCTTTCTCTTAAGGTATTGTTTCTGCTGGCTATTGCCTCTGCTAGACAAGTGTCGGATTTTGTGCCTTGTCTTGTAGGTCACCATATCTGATTTTTCACCGTGATCGGGCAGTTCTTAGAACACGTCACGGGTATTTACCTAAGGTGGTGTCTTCTTTCCACCTTAATCTGGAGATTGTGGTTCCGGCCTTTGCCTCTCCTGATTTTTCTTCCAAAGAACAGTCTTTGGATGTCTTAGGGCTCTCTGTATCTATGTGAAGAGAACTGCCTCCATCAGGAAGTCGGATTCTCTCTTTGTACTGTTTGGTTTTCACAAACGTGGCTGGCCTGCTCACAAGCAGACCTTGGCCAGATGGATTAGAATGGTGATTGCACATGCTTATGTACAGGCTGGTCGCCCAGCTCCTGCTACTATTAAGGCACATTCTACTGTTGGACCTTCTTGGGCAGCCTGCCGTGGTGCGACCCTTGAACAATTGTGTAAGGTGGCTACGTGGTCCTCAGTGAACACGTTCATAAAGTTCTATGCCTTCGATACTTCCGCCTCCCATGATGCTTCCTTTGGACGCCGGGTTCTTGTGCCCGCTACAGTGCATCCCCTCCCATAAGGAACTGCTTTAGGACATTCCCGATGTTAATCCTTGTGGAGCCCAGTGTACCCCGCAGCAGAAAAGGAGATTTATGGTAAGAACTTACCATTGTTAAATCTCTTTCTGCGAGGTACACTGGGCTCCACAAGGCGCTTATCCTGACGCACTTGGCTTCTTTGGGTTAGAATGGCACTAGCCGCTGACACCCTCCCTTGTGGTGAATGTGTGGTGTATGTGGCTACTAATGATTGTCGTCTCTTTTACCTTCTGCTGCATTGGGCTGGTTAACAAAACTGAGCTCCTGTGCACGATGGCGGGGTGATATAGGAGGCGGCGCTATGCATCTTGGGAAGAAGGCAGAGCCGGCCTTAGGCATAGGCAAACTAGGCAATTGCCTAGGGCATCTGGTATGCCTAGGGGCATAAGCAGCTTCTGCTGATTAAAATGATATGTGGCATGACTATATTCTGTGTGTAGCATTTCATATGCAGATACAGCCACAGTCGCACACAGTATATAGGCATGCTGCATATCATTCTAATCAGCAGAAGCTGCTTGTGCATCCTAGCCACATAGCAATGCAAATAAGATGCATTTTCATAAAAAATAGACACCCAACGTTAGCAGAGCTGCCAGTTGACTCACGCCAGGAACTATATGTGTCATTAATTGTATAAGGGCATTAATAATGTGTAACTTATGTGTAAGGGGCATTATGTGTGTCATTATGTGTTTATGAGCACTAATAATGTGCAGCATATGTGTAAGGGACATTATGTGTGTCGTGTATAAGGGCATTAACAATGTGCGGCATATGTGTAAGGGAAATTATGTGTATAAGGGCATTAATAAGGGTTGGCATAATGTGTAAGGTGCATTATGTTTATAAGGACATTAATAATGTGTGTCGTGTAAGGGGCATTACTGTGTGGTATTATGTGTATAAATGCATTACCAATGTGTGGCATTATGTGTATAAGGTGCTCTACTGTGTGGCATAACGTATAGAAAGGGCACTACTGTGTGGTCTAATGTGAATAAAGAGCAATATGGTGTGGTGTAATGTGGATATGGAGCAATATGGTGTGGTGTAATAAGAATAAAGAGCAATATAGTGTGGTGTAATGTGGATAAGGAGCAATTCAGTATGATGTTATGTGAATGAGGGGCACTACTGTGAGAAGTAACGTATATAAGGTAAATTGATACTACTGTGTGATGTAATGTGAATAAGGGACACTATCGTATGATAAATTGTGAATAAAGTTGCACTACTGTGAGGCATAATTTGAATTGGGGGAACTATTGTGTGGCCATGCCCCTTGCCACAAAAACACATACCTTTTTGGGCTGTGCGCAGAATGTGCACACTGTTCTTATTTAAATTACAGGGGGTAGGAAAACTAAAAAAAAAGAACTGCTATGGGTGGGGGGTGAGGGTGCTGGGAAAGGGGTGCAGGGTCACAGGCGGAACTAGCAGTGGTGCTAGGGGGCACCAGCCAAAATCTTGCCTAGGGCATCATACTGGTTAGGGCCAGCTCTGGAAGAAGGTCAAAGCTTTGAGCCTGTTGGTGCCTCGGATCAAGATCCTATTCTACACCCCGATGTTAATCCTTGTGGAGCCCAGTCTACCTCGCAGAAAGAGATTTAACAACGGTAAGTTCTTACCATAAATCTCGTTTTTTTCCTGTGCTTTCAAATCAAAGTACCATATATACTCGAGTATAAGCCGACTTTTTCAGCACTTTTTTATGCTGAAAAAGCCCCCTCGGCTTATACTTGAGTCAGTGCCTGAGAAGGAGGGACACAGAGGGCACAGCGCGCGCCTCTCCTGTGTCCCTCCTGCGTCTCCGGCGGCAGCGGCGGGTCTATTAAATTAAATACCAGTTCGTGAGCTCTGATTGGCTCACGAACCAGCACTTCATTTAACAGACCCGCCGCTGCCGCCAGAGTTGCAGGAGGGACACAGGAGAGGCGTGCACTGTGCCCTCCGTGTCTCTCCTTCACAAAACAGCGGGGGAGCGGGGAGGGTAAGTTGTATCTGGCACTGGGGGAGTGTATTTGGCACCTGGGGGGGGCATATGTGGCACTGAGGGGGCATATCTGGCAGTATGAGGGCATATCTGGTACTGTGGGGGCATATCTGGCACTATGAGGGCATATCTGGCACCGTGGGGGAATATCTGGCACTGTGGGGGCATATCTGGCACTGTGGGGGAATATCTGGCAGCATGAGGGCATATCTAGCACTGTGGGGGCATATCTGTCAGTGTGAGGGCATATCTGGCACTGTGGGGCATATCTGGCAGCATGAAGGCATATCTGGCACTGTGGGGGCATATCTGGCACTATGAGGGCATATCTGGCACTGTGGGGGCATATCTGGCAGTATGAGGGCTGTGTACGGCTAGAGCTGCATTTCCCACCCTAGGCTTATACTCGAGTCAATAAGTTTCCACAGGTTTTTGTGGTAAAATTAGGTGCCTCGGCTTATATTAGGGTCGTCTTATACTCGAGTATATACGGTAAGTTTTCCTTTTTGGTGATGTAATGGCAAATGATGAAAAAAAAATGTTTTAGTTCCAAGGTGGATGGGAACAACTAACTTATAGTTTATATACAGTACCCAATCCGTCATTTTCAGCTGTCGTTCATCAAATACAGTAGTCGCATCTGATGTGCTGCATTTCAGATGGTAGAATGCGCTGTAGGATGTGGTGCACATTGGGGGTCATTCCGAGTTGTTCGCTAGTTGCCGATTTTCGCTATGCTGCGATTTGTTGCAAAATGCGCATGCGCAAGGCACGCAGGGCGCATTGCTGTGGATTCTGCGGCGCTTTTCAGTCGCACTGCTGATTGGTGAGTGAATGACAGGAAAGGGGCATTTCTGGGTGGTAACTGAGCGTTTTCCAGGAGTGTGATAAAAAACGCAGGCGCAGTGGCAAACGCAGGATTTTCATGGGGGGGTTTCCAGAACTGGGTGGAGCCAAGCACGGGGGCGGGGACTGAGGTGACCCAGTACATGCTGGGTCCGTAAAACTAGTGTGTCTGTGTATATATATATATATATATATATACATATATATATATATCTAGATATGTACACATATATACCGTATATACACCTATATATATATATATATATAAATATATATATATATATATATAATATACACATAGCATATTAAACATGCATATATATATCCATTTCAAGCTTCTCACACTCGCTTACAAAGCCCTCACCCACTCCTCTCCCATCTACATCTCTGACCTTATCTCCCTTTACACTCCCACCCGTCCTCTTCGCTCTGCTAATGCACGCCGATTCTCCTGCCTACTGATTACTTCCTCCCACTCCTACCTCCAAGATTTTTAACGTGCTGCTCCAATTCTCTGGAATTCCCTACCGCTCCCCCTCAGACTCGCCACCTCTCTACAAAACTTCAAACAGGCTCTCAAGACCCACTTCTTCACCAAACCCAGCCAAATCTCATCCTAACCCTCTGTTCTACGCTCTCTATGTACCCCATCTGTGTCACCTCTGTCTATCTATCCCTCCCCTTTAGAATGTAAGCTCTCACGAGCAGGGCCCTCTTCCCTCATGTGCTTATCCTTTGTCTTACTTTAATAATCTTCAACTGAATCAACTCCAGCAGTCTTCTGCCACCTGATACTTATTCCAGTGTCATCTGCTGATGTAACTATGTTTATTTACCCTGTACTTGTCCTATACTGTCATCAACTGTAAGTTGCTGTTTTCCTGTTTGATTATTTATGTACTCTGTAATTGGGCGCTGCGGAACCCTTGTGGCGCCATATAAAGGATAATATATATATATATATATATACATATACATACAGTACAAGTATATATACGCATGTGTATATATCATGTGTGTGTGTTTATATGTATGTATATACATGTGTATATATGTATGCACAAATTGCACATGGATATATATGTACTATAATTAAAATAAAGTAAACTTTTATGAAGCACTTACAAGTGCCACCAGGAAGAGAGCAGGCTGCAGAGGACGCTAGACAGCCATTAACAATACTCATGCAGCATTAAAAAAAAAAAAAAAAAAATTTTTTTTTTTTTTGGTGGAGGGGGGTTTCTGGGTACTCGGAAACCCCCCCTGGGTGCGCCACTGAGGCATGCCAGGGAAAAATGCGGGAGTGTCTGGAGAAATGGGGGAGTGGCTGGCCCAACGCAGGGCGTGTTTGTGACGTTGAACCAGGAACTAAACGGACTGAGCTGATCGCAATCTATGAGTAGGTCTGGAGCTACTCAGAAACTGCAAAGAATTATTTAGTAGCAGTTCTGCTTATCTTTCGTTCCCTATTCTGCTAAGCTAAGATACACTCCCAGAGGGCGGCGGCCTAGCGTGTGCACTGCTGCTAAAAGCAGCTAGCGAGTGAACAACTCGGAATGAGGGCCCTTGTGTAGTAGCGCATGGAGCCTGATTCAAATGTGAACAGAGGGCTACCCTAAACATGCGAAATCATCGCCGCTGTTTGATTCTTTTGCATGTGTGCAGTGAGGGGTGGGCTGGATCCGGCATGCAGGGCGGACTTGCTCTGTGCTAGGCGTCCCTCTTCATGTCAGTGTAATGGATCGTAGATGTGCGATTTTCCACCCATCTACGATCCATGCTGAATTAGGCCCAGGGCCGGCCCTAACCAATATGATGCCCTAGGCAAGATTTTGGCTGGTGCCCCCTAGCACCACCACTGGTACTCTTTCCCAGCACCATCACCCCTCACCCATAGCAGTCCTTATTTTGGTGTTTGTACCCCCTATATTTTAATTAGGAACAGTTCGCACATTTGGCGCACAGCCCAAAAAGGGTGTGTTTTTGCTGGCAAGGGGCATGGCCACACAATAGTAACCCCAATTCCAATTACGCCCCACAGTACTGCAACTTTATTCACATTTGATCATGCGATAGTGTCCATAATTCATATTACATCCCACAGTAGTATTACTTTACATTATAAACATTACTCCTCACAGTAGAGCCCCTGATTCACATAACATCACATTGAATTGCTCCTTATTCACATTACACCACACCCTATTGCTCTTTATTCATATTAGATGACACAATAGTGCCCTTTCTATACGCAACACCACATAGTAGAGCACCCTATACACATAATGCCACACATTAGTAATGCATTTATACACATAATTCCACACAGTAATGCCCCTTACACATTATTAATGTCCTTATAAACATAATGTGCCTTACACATTATGACAACCTTTATTAATGCCCTTTTACACAAAATGTCCCTTACATATATGCCGCACATTATTAATGCCCTTATACACATAATGACACATAGTGCCCCCTACACATTTGCTGCACATTATTAGTGCCCCTATACACATAATGACACACATACAGTAGTACCCTGTTACATATATGCCACACATTATTAATGCCCTTATACACATAATGACACACGCAGTGCCCCTTACGCATATGTTGTACATTATTAATGCATTTTTACATGACACAGATAATGCTCCTTACACATATTCCAAACACTACTGCACAACCAACCCACTCACATGCACACAGCGCTCACACTGCCACTAACACTATGACCTCTGCCTCTGCTTGTATACAGATGTGTCCTCATAAATCTTGCCTCAATGCTAACGTCGGGCACCTTTTTTTTATGAAAATGCATCTTATTTGCATTGCTATGTGGCTAGGATGCACAAGCAGATTCTGCTGATTAAAATGATATGCAGCATGCCTATATACTGTGTGAGACTGTGGCTGTATCTGCATATGAAATGCTATACAGAATATAGGCATGCAGCATATCATTTTAATCAGCAGAAGCTGCAGATGCCCCTAGGCATATCAAATGCCCTAGGCAATTGCCTAGTTTGCCTATACCTATGGCCGGCTCTGATTAGGCCCATAATTAGAAGACAAAGAACAGGTGCAGGATCATTCCACTGTCACAAATGGGACATCTGTACAAGTTTTGTTAAAACTTAATACAAATACGTTTTTTTTTATTTTATTTTAAAGATGGATGTAATATAAAAGTGCCTAGGCTTATTTTTTAAGGTAGAAACAAATGATCCATTATACTTAACACAATATAACAAAATTTAGTTCTCGTAAATCATGTACAGGACAAGCCAAGCCCACCACTGTTTTGTAAAGGAAGCTTCTACTTGATAATTCCCCTCAACTCCATATTAAGGGTGAGATTCAAATGATATATCACGCCCAATTTCCTTCTAAAATGATCTCCGTTATTGCGCATATTGCGCCCATAATAATCAGGTTTAGCTGTTTAAAGGGTTGGGTGCCTCCATACTCCGGAGGTAGCAAGCTGAATTAATGATACCATGCCCCTGAGGGCAGAAACAGAATGGGTGTGAAAAGGGGTGAAAAGAATTGAATCTCCCCCAAAGAGTCTGTTATTTTTTTTTTTTATGAAAACCTATGAGAAAGCTATAATTTAACTTGTCAACCTATGTAGAAAACTCAAAAAATACACAGCTACAGATTTTTTTTTACAGTGTCATGTATGGGACATTTTTACTCCTTTTCATGGAATGACCCTGCAATCTGTATTAAACTGAAAACTATCAAGCCATATAAATATCAAAAGTGTCAAGGTCCATACACACTTAACGATATAATGAGCGACGTCGCTCATTTTCCCCCTCCTTGAGCGACGTCGCTCATTATATCGTTAAGTGTGTATGCCGCCAGCGACGACCGATGCGCGGCCCCGCGGGTCGGCAACGATCGTCACTGTCGGTAGGGCATGCAGGAAGGATGTGGACTGTCGTCCACGACCTTCATGCAGGGCTGGCGGGGGCGTGACGTCACTGAGCGATATGAGCGGTCATATCGCTCAGTGCGTACAGGCGGCCGCCGACCGGCCGGCCCGGGAGGGGGAGACGTTAGACGATGTCGCTCACAGAGCGACATCGTCTAATGTGTATGGGCCTTCAGTTTGGAGGGAATCGTATATATTTTGTTAAATACAAATATTTAGCATATATAAAAAAAAAAATATACACTTCTCAAAAAAATAAAGGGAACACTTAAACAACACAATGTAACTCCAAGTCAATCACACTTCTGTGAAATCAAACTGTCCACTTAGGAAGCAACACTGATTGACAATCAATTTCACATGCTGTTGTGCAAATGGAATAGACAACAGGTGGAAATTATAGACAATTAACAAGACACCTCCAATAAAGGAGTTGTTCTGCAGGTGGTGACCACAGACCACTTCTCAGCTCCTATGATTTCTGGCTGATGTTTTGGTCACTTTTGAAAGCTGGCGGTGCTTTCACTCTAGTGGTAGCATGAGACGGAGTCTACAACCCACACAAGTGGCTCAGGTAGTGCAGCTCATCCAGATGGCACATCAATGCGAGCTGTGGCAAGAAGGTTTGCTGTGTCTGTCAGCATAGTGTCCAGAGCATGGAGGCGCTACCAGGAGACAGGCCAGTACATCAGGAGACGTGGAGGAGGCCATAGGAGGGCAACAACCCAGCAGCAGGACCGCTACCTCCGCCTTTGTGTAAGGAGGAACAGGAGGAGCACTGCCAGAGCCCCCCTGCAAAATGACCTCCAGCAAGCCACAAATGTGCATGTGTCTATTCAAACGATCAGAAACAGACTCCATGAGGGTGGTATGAGGGTCCGACGTCCACAGGTGGGGGTTGTGCTTACAGCCCAACACCGTGCAGGACGTTTGGCATTTGCCAGAGAACACCAAGATTGGCAAATTCGCCACTGGCGCCCTGTGCTCTTCACAGATGAAAGCAGGTTCTCACTGAGCACATGTGACAGACGTGACAGAGTCTGGAGACGCCAAGGAGAACGTTCTGCTGCATACAACATCCTCCAGCATGACCGGTTTGGCAGTGGGTCAGTAATGGTGTGGGGTGGCATTTCTTTGGGGGGCCGCACAGCCCTCCATGTGCTCGCCAGAGGTAGCCTGACTGCCATTAGGTACCGAGATGAGATCCTCAGACCCCTTGTGAGACCATATGCTGGTGCGGTTGGCCCTGGGTTCCTCCTAATGCAAGACAATGCTAGACCTCATGTGGCTGGAGTGTGTCAGCAGTTCCTGCAAGACGAAGGCATTGATGCTATGGACTGGCCCGCCCGTTCCCCAGACCTGAATCCACTTGAGCACATCTGGGACATCATGTCTCGCTCCATCCACCAACGCCACGTTGCACCACAGACTGTCCAGGAGTTGGCAGATGCTTTAGTCCAGGTCTGGGAGGAGATCCCTTAGGAGACCATCTGCCACCTCATCAGGAGCATGCCCAGACGTTGTAGGGAGGTCATACAGGCACGTGGAGGCCACACACACTACTGAGCCTCATTTTGACTTGTTTTAAGGACATTACATCAAAGTTGGATCAGCCTGTAGTGTGTTTTTCCACTTTAATTTTGAGTGTGACTCAAAATCCAGACCTCCATGGGTTAATAAATTTGATTTCCATTGATAATTTTTGTGTGATTTTGTTGTCAGCACATTCAACTATGTAAAGAACAAAGTATGTAATAAGAATATTTCATTCAGGTCTAGGATGTGTTATTGTAGTGTTCCCTTTATTTTTTTAAGCAGTGTATATTAGATATGAGCAGGTTCGGTTAGCCGAGAACCAAACCCTACCGAACTCCACGTGTCAAACACGGTTCCGAGCCCGGCTCAGTTATTCCCGCCTGACTCGGAAAGCCCGAACGAGGCAAAACGTCATCATCCAGCTGTCAGATTCTCGCGGGATTCGGATTCCATATAAAGAGCCACGCATCTCCGCCATTTTCACTCGGGCATTGTAGAGAGTACAGAGAAGACGTGGCTACATTCTCTCAGTGTCAGTTCTCATTATCAGTGCTGAGTATCAGAGCTCATTGTCTTGTGCTGCATCGTGCTGCTCAGTAATACTAGTACAGTGTCTTGTGCTGCATCTTGATGCTGTAGGGTGCTGTGGTAGTAGTGTCCTGTGACTGTGCATCGGTCATCATCATTCCAGTCACAGTGGTATCTGGGCTGGGGGGGGTGACAATTCCAGAGTGCTTTTGTGCTGCTCACTAATACTAATACTAGTACAGTGTCTTATGCTGCTCAGTGTCAATTCTCAGTAGTATCATCAGTGCTCATTATCTTGTGATGCATCGTGCTGCTCAGTAATACATTACTAATACTAGTACAGTGTCTTGTGCTGCATCTTGCTGCTGTAGGGTGCTGTGATAGTAGTGTCCTGTGACTGTGCATCGGTCATCATCATTCCAGTCACAGTGGTATCTGGGGGGTGACAATTCCAGAGTGCTTTTGTGCTGCTCGCTAATACTAATACTAGTACAGTGTCTTGTGCTGCATCGTGCTGCTCAATGTCAGTTCTCAGTAGTATCATCAGTGCTCAGTATCACTGCTCAGTAGTATCATCAGTGCTCGGTATCACTGGTCAGTGCTCAGTGTCTTGTGCTGCATCGTGCTGCTCAGTGTCAGTTCTCAGTATAACTGCTCAGTAGTATCATCAGTGCTCAGTATCACTGCTCAGTAGTATCATCATTGCTCAGTATCACTGGTCAGTGCTCAGTGTCTTGTGCTGCATCATGCTGCTCAGTGTCAGTTCTCAGTATCACTGCTCAGTAGTACAATCAGTACTCAGTATCACTGCTCATTAGTATCATCAGTGCTCAGAATCACTGGTCAGTGCTCAGTGTCTTGTGCTGCTCAGCGTCAGTTCTCAGTATCACTGCTCAGTAGTATCATCAGTGCTCAGTATCACTGCTCAGCAGTGACGTGCGGTGAGGTCACTGGTTGGGAAGGCACTGGCAGCTAACAAGGCCCCCCCCCCCCCCCCAAAAAAAAAAAAAAAGTGTGGTCCCCCAACACATCAGTAAAACCAGCACTAGGCAGAACCAGTCAGGGGGAGTAATGCCATAGCAGGGGAGACACTCAGTGTGGTGTCCCCCTGCCATAACATTAATCTGCCCCCCCAGCCAGTCAGCCCAGGGTTGGAATTCCTCGGAAAGTGGGAACCCCAAAAAATAAAAATTGCCCCCCCCCCCCCCCTGAGCAATAACCAGCACTGGGCTGATAGCCCAGTGCTATGCCCCGCACCCCTGGTGGCGGTGGGTGCGGGGTTCATTGTGTGTTAATATTGTTCTTTACAGGTGGCCTACAGGTCCCAGCAAGCCTGCCCCAGCATGCTGGCACTTGGAGAACCACAAGTGCCAGCATGCCCGGACATAAAGGGCCTGCTGGCACCCGTAGCCAACTTGCAAAGAATAGTAATATTGTTCTTTACAGGTAGCCTACAGGTCCCAGCAAGCCTGCCCCAGCATGCTGGCACTTGGAGAACCACAAGTGCCAGCATGCCCAGACATAAAGGGCCCGCTGGCACCTGTAGTACACCTGTAAAGAAAATATTAAAATAAAACACCACACGTCTTGAAAATAAGTTTTATTAAACTGGGTCTTCACCTGGGGGCGGCGGCCTTTAAGCTCTTTTGTGTGGCCGCCGCCTTCCCAGGGCTTCCGGCGTCTTCACCTAGGGGGCGCCACCCCCCAGGGCTTCCAGCTTCTTCACCTGGTGGGCGGCGGCTGCTAAGCTCTTTTGCATAGCCGCCGCCCAGCCAGGACTTCCGGCGTCGTCTCCCTTTAGGAGCTCTTCACTGCTCCTCCTCCGCTGTCGGACTGACTCTCCTCCGCCTCGCGCTGACTTATATAAGTCAGCCGGAGGGGGCGGGGCGATGACGCGGCGAGCCGTGATTTGCTCGCGGCGGCCATCTTGAATTTCAAAAATGACGCTGAGGCGCCATTTTTGAAACTGGAACCGCTCCGCTGCCAAACTCTGCAGGATAAAGGTAAATTTCCGCCGCCGCAACCCGCCACCCGCACCGCCGCCTCCCGCACCACCGCCGCATCCCGCCACCCGCACCATCGCCGCATCCAGCCGCCCGCACCTCCTCCGCCAGCGTCGCCGACACAGTGATTGACAGCGGATCCAGTGACGGATCCGCTGGCCAATCACTGTGGCCTCACTGACAGGGACGTGCTTTCATAGGTTGAAAGCACGTCCCTGTAGGAAAGCGGCACCACTAATGGTGCCGCTTTCCCATATATTTTCAATGGGCTTTTACAGCCCATGGCTAGTCCCCGCCCGTGCCCGCCCCCCGCTCCCCATACTTTCCCCAGTGACAACGGGAGGTGCCTCCCAAACACATACAGAGGGGAGCAATGCAAATAATAATATTAAGAAGATACATATGACACAGAATATGTGTCATATGCATCTTCTTTGTATTATCTTAATCATTAATGACAGGGGAGGCACTGCCTCCCCTGACTGCACGTCCCTGCTGCTCAGTAGTATCATCAGTGCTCAGAATCACTGGTCAGTGCTCAGTGTCTTGTGCTGCTCAGTGTCAGTTCTCAGTATCACTGCTCAGTAGTATCATCAGTGCTCAGAATCACTGGTCAGTGCTCAGTGTCAGTGCACCTCTTTTTTCTTTTCTTTGCATCATGTGCTGTTTGGGGACTATTTTTTTTTTTAAAGTGTTATCCTGTCTGACACTTCCGTATTTGTCCAGTGGTACTGCCATTTGATATAATTCCCGACATCACTGCCATTTAATTCCAGTGATTTTGTCATTTTCTTCCACTGATTTGGACCAATAATACCATTGATTAGAACGAATAATTCCTGTGATACTGGATTTTAAATCTAGTGATTTTGTCATTTTCTTCCAGTGATTTGGACCAATAATTCCATTGATTATAACGAATAATTCCAGTGATATTGCCTTATAATTCACATGATACTGGAGTCTAATTCTAGATGGGCCAGGTGTTTGTGTCGCTTAGCTTAGCCATCCAGCGACCTTGGTGCACCTCTTTTTTTCTTTGCATCATGTGCTGTTTGGGGACTATTTTTTTAAGTGCCATCCTGTCTGACACTGCAGTGCCACTCCTGGATGGGCCAGGTGTTTGTGACGCCCACTTGGGTCGCTTAGCTTAGTCATCCAGCAACCTTGGTGCAAATTTTAGGACTAAAAATAATATTGTGAGGGGTGAGGTGTTCAGAATAGACTGGAAATGAGTGGAAATTATTGTTATTGAGATTAATAATACTATAAGATCAAAACTACCCCAAAATTCTATGATTTTAGCTGTTTTTGTGGGGTTTTTTTTCAAAAATCACCCGAATCCAATACTTGAAAGGGTGCTTTTGCCAAAAGGCATCCGAATCCAAAACATGACCGCAGAGCCGAATCCAAAACCAAAACACAAAACGCGAAAAATGCCCGCTGCACATCTCTAATATACATATATATATATATATACACACACACACACACACACACACACACACACACACACACACATATATGTGTGTGTGTGTGTAAAGAAGGAGGGTGGTGCATGGCCTTGCTGTGTTTGGGAGCAGTCATGTCCTTGTTCTGCTCCGATTGCTAACTAAGGGTGGCTCGGCGCTGTTTTGGAGCTCACCTCTCCCTATCTGGCTCCTTTCGGACTCTACAACTTCTGCTACATCCCCGAAACCTCAGTGTTCTAGGGCACCATAATGGACAAGGGTGACTCGCAATCGAGATAAAGACTGTGACCCTGCCTGAGAAGCTGAGTTTACGCTATGATCTTTATCTGGCTTGATAGGTGATTATTTGAATCACCCTGAGACTTTTTCTTACAGTAGAGAAGTTTGTCCTCATCTCTGTTCCGAGACAATTTGTGGTATCCTTTACAGTTTATAAATTGCAATATTATGTGTTAAATCTGTAATGGAAATATGTTATAGAACTTATATTTCTTTTACTTACTTCATGGCAGCCATACGATGGGTTAACGACTAGCATAGACAGGAGGTTCTTTCTTCTAATACATGCCCACTTTGGCTATATGAGTGCGCCCCTCCCCCTATTCCCTGTCTTTTTTCCTGTCTCCTAGTAGTATAGACAGAAGTAGGTTTATTATTTTTGTAGTGCGGCGGTGCCGATGTTTGGGGCTCCTAAATTAGTTTATAGGCCCTTTTTATAGTGAATATGGCAATTCGGAGTACTTACAAGCCTGTGGTATTCAGTTAAGTGAGCAGCGTCAGTGCTGGAAGCTCACTATGGTGACGCGGCTTCTGGGGGCAGAAAGCCGTTCGTTACAGATCCTCCAATAGCCGGGCAGAAGTGAGCGGCGTCAGGGCCGTATGCTCACGGGGGTGACGCAGCTTCTGGATGTTACATGGAAGGCTGCATGTAACTCCCTTACTGTGCCTAGGTGGAAGTGAGCGGCATCAGGGCCGGGGGCTCACAGCGGCAGCGCAACTCCCATGGATGGTCCTGGTAGTCAGTGCGGCACCGGTCTGCGCATGTGCTGGGACCAGAGGAGGTAGTGAGCGGCGTCAGTGCCAAGAAAAGCTCACATGTTTTCATCACATGTCAGTTTCAAGTGGGAAGTGATTGATCAGCTGGAGTTTCAGGAAGTGATTGCTCAGCTGGAGTCAGTGGGCTGCAAGCAAGGTAAGATTTTATGTTCCCTGACACTGTGAAAGTGCATGTCAGCATTTTGAAGGAAGGATGTGCCTGTGTCCCATAAATCACGTGATAAACTCCAGTTAAGGTAAGTCCTCATAGAGGACTACTTATGTATATTCTTGCTTTTAGATAGTTAGGTGATTAGGTATTTTTTCTTTTCTTTGAATATATTCTCTGCAAAAAAGAAATTATGCAAGAGAAAGAATGTGGCTAGAAAATGTACTGCATGTGACAAGTTCTTCAATTTCTGGGTGTCCTAATAGATACGTGGCAGTATGTGGTCATGCTTTCAGAGGACAGGCATACGAAGATACAGGAGCTGATCCACTCTGTTCAAAGACAGGAGAAGGTTCCTTTTCACACAGCATTGCGTCTATTAGGGATGATATTTTCCACGATAGGCGTTGTGCAGTGGCAAGGTGGAGAATGAGAGTGTTGCAATGGAACACCCTGAAATATTCAAGAAGATTCACTGTCCTGGTGGAAGACCAGTAAAACATACGAGCAAGGTGTGTCACTGATGGACCCCCAGTATGTAGTTTTAACTACGGACGCAAGTCTAACAGGTTGGGGTGGTCATCTGCAGAGGCAAAGTTGTCAAGGAGAATGGTCCCTGATAGAGGCAGGTTATTCGTCAAATCAGCTCGAAATGAGAGCGGTGTGGTTGGCCATATGCAAATTCCGGGATCAACTTGTAGGGAAACATCTAAGAGTCTTCTCAGACAATGCGACAGTAGTGGCTTATTTGAATCACCAAGGTGGGACAAAGAGTCGAGCAATCATGTTGGAAGTCTCGTACATCATGCAGTAGGCACAACAACATTGGAAGTCCCTGATGGCTCTACATGTTCCAGGCGTAGACAACGTGTTGGCAGATTATCTGAGTCGAAATCATGTTCAGTCCGGGGAGTGGGAGTTAAGTACTCAAGTATTCAAAAGTATAATAGACAGGTTCGGGCAACCCGATATAGATCTCATGGCTACCGACCTCAACACAAAGCTGCCTCGATTCTTCTCGAGGTATTACCTTCCAACGTCAGAAGGAGTGCCCTGTCTCTAGTGTGGGAGTTCAGACTGGGGTATGTCTTTCCTCCTTTTCCTCTCATAGCCAGAACACTGAAGAAGATCAGAGAAGATAGAGCGTAAGTAATTGTAGTAGTCCCTTATTGGCCGAGAAGGACTTGGTTTCCAACAGTACAGAACATGTCGGTGGAAAAAATGTGGAGATTACCGGTAGTCCGGAGGCTGTTGCATCAAGGCCTCTAGAATACCCAAACCCGCAGAGTCTTCAGCTTACGGCTTGGAAATTGAACAGAGTTTACTAAAAGCAAGGGTCTGTCCGAATCGGTTGTTCAGTTACTTTTAAAAGCCAGGAAGAAGGTCTCTTCAGACGCTTATTATAGAATATGGAGAGCTTTTATTGTCTGGTCGGAAGATAAGTTTGATGTGTTGAAGGCTGAAACCGCATAAGTTCTGCAGTTTCTTTATGACGGATTTGTCAAGGGTTTGGCAGTTTTCAACTCTCAAGGTGCATATATCGGCTCTGAGTGTTCTGTTAGACAGAAAATTATTTCAGGATGAGTTAATTAAGAAGTTCTGTCAAGTCATGAAAAGAATAAGACCAAGAGTTAGGTTGATAGTGCCACCCTGGGATATAAATTAAATTTTAAATGCTTTGACGCAGCATCCATTCGAGCCGTTACAAGAGGTTGGTGTGAAGTTTCTCACTTGGAAGGTAGTTTTCCTTACGGCGGTTACTTCAGCAAGGAGAGTTGGAGAATTGCAAGCTCTGTGGGTAGAAGAGCCATATCTAAGAATATTATCTGATAAGGTTGTGTTGAGAACAAACCCATCTTTCCTGACAAAGTCGTGTCAACCTTTCATATCAATCAAGAAATCATCTTACCAGCTTTTTTCCCTCAACCAAAGAATGATGAGGAATGCAGGTTGCATACTTTAGATCTGGTTAGGGCAATAACCATTTATCTGGACAGAGTAAAATCCTTCAGGAAAGAGAGTTTGTTCCTAATATCTGTTGGGTCGCGCAAAGGGTGTATGCCGACAAAGCAAACCATTGCGAGATGGATAAGAGAGCTGCTCACGTTCGTATATCAAGGAGATGGTCGTGAAGTTCTGGAGAATATCAAGGCACACTCGACTAGGGCAGTTTCTGTCTCATGGGCTAGGAATGTGCAGGTGGCGATTGAAGACATATGTGCAGCAGCACGTGGTCATCTGTACACTCCTTCTCTGGGCATTGTGCTTTGGATATTGTTAAAGCTCACTTTGGTAACCAGGTCCTACAACAGGCCTTGGTCTAATTAAATATTAAGCATCAAATGTTTTGTTTTGTGTGAGTCCCTCCCATAATTCAGCTTTGGTATATCCCATCGTATGGCTGCCATGAAGTAAGTAAAAGAAAGCAGCAAATTATACTTACGATAATTCAATTTCTTTGAAGTACTTCATGGCAGCCCATGAATTACCCAAGCTGTGGGAGTGTTTTTTTCTACACATAAAGGAGACACTCAAAAGACAGGGCATAGGGGGAGGGGCGTACTCATATAGCCAAAGTGGGCATGTATTAGAAGAAAGAACCTCCTGTCTATGCTAGGGGAATGGGTCGTTAACCCATCGTATGGCTGCCATGAAGTACTTCAAAGAAATGGAATTATCGTAAGTATAATTCGCTGCTTTAGTACATACTTGAGACCTATTCTGATGGTGAACACGTATTGATGTTACCTCAGACCCCTTTTTTTTTTTTTTCCTTCTCCCCCTTCCCATTGGTTTGACACAGGTAAGTTTCCCCATCGTACAGGTTCTGTGTCGATGTGTCAACCTGTTATAGGTCAGCTAATGTAGCTGTGTAACATGGCTTTTACCACGACCCCCATGCTTCCTTTTTTGATTGTTAATGTTAACAGTATGCTTTTTTCTGTGACGGTCCTTTTACATGACCCATCTCTACAGGGCACCTTTTCTTCTTTGGCTTCTTTTACTTTTTTCCACATAATAGTCTTATTCTATCTTTTTCTTATTTCTCTTTTCGCTTTCTTGGGGTGGAACTCAGTGAACCTTGGGATTTAGATTGGGATATTGTCGGTGGCAACCTGTAGGTAGAGGCTCACTTAATACTATATCATGACCCTTAAGCTCTTGTTCATTAATATAAATGGAATCAACTCTCCTAAAAAGTGTGCAATAGTTCTGGGGTCCTGCAGAAGGGAGAAGGCTGATGTAGTCTTTCATCATGAGACCCATTTCACAGAGCTTAATTCGAGGCTCCAAGGTAAGCAATTTTCCCAAACCTTTTTTGCATCTGCTAACTGTAAGAAAAGAGGAGTGGCATTTTTAATTCATTGTAACATTCCATTTGTACACTAAAACGGTGGTGGACCCTGAAAGATGCTATATTATGGTATTTGAAACCCTTCGTTCCGAGACCCTGACTCTGGTTTCGGTATACAGTATGCCCCAACCAAGATCAGTCTCAGTCTTCGATTTACTATTCAGACATATTGGCAGAGTGGCACAGGGACACATAATCTTAGGGGGAGACTTTAACACAGTAATTGACCCTCTTATAGACAGATCTGCCCCCTCTACCCTCAAAACGACTATCTCATCCTCTAGGGCATCTCGCACTCTTATTTCTTCTTTTAAACCTACATGGTTTGTGTGACTTTTTCTTTTTTTTAATAGAGTATTTTTATTCAACAAGAATGAAATCATTACAGACATTTCAGTGTATACTGGGAGCTTCAATTGTTGTTATACAATATATTCATGCACATATCCTTCACGAAAAATATATGTATATGCGTGGTATAACAAGTAGTCGCAGGTCCATATAGTGTCAACCCACAGATACCAGATTCTCTGAAGTCAGCAAACAAGATTCAAAACACATACTAACATTTCTTGTTTTCTCCCCGAGATACTGCGATAAACCCCCCAACTATGAGGCCTAATAAAACCTATAAGACGCCTGAGAAAAAAAAAAAGAGATAGCATAAACCATAAACAAAACAAGCCAAAACAACTCCATCAAGCCTAGATTTCTACAGTTGTGCGAGGTGAGGTGCATTATCCCTATAGTGTAGAATACGGGAGAAGAGCCTGGCTCGTTCCCACGAGTCCCAAGTAGCCGGGCCGTCGTAAAAGGCGTACGGCAATTTAAGTTAAATTATAAATCTTTAAATTCTAAGGGCAGGGGAGGAATATGTAGCGTTAATCCAAGAGGACCATATCTTCTTGTGTTTAGAAAGAGCATTAGTTTCCATATAAATGTACTGATCCTTCAATACTGTGTCATTCACCAGGGCTTTAAATGCAGACATTGTAGGGGAATGTGGAGCCATCCATGTCCGCGCAATGCACACCTTGGCGAGGGCGCAGATACTACGAGCATACAAGTCCTCCCACTTAGGCCCAGAGTCAGTTCCTCCTACTCCCAGAATGCAAAATCTTGGATTCAGCATACCTCTCGGTATCCCCGTATGTTTCAGAATCAACCCGACCCCAGCCCAAAACGCCTGCACGGATGGACACTCCCACACCAGGTGCCAGAATGATCCACCAGCGGCCCCGCACTTAGGACAAGCGGCAGCGCCACCAGCCCCAAATCTGGCCAGCCTGTTCGGTGTCATACATGATCTATGCAATATAAGGAGTTGGATTTGTTGGAACCGTAGTGATTTGGTGACCTGGCTCAAATTCCCCAGCGCCACCTCCCAGTCCTCCACATCTATGGGGCCCAGATCACGCTCCCAGCGTTCCCGAAGGTTCGAGAGCGGGTCTGCATGAATTGTTTTTATAAGGTACGAGTAAGTGAAGGAAATCACCTTGACCCGACCCAATGAGCATAGAAAGGTCTTTATGGGGAAGGGGCCGAGCACCGGGGGAGAGTCCCCGAACTGTGATTGTAAAGCGTGCCTGAGCTGTAAAAATCTATAAAAGTAAGAGTTTGGGAGACCAAACTCTTCCTTTAGTTGCTGAAAGGACTTCATTGTACCATTGTTATACAACTGGAATATGGAAGTTACTGAGTACGGCCCCCCCCCCCCCCCTCCAGAGACCCCAGTTCATGGAGTGATGCGGAGTGCCAAAGGGGAGTATCCGGGTCCATGCTATCGTACCCAAGCATACGCATCAAAGCCAGCCAGATCTTCATGGCCTGAAAAACAATAGGAGGGGACAGCCGAGAAGCGCTCCCCCCCACTAGAATCTGCGCCGGAGAAAGGTCCAGGTAGTAACATCGGAGAAACGCCCAGCACAGACCAGACTCCTCTCCTCCCCGCAACCAGATACTGATGTGTGCCAGCTGGGCCGCATAGTAATATAGTTGGAAGTGAGGCAAGTCAATCCGCCATCAACTTTTTGTCTAGTGAGGGTATTTAACTTTATTCTAGGCCTTTTATTTGCCCATATCAGAGATGTTAGTATACTGTTTAATTTCTTAAAGAAGGCCGGGAATATGTATATTGGGGATTGCGAAAGAACATACAGTAATTTGGGCAAAACTGTCATCTTAATAAGGCTAACCCTACCTGTCATTGTCAGCGGGAGTTTACACCAAGCCGTCGACTTGCATACAATCAGCTGTACAAGTGGGTCAAGGTTCAAGGGTATAAAATACAAAGGGTCATTAGTAACCTGGATCCCAAGATATTTAAACTGGCCTGTCCAGCTCAGCGGTAGGGAAATCCTTGGGACCCGGGGAAGAGAGCCCATAATGGGCATTATAAATGATTTGGACCAGTTGATGCGGAGACCAGAGATGCTGCCAAAGGTCTCTATGACCTGCAACACTACAGGCATATCCACACTGTAGCATACTTGCCTACATTGTGATTCTCCTCTCCGGGAGAAGCCCGGAGAGGAGACGCTAAAGGAGTCTTCAGGGGGCGGGGCCGGACTGTGACATCACCAAGCCCCGACCCCATATCGGGAAATGCCGCGATTCGCGAGTCAGTGGGAAGGGGGCGGGGCTAAAATGACGCGATTTGCGTCATATTAACCCCTTCCCCACCCGACGGACCTGCAAATACAGGAGATTATCTCTCCATCCTGCTGGCATCACTAGGATGCGAGCAGGATGCATGAGACCTGCCCACTCTTCCGGGGGGTGCGGGGGGCTACCCCAAAAAACGGGAGCCTCCCGCAGCTTCCGGGAGAGTAGGTAAGTATGTATCACTGACCTGGTTTGAGGAGGTTGTGGACTCGGGGTTTCTTCCGATGACCGGGAAGTGGAACCGCAACTGGGCCGCAGCAGAGATGGCTGGATGTAAGTCTTCCTCATGCAGGATCTGATAGGCGGACAGGAGGCACGTGCGGACGATGAAGGTCTCCTGAAAGAGAGAACTTGACAGGTGCTGGTAAATCACGAAGGTGCTGGGAGGCACGGAGGTGCTTGGAGGCACGGAGGTACGAAGGTGCTGGAGGCACGGAGGTGCTGGAGGCACGGAGGTGCTGGAGGCACGGAGGTGCTTGGAGGCACGGAGGTGCTTGGGGGCACGGAGGTGCTTGGAGGCACGGATGTGCTGGAGGCACGGAGGTGCTTGGAGGCACGGATGTGCTGGAGGCACGGAAGTGCTTGGAGGCATGGAGGTGCTTGGAGGCACGGAGGTGCTTGGAGGCATGGAGGTGCTGGAGGCACGGAGGTGCTTGGAGGCACGGAAGTGCTGGAGGCACGGAGGTGCTTGGAGGCACGGATGTGCTGGAGGCACGGAGGTGCTTGGAGGCACGGAGGTGCTTGGAGGCACGGAGGTGCTTGGAGGCACGGAGGTGCTGGAGGCACGGGAGTGCTTGGAGGCACGGAAGTGCTTGGAGGCACGGATGTGCTGGAGGCACGGAGTACTGGAGATCACAGGTACAGTTTGAACGATGATACTCAGGCGCCGGAGCACTGCCCGGCGTCTGAATTTAAACTTCCCGCCAGGGCCTGATTGGAGGACGGGCCGATGACGTCACCCGCAGCTCCCGAGGACGTCGGACGTGGAGGCCTGCTAGACGGCGCGCCGGACGCCGGGGACCCGCCAGCGAGGAGGGCCGCACGGAGACCCAGCGCGCCCGGAGAGGTAAGTATGAAGACCGTGGCGCCGTGACAGTACCCCCTCCTCTAGGAGTGGCCCCTGGACACTTTCCCGGCTTCGTAGGATGTCTAGCATGGAAGATCCGGACTAGTCGAGGAGCCGAGACCTCAGAAGCCTTTATCCAACTTCTCTCCTCAGGACCATATCCTTTCCATTCCACCAGATATTTCAGATTCTTGTGAAGGTAACGCGAGTCTAGAATATTTTTGATCTCGAAGTCTGTTCCTGTTTCAGTCTCCACTGAGGTGGGGCTAGAGATCTTTGAATGGAAACGATTAAGGACGAGAGGACGAAGAAGAGAAACATGGAAGGCATTCGGTATACGTAGGTGTGAAGGTAAACCCAGCTTGCAGACCACAGGATTCAGGACTTGTAGCACAGGGTAAGGACCGATGAATCTTGGAGCAAACTTCATGGTGGGCACCTTCAACCGGAGATTACGTGTGGACAGCCATACCCTGTCGCCAACCTTGTATTGTGGAGCGGCTCACCGTTTCTTATCCGCAAAGAACTTGTACCGGACTGAAACCTTCTTAAGATTAGCATGAACCTTACTCCAAATTTGTCTGAAGTGTAGTAGAGTGGACGTTACGGCTGGAACCTCTTCCATCGGAAGGCTTAGTAATTCTGGAACACTTGGATGGAACCCATAGTTGATGAAAAATGGAGATTCACCAGTGGAAGAATGAAACGAATGATTATGGGCAAACTCTGCCCAAGGTAACAACTCCACCCAGTTGTCCTGTGAAGGGGAGAGATAAAGACGGAGGAAAGTCTCTAGATCTTGATTGACTCGTTCCGTTTGTCCATTCGTTTGGGGATGATAAGCGGAGGAAAACTTAAGTTTAATCTGTAGAGTCGAACAGAGGGCTTTCCAAAACCTTGCGGTGAACTGTACCCCACGATCAGAGACTATTTCCTGTGGCAACCCATGCAACCGAAAATGTTCTTGGATGAACAGTAGAGCTAGTTTCGGGGCTGTTGGTAGACCAGTCAAAGGAACGAAGTGTGCCATCTTCGAAAAACGGTCGACAAAAACCCAAACGGTGTTGCAACCCTTGGAATGGGGCAAGTCAGTGATGAAGTCCATGGAAATATGAGTCCAGGGTTTCATAGGAATGGACAGAGGACGAAGCAACCCAGCAGGAGGAAAACGGGGAGATTTATGCTGTGTACACTGGGGACAGGAATTAACGTAATCCTGTACATCCTTCCTCATGGAGTCCCACCAGTAAGATCTTTGCAGAAACTTGTACATCTTCTGGGCGCCAGGATGACCGGAGAATTTGGAGATATGGGCCCACTGAAGTATCCTCGACCGGAATTTGACCGGTACGGACATTCTTCCAGGAAGAGGACCTGGAGTAGTCGAGGCAGCAGAGACAGAAATTGGATTTAAAATTAAACTCCGTTCAAAGGAATCCTCATCATCTGTAGGAGTTTGTGAACGGGACAGTGCATCCGCTTTGGTATTGAAAGTCCCGGCTCGGTATTTGATAATGAAAGAAAATCGAGTGAAGAAGAGTGCCCATCTAGCTTGGCGAGGATTCAAACACTGTGCGGTTTTGATATACAACAAATTTTTGTGATCAGTGTAAATGGTAGTCACATGTTTGGCCCCCTCTAAGAGATATCTCCACTCTTCCAAGGCAGATTTAATCGCCAAGAGTTCCTGGTCTCCAATAGTGTAATTCCGTTCAGCTGGAGAGAATTTACGAGAGTGAAAGCCGCACGGATGTAATTTCTTATCTGAAGCATACTGAGAGAGAACGGCCCCAACTCCGACCGAGGATGCGTCGACTTCTAGGAAGAAAGGTTCCTCGAAATTTGGTTGTTGGAGTACTGGAGCGGACATAAAAGCTGATTTCAAGTGGGAAAAGGCCTCTATGGCTTCGGGAGACCACAACCCCGGGTTGGAACCCTTTCTCGTTAGGGCGGTAATGGGTGCAACAATGGTGGAGAAACCTCTAATAAACTTTCTATAATAGTTTGCAAAACCCAGGAACCTTTGTATTGCTTTCAAGGAGAGTGGCTGTGCCCAGTCCCGAATGGCAGAGAGTTTCTCCGGATCCATGCGAAGCTCCTTCCCCGAGATAATATAACCGATGAACGGTATTGATGTTACTTCAAAGGTACACTTGGACATCTTGGCATAGAGATGATTCTCACATAGACGGCGGAGTACCTCTTTGACTTGTAATCTGTGTTCAGCAAGGTCGTTTGAAAAAATCAGGATGTCATCCAAATACACCACGACACTTAGGTATAACATGTCTCGGAATATTTCGTTGACGAATCCCTGGAAGACAGCAGGAGCATTGCTAAGACCGAACGGCATCACCAGGTACTCATAATGCCCATCCCGGGTATTAAAGGCGGTCTTCCATTCATCTCCCTCTCTGATGCGTATAAGGTTATAGGCCCCCCTCAAATCGAGCTTGGAAAAAACATGGGCACCACGAACTCTATCAAATAACTCTGTGATTAGAGGCAAGGGGTATTTATTTTTGATGGTAATATCATTTAAGCCGCGGTAGTCAATACATGGTCTTAACCCTCCGTCCTTTTTTTTCACGAAGAAAAAGCCCGCTCCAGCCAGGGAAGTAGAGGGGCGGATGAATCCCTTGTGAAGATTGGTTTTGATATAGTCAGACATAGCCTGTGTCTCTGGGAGAGACAGAGGATAAATGCGACCCCGAGGCGGCATTTTTCCAGGGATAAGGTCAATGGGGCAGTCCCAAGCTCTATGGGGTGGTAACTGGTCGGCTGCTTGTTCCGAAAACACATCTCTAAATTCTTGGTATGCCTCTGGAATAGGTTCCTCCTCCGCCTTAGAAGAAACACGAAGCAGACAAACAGTGGTGAGACAGTTAACGTGACAAAAAGAACCCCAAGACCGAATCTGTGCGGTCTTCCAATCGATATGGGGATTGTGACTTTTGAGCCAAGGTATTCCGAGAACCAGATCGTGATGCATTTCCGGGATCACCAGGAACTCCAAGTATTCTTGATGTAGAGCCCCGACCTGTAGTTTAACTGGAACCGTGCGTTCTGTTATGATACCCTTGGATATCCTAGTACCATTGATGGCTGTCAAGGAAATAGGCCGTTCGATGGACCGTACTTCCAAATTCAGGCTTTGAACACAGAGGGAAGAAACGAAATTCCCCGCAGCTCCAGAGTCCAACAGGGCTTTAAAAGACTTGGAAGTGGCCTTGGTGATTAACGTTACAGGAAGCAAACAGTCCGAAGTGGGAGAAGATTTGGTCGTAACCCCCAACTTGACTCCTCCGGAATAAGCTAGGCCTTCTCGTTTCCCGGACGGGATTTGCAGGACTTGATGAAGTGACCCGCAGCTCCGCAGTACAGGCAGAGCTTACCCTCATGACGACGTTGCCGCTCCTCCGGGGACAATCGGGATCGGTTAATCTGCATGGGTTCGTCTGGACTTGGACCCACCGCTTGCCTTGCAGGAGGAAGCCGGAACCTAGAACGATCCGATCGACTACGTTCTCCTCCACGTTCCTGCATCCGGAGATCTACCTTGACACAGAGGGAGATCAATTCCTCTAAAGAACCCGGAAGCTCTCGAGTGACCAACTCGTCCTTCAGGCGATCAGAAAGACCGTTCCAGAAAGCAGCTCTCAGAGCCTCATTATTCCAACGAAGTTCAGAGGCAATGGTTTGGAAATGAACCACATACTGACCCACGGATCGGGAGCCTTCACGGATGCGGAGTAAGTCAGAAGAGGCCGAGGTCATCCTGCCGGGCTCGTCAAAAATTCGTCGAAAAGACGTGATGAATTCGGAGTAATTGGAAACCAGTGAATCAGAACGTTCCCATAATGGAGACACCCAGTCCAAGGCAGATCCTTCCAGCAGAGAAATAATATATGCTACCTTGGACCGGTCTGTAGGAAAGTTGTGAGCTAGTAGCTCGAAATGTACCTCGCATTGGTTTAAGAAACCACAACAATTCTTAGGATTCCCATTGTAACGGGATGGCGTAGGCAGCTGAAGCGCGGAGTGGCACCGGCCGATGGTTGGACATTGCTGGAGGTGGCAAGTGGTGCAACTACCGGAACTGGTGCCGGAATTACTGAGGCTAGAGACGCCTGAATCTGATCCAGACGTCCGGACAACTCCTGGAGGTACTGCATCACCTGACCTTGTCCCGCTTCCTGACTTTGTACACAGGAAAACAAAGAGGAGGAAGGGGGGTGCAAATCCCCACCCCCAAATTCCCTTCCGCACACTGAAAATTACCTGTAACCATCCCTGAATCTATCTGGTAATAAAATTCAGAGAATTTGTCACAAATGTTTTCAAACACATGTTTAAGCTGCTGGCCACTTCACGGCTTCTCTGATACAGCAGTCCTAACTACTTAATAGCAGTGCCCACATTGGGCCATGTAATTTGTCACAGTACGCCTCATGATAAAGGTCAATACTAAAACATTTCCAGACAGAGAGCTAACTTACCAGGGAGCCACCCCCAGGATCTCCCATTGGCACTACAAGGAACAGCATGCCTTCCAAATGCTGCTCCCATTCAATGCCTCATGCTCACAAGCAGACAAACAATTTGGAAGCTGCTCAATCATACCTGGAGATAATTATATATCAGGTGCTGGAAGGGGGAGGGGTCATAGACAGACAAACAAAGAGGAGGAAGGGGGGTGCAAATCCCCACCCCCAAATTCCCTTCCGCACACTGAAAATTACCTGTAACCATCCCTGAATCTATCTGGTAAATTATTGACCTTTATCATGAGGCGTACTGTGACAAATTACATGGCCCAATGTGGGCACTGCTATTAAGTAGTTAGGACTGCTGTATCAGAGAAGCCGTGAAGTGGCCAGCAGCTTAAACATGTGTTTGAAAACATTTGTGACAAATTCTCTGAATTTTATTACCAGATAGATTCAGGGATGGTTACAGGTAATTTTCAGTGTGCGGAAGGGAATTTGGGGGTGGGGATTTGCACCCCCCTTCCTCCTCTTTGTTTGTCTGTCTATGACCCCTCCCCCTTCCAGCACCTGATATATAATTATCTCCAGGTATGATTGAGCAGCTTCCAAATTGTTTGTCTGCTTGTGAGCATGAGGCATTGAATGGGAGCAGCATTTGGAAGGCATGCTGTTCCTTGTAGTGCCAATGGGAGATCCTGGGGGTGGCTCCCTGGTAAGTTAGCTCTCTGTCTGGAAATGTTTTAGTATTGACCTTTATCATGAGGCGTACTGTGACAAATTACATGGCCCAATGTGGGCACTGCTATTAAGTAGTTAGGACTGCTGTATCAGAGAAGCCGTGAAGTGGCCAGCAGCTTAAACATGTGTTTGAAAACATTTGTGACAAATTCTCTGAATTTTATTACCAGATAGATTCAGGGATGGTTACAGGTAATTTTCAGTGTGCGGAAGGGAATTTGGGGGTGGGGATTTGCACCCCCCTTCCTCCTCTTTGTTTGTCTGTCTATGACCCCTCCCCCTTCCAGCACCTGATATATAATTATCTCCAGGTATGATTGAGCAGCTTCCAAATTGTTTGTCTGCTTGTGAGCATGAGGCATTGAATGGGAGCAGCATTTGGAAGGCATGCTATTCCTTGTAGTGCCAATGGGAGATCCTGGGGGTGGCTCCCTGGAAAGTTAGCTCTCTGTCTGGAAATGTTTTAGTATTGACCTTTATCATGAGGCGTACTGTGACAAATTACATGGCCCAATGTGGGCACTGCTATTAAGTAGTTAGGACTGCTGTATCAGAGAAGCCGTGAAGTGGCCAGCAGCTTAAACATGTGTTTGAAAACATTTGTGACAAATTCTCTGAATTTTATTACCAGATAGATTCAGGGATGGTTACAGGTAATTTTCAGTGTGCGGAAGGGAATTTGGGGGTGGGGATTTGCACCCCCCTTCCTCCTCTTTGTTTGTCTGTCTATGACCCCTCCCCCTTCCAGCACCTGATATATAATTATCTCCAGGTATGATTGAGCAGCTTCCAAATTGTTTGTCTGCTTGTGAGCATGAGGCATTGAATGGGAGCAGCATTTGGAAGGCATGCTGTTCCTTGTAGTGCCAATGGGAGATCCTGGGGGTGGCTCCCTGGTAAGTTAGCTCTCTGTCTGGAAATGTTTTAGTATTGACCTTTATCATGAGGCGTACTGTGACAAATTACATGGCCCAATGTGGGCACTGCTATTAAGTAGTTAGGACTGCTGTATCAGAGAAGCCGTGAAGTGGCCAGCAGCTTAAACATGTGTTTGAAAACATTTGTGACAAATTCTCTGAATTTTATTACCAGATAGATTCAGGGATGGTTACAGGTAATTTTCAGTGTGCGGAAGGGAATTTGGGGGTGGGGATTTGCACCCCCCTTCCTCCTCTTTGTTTGTCTGTCTATGACCCCTCCCCCTTCCAGCACCTGATATATAATTATCTCCAGGTATGATTGAGCAGCTTCCAAATTGTTTGTCTGCTTGTGAGCATGAGGCATTGAATGGGAGCAGCATTTGGAAGGCATGCTGTTCCTTGTAGTGCCAATGGGAGATCCTGGGGGTGGCTCCCTGGTAAGTTAGCTCTCTGTCTGGAAATGTTTTAGTATTGACCTTTATCATGAGGCGTACTGTGACAAATTACATGGCCCAATGTGGGCACTGCTATTAAGTAGTTAGGACTGCTGTATCAGAGAAGCCGTGAAGTGGCCAGCAGCTTAAACATGTGTTTGAAAACATTTGTGACAAATTCTCTGAATTTTATTACCAGATAGATTCAGGGATGGTTACAGGTAATTTTCAGTGTGCGTAAGGGAATTTGGGGGTGGGGATTTGCACCCCCCTTCCTCCTCTTTGTTTGTCTGTCTATGACCCCTCCCCCTTCCAGCACCTGATATATAATTATCTCCAGGTATGATTGAGCAGCTTCCAAATTGTTTGTCTGCTTGTGAGCATGAGGCATTGAATGGGAGCAGCATTTGGAAGGCATGCTGTTCCTTGTAGTGCCAATGGGAGATCCTGGGGGTGGCTCCCTGGTAAGTTAGCTCTCTGTCTGGAAATGTTTTAGTATTGACCTTTATCATGAGGCGTACTGTGACAAATTACATGGCCCAATGTGGGCACTGCTATTAAGTAGTTAGGACTGCTGTATCAGAGAAGCCGTGAAGTGGCCAGCAGCTTAAACATGTGTTTGAAAACATTTGTGACAAATTCTCTGAATTTTATTACCAGATAGATTCAGGGATGGTTACAGGTAATTTTCAGTGTGCGGAAGGGAATTTGGGGGTGGGGATTTGCACCCCCCTTCCTCCTCTTTGTTTGTCTGTCTATGACCCCTCCCCCTTCCAGCACCTGATATATAATTATCTCCAGGTATGATTGAGCAGCTTCCAAATTGTTTGTCTGCTTGTGAGCATGAGGCATTGAATGGGAGCAGCATTTGGAAGGCATGCTGTTCCTTGTAGTGCCAATGGGAGATCCTGGGGGTGGCTCCCTGGTAAGTTAGCTCTCTGTCTGGAAATGTTTTAGTATTGACCTTTATCATGAGGCGTACTGTGACAAATTACATGGCCCAATGTGGGCACTGCTATTAAGTAGTTAGGACTGCTGTATCAGAGAAGCCGTGAAGTGGCCAGCAGCTTAAACATGTGTTTGAAAACATTTGTGACAAATTCTCTGAATTTTATTACCAGATAGATTCAGGGATGGTTACAGGTAATTTTCAGTGTGCGGAAGGGAATTTGGGGGTGGGGATTTGCACCCCCCTTCCTCCTCTTTGTTTGTCTGTCTATGACCCCTCCCCCTTCCAGCACCTGATATATAATTATCTCCAGGTATGATTGAGCAGCTTCCAAATTGTTTGTCTGTTTGTACACAGGAAGCCAGGTCCTGGATGGCACTTGAGTCCGTGTTCCGATTCCCCGGGTCCATGGGGCCTGAGTATACTATCACTGACCTGGTTTGAGGAGGTTGTGGACTCGGGGTTTCTTCCGATGACCGGGAAGTGGAACCGCAACTGGGCCGCAGCAGAGATGGCCGGATGTAAGTCTTCCTCATGCAGGATCTGATCGGCGGACAGGAGGCACGTGCGGACGATGAAGGTCTCCTGAAAGAGAGTACTTGACAGGTGCTGGTAAATCACGAAGGTGCTGGGAGGCACGGAGGTGCTTGGAGGCACGGAGGTACGAAGGTGCTGGAGGCACGGAGGTGCTTGGAGGCACGGAGGTGCTGGAGGCACGGAGGTGCTGGAGGCACGGAGGTGCTTGGAGGCACAGAGGTGTTGGAGGCACGGGGGTGCTTGGAGGCACGGAAGTGCTTGGAGGCACGGAGGTGCTTGGGGGCACGGAGGTGCTTGGAGGCACGGATGTGCTGGAGGCATGGAGGTGCTTGGAGGCACGGATGTGCTGGAGGCACGGAAGTGCTTGGAGGCACGGAGGTGCTTGGAGGCACGGAAGTGCTTGGAGGCACGGAGGTGCTTGGAGGCACGGAGGTGCTGGAGGCACGGAGGTGCTTGGAGGCACGGAAGTGCTGGAGGCACGGAGGTGCTTGGAGGCACGGATGTGCTGGAGGCACGGAGGTGCTTGGAGGCACGGAGGTGCTGGAGGCACGGAGGTGCTTGGAGGCACGGAGGTGCTTGGAGGCACGGAGGTGCTGGAGGCACGGGAGTGCTTGGAGGCACGGAAGTGCTTGGAGGCACGGAGCACTGGAGATCACAGGTACAGTTTGAACGATGATACTCAGGCGCCGGAGCACTGCCCGGCGTCTGAATTTAAACTTCCCGCCAGGGCCTGATTGGAGGACGGGCCGATGACGTCACCCGCAGCTCCCAAGGACGTCGGACGTAGAGGCCTGCTAGACGGAGCGCCGGACGCCAGGGACCCGCCAGCGAGGACGGCCGCACGGAGACCCAGCGCGCCCGGAGAGGTAAGTATGAAGACCGCGGCGCCGTGACAGTATGCACTGTAGTCCTGTAAGAAAAGTAACAGGTCATCTGCATAAAGGGCTATTTTGTCACTACATGGGCCCGTGTCAACTCCCCCAATGTCCGGGTACGATCTTACCAAACAAGCCAAGGGTTCAATGGCTATGGCTAATAAGGCTGGGGAGAGGGGGCATCCCTGTCTGGTGCCCCGAGTCAAAGTAAAGGAGGAAAAAACATAGCCATTAACCAAGATCCTGGCGCGTGGGCTTTGATATAGCAATTTGATCCATCGTATAAAATTAGGGCCGAAGCCCATACATGTCATGACCCCCCATAGACATGGCCATTCGACACTGTCGAATTCCTTAGCCGCATCCAGTGAAACCACAACCGCGTCCGAGGGGAAGTCATGGGGAGCCTGCAAAAAAGTGTATAGCCTGCGCAAATTAATGGAAGTGGATTTCCCTGGCATGAAGCCAGATTGATCATGGTGTATTATAGATGTAATGACTAAGTTAAGCCGGACCGCAAGGATTTTTGCCAGGATCTTGGCATCGGTAGGGATAAGGGAGATCGGCCTATAGGACTCTACTAGTTTGGGGTCCTTACCGGGCTTTGGCAGTACTATAATTATGGCCTCGGACAATGAGGGAGGAAGTTGATTAGTGGCAAATATGTCTGTATACATCTCATGCAGCTTGGAACCAAAGAACTGTATGTATTGTTTATACAGCTCAGTGGGGATGCCATCGCTTCCCGGAGACTTGCCACTGGGAGACATTCCCACCGCCGCAGTCACCTCTTCCAAAGTTAAGAGCGCTTCTAGAATATCCCTAGCCTCGGGGGAAAGGCTGGAAAGGGGTATATTGGACAGGTACAGGTCTAAGTCTTCCACGGAGCACGTCGACTGAGAGTCATAGACCTCTTTAAAGTATGAAAGGAACATCTGCGCTATGTCAGGGGTATTATCTACTATGGAGCCGTCAGGGCCAGACATCTGCACTATCGTGGACCCAGGAAGGTCGTAATGCACCAAATGGGCCAATAAAGTACCTGGCCTGTCCGCCTGCATATATATATTGGTGGCCCTAAACAAAAGGGAGTGCGCATTTTTATCCGAAAGGTGAGCCAGCCAGGCCTCCTGAGCTAACAGCCACCTTGCCTTTAGCGCAGAGGTTCCCTGAGCCAAATAGCGGGTCTTTAGATCCCTATATTCAGATTCAAGCTGTCGCTTTGTACTCTATCTTGTGAGCAGCTATTTTGCCTATTAGTGTACCACGTAGATATTCTTTGAATGCAGCCCATACAACCGGTGTGGGGGCCGAGCTCGCGTTATCCGCAAAGAAACCTTCCCACCTAGGCGGTAAATCCGGGCACCCTCCCAGCTGAATCAGCCAGGACGGGTGCAACTTCCAATATGACTGTCCCCTCCGGCACTCCACATCGAGAGACAGCAACAGGGGCGAATGATCGGACACCCCCCGTGCCTCATAATGAACATCCGTTATGCTAGGTAGGAGCTTGGGCGAGACCAGGGCCAGGTCGACTCTGGAGAAGGAGCCGTACGTACTGGAAAAACATGAGTACTGCCTAAGCGTAGGGTAGCGAGCCCTCCAGACATCCACCCACTGCATGCTATCTATAAAATCTGCAAACTTAGATTGAGATATAGATTGGCCACACCCCGCCTCTGAATCCCGAGAAGACCTCCATCTATCCAAAGAGGCATCCAACACGTTGTTAAAATCCCCTAGACAAAGAACAGGAGTATGTGGAGAGGAAGCAATAATGAGGCCACCTCTGCAGGACGTCATACGAGAATGGGGGAGGAACATATACAGACAAAATAAAGAAATTACGGGAGTTCAGCTTGCATTCCAGAAACACAAACCTACCATTTGGATCCATGTTTACCGTAATTAATTCAAACTGTACAGTTCTCTTTATCATGACCGACACCCCCCTGGAAGAGGAGGAGTGAGAGGAATGATATGCCCAGCCTACCCAAGGCCTGCGGAGCGACAATAGTCTATTTCCCTCCAGATGAGTTTCACTCAGACAGATAATATCCGGGACATATTTCTTAATCATTTGGAATACTGAGGATCGCTTCACTTTATTATTAATGCCCCGGACATTCCATGCCAAAATCTTTAAGGCAGACATGTCGTCCTTTGTACCATCTGAGACACAGCATTCAGAGACCCTACAAGGTGAGAAAGGAGCCCCCATCACCATTATCCAAGTATCTATCTGCCCGTACTTAGTACCATCCCTGGAACCATATCGTCCGCTGGCCTCGGGTCCCGAGCCAAACCCCCCTGAATAGCACAACGTCACCTCACAATTTGGTAAATGGTCATATGAAAAACAAAAAACTGAAAAAAGAGAAATAGAAAAACAACAGAAAAACAAACATCATCCCAACAACATCCCCCCTCCCCGTATACCTCCCCGAACTGTGGCATACACATATCCCTAACAGAGCTCTAACCTTGGTGATCCGAAAGCCTACGGCAGTGCTATGCGTAGCATACAGATTCAAACAAAAACCCCCAATACAAAACCCGATGCGTAAAAGTCACTACCCATCAAAGTCAAGAACAACTATTACAAAAGAAAGCTCCCCGGACTTATACTTGCATATTGTAGGCCCATGTAGAAAGGACACTGGATGTCAGTCCGGAGCCATATGGCGGGCACCCGGAGCGTATCTGTCCAGCCAGGCCACTGCCTCCCTCGGAGAACTGAAGAACCTAGTTTCCCCGTCCGCCACCACACGCAGCCTGGAGGGAAACAGCATCGAATAGGGAAGATTCAGGTCACGAAGACGCCGCTTGATGGGCAGAAACTGGGCCCGATCTTTTTGGACATCCGCTGCAAAATCCGGAAATGCCGACACCCGAACACCATTTCGAAGCAGGGGGCCCCTTTACGCGGCCCAGGCGCAGGACGGAGTACAGGTCTTTATAGTGCAGAAACTTGGCAATAAATTTTCACGGAGGTGCACCCGGGGCAGAGGCCGGAATGGCACCCAGTGCGCCCGCTCCACCGCAAATTGGGGCGTAAAGGATTCAGCGCCATACGCCTCTTTCAGCCAGGACTCCAGGAAATCCCTGGGATGTGCCCCCTCCTCCTTTTCAGGCATGCCCACGAATCTCACATTGTTTCTGCGAAGGCGTCCCTCCATATCCAGGAGTTTAGTTTGCATAGCCGAAACTTACTGGGAGACAGCAGACACAGACCGCTGCAAGGGGCCAGCGAGGTCCTCTAGGTTGGAGACCCGCGTCTCTGTTTCGCCCACTCTCTCTCGGACGCGCTGCACATCCTGGCGTAACAGTGATAAATCGCACAGCTCCTTCTCCATTTTGTCCGGCAGGCGTTGTTCGCTAGCCGCTATGGCCTTCAGGACTTGTTGAATGGAAGGAGCAGACGGCTGCATGTCCACACCCGAATCGGCCCCGGCCGGGGGAACGGGTCGGGTAGAAGGGGAGGTTTTCGGAGAGGACTGCGTCGGCTGGGTGGGAGGCTGGCGGGCGAACTTCTCCAATTTAGCCGCCGCCGCGCTTTGACCACCCCTCACCATAATATCAATGTTCAAGCAGCACTCAAAGCCCAGGCATTCAGTGTCAGGAAGTTCAGCAATGGACAGTAATTGCAGTGTCAGCAATGCACCAGGGCCCCAGGCATCCTGTAATGAAACAGAGGGGGAGGGGGGCCAGGGAGATCCAAGGAGAAATGTTATAATATAATATAGGCTGGGCAATGAAAAACAGGGCAGCGTGTCCTGAATCACTCCATTCAGCCCTGCAGCCCCTTTAGCGTCCCAGAGCAGTGCAGTGCAGTGCAGAAGGATTAGTGCAGGGAGGTACTTTCAAGATGGCCGCCGGGCCCACAGCCTCTCATCCCTCACTCAGTCACACTGATCTCTGGCGCCAGGGGACAGGAGCAGCCAGGTATGGGATCCAGGGGGTGCAAGGGGAGGGCGCCGCTCACCCCACACCGCTGGTAGCAGCAGTCTTCACCGCGGGTCCGCATCCGCGTGCGCCCGCGGCAGCGCGGCTGTGTCCCGCAAATCGAGGCCGGGGATGTGCTGGCGGCCTAGGCCTGAAATCCGGGTGGCAGTCGGCGCTGGCTGGAGACACAGGCAGAGGTCTCTTGGTGATGCCCGCCGCCTCCCCAGAGAGGTTATGAGTGTTAGGAGCCGGAAAGCAGTTTTAGGGGAGCCCAAGGAGTGGATCAGGATTAATAATCCGGGGAGCTCCTATATCCTGCTTCCTACCCGCTTGCTGCAGTGGCCACGCCCCCGGTTTGTGTGACTCTTACCACTGAAAACACTCCCTGGCTAGGGATTATACACATTTTTCAGCCCCACATCAATTATATTCACGGATTGATATGATACACATATCCCATTCTATTTCTGCCATGATCACAGACGCAGGGGTTACACCATTCACATGGACGGATCATTCGGGTCTATATTTTATTAGACATTTATAGGACTTTCCGAGGTGACCGTATGTGGAGACTGAATGATTCCATTCTACAACATCCCTCCACCCAAGCTGAAATTAAGGCTGCCATACGACAATACTTCGAGGAGAAGTCCTCTGCTGATATCTTTCCCAATGTAATATGGGAAGTGCATAAGGCTACACTTACAGGGCATATAATAGCTAAAGGTGTGTACACATGGTGAGATAAATCTGTAGATTTTGACTATATAGTCAAAATCTTAAGAAAAGTTAGTGCAGATCTCAAGGTGTTAGGCAGCTTGCGATACCTATTCGATCCCGATGCGCTCTCCCGTGGGGTCGGTAGGCTAGATAGACTGCAGGCAAGTCAATCTTGACTATCTAGTACAAAGTGTAGTCAAATTGGCACTTAGTCAAAATCATATATAGACAAAATCTCAAGCACAGATAGTCAAAATGTGTGCTATCTGGGCTCTGGGGGAGTTCAAGGGAAATCGCATAGTCAAAATCGGACATAGCAAGGATATCTGGAGGGAGCAGCATTTGCTCCAGCTACTACCCAGGCTGGTATTGTGGTAATTCTGAAACCTGGCAAAGACCCTACTGTCACACCTGAGGGCTGAGGCCGACCTGGAGAAGCCTCAGGCATAGGGGCTGACATGTACTTAAACCTGGGAGGTAGAATAGGGTTCTTGGACATGCAGGGAACCTTAGCACCGATGCCCGAAGGAGTGACCAAGACAATTTGAGTAAAATCAAAGCTTGTTTATTAACCACATAGTTCATATACACTTCGGCAGTTCAGAGAAATGATATACTCCACCACAAGGATGTGCAGATTACTGGAGACAGTACAGTTCCTAAGGCGCAGTGGTAGGAGGTTACTGTGGCAATGCTGAGAACACAATATGGAATAGTCCTTGCAAGACCCAGAGATGGTAAGTCCGTTTAGGCCAACAGCTAACCACTGTATAGGTGAACGTACAGGAACAGACCAGCAGATGGCACACTGGAAGCTGGTGATGGTAATATTGCCCAGAGGTAGAGGTGAGCTCAGAAAAACTGCTGGGGTTGCCGGATAGAACCAGCCTGGTGGTAAAGGTGTTGTGTAACTCACCGATGTAGACAGAGTTCGATGGTGATGGCACCGATGGTGAACTCTGGTTCGATGTTGGAACACCGATGGTGGATGGAAGCGATGCTGGAACACCGCTGAGAGCTGTAAACGATACTGGAACACCGCTGAGAGCTGGATGTGCTACAGGAATACCGCTGGAAGTGATACTAGGACACCGCTAAAAGCTGGAAGCCGGTGAGGAATCACTACAGATCACAAAGAGCGATGTAGGTATACCGAAGAGAGCTAGAAGTGATACTGGAACACAGCTGGAAGCAATGCTGGAACACAGCTGAGAGCAATGTAGGAACACTGCTGGAGTCAGGCAGCACCGCAGGGTGGAAACTAGTGCAGGTCTCTTTAAGTGGAACAAGGTCAAAGGAGCTGGAATACCTGAGGACAGCAAGCTGCAACATCCATAGACAGGAGAGACAACCAAAGCACTGACGATTAGGCAGTCTGGATTCAGGATATTTATACCAGCTGGGAAGCAGGTATTGGCTGATCAATCACTGAGAGTCCAGAGTGCAGCGGATAGGCTATGGAAAATTATGTGATGAGGCCATACATGGCTGTGCCCATGTTTGATTCTGGAGGTAAAGTCTGTTTGTATCAGCATGTGGAAACCTGTAGTAATGGCGGTGGAGGACAGGAGACGCCATCTTCTGGAATAGGAGGAACATGCTGACTAGTTGCCACGACAGCGCTGCCGGGATCGTTGAGGGGAGACTGTGGAGATGCCTGCAGCACGCTGCCCGCAGACAGCGCAAGTGGAAGCCAGGCTTGGAGCGCAGGGACAGTCTCAGGAGGCACTTAGAAGGTAAATAAGTGTGTCTAATTACCCGGATTATGCCAAAATTATAGGCCAATCTCTATGCTAAATGTCGATTTAAACATTTACGCCAAGATTTTGACCTCCTGTCTATCCTTTCTTCTTTCCTACCTGGTTCACCCAGATCAAGTCGGTTTCATCCCTGGCCGTCATTCACCTGACAATACTAGAAGAGCTATTGATATTATTCACTCTATTCACAAGCAGAAATTACCAACACTCTTATTGGAACTAGAAGCAGAGAATGTATTTGACCGAATTTCGTGGTCCTTCGCCTTCGAAGTACGTCGAAAAATAGGGTCTTCTGGTAAGTTCTATGAGGGAGTCACCTATTACAAGGGTCTGTTAATCAAATTATGTCTTCGGGCTTCGGAATTGCCAATGGTACTAGACAGTGCTGCCTGCTTTCACCTCTCATGTTTACTTTACTTATGGAGCCATTGGCGGCTAGGATTCACTACAATGTGGCAATTTCAGTGGAGAAATCTGGTCTCACGGAACATAAATCCTAATTTCTCTTACTAATCTTGCTCAGGCCTTGCAACCCCTCCTCTCGGAAAATGACCTCTGCTCTACATACTCAGGCTATAAAATTAATGCTGGCAAGATAGAAGTACTTGATTTTTATATACCAGCATCTGTCTAAGATGCTTTAGAAGCTTCATTTCCATTTAACTGGCACAAACGAAAGATTTAGTACTTAGGTATCTGTGACCGGATGGTCCCGTACGAAAGCCCTCACAGCTTTTGCGTCCCATCCCCAGTACACATAATGGAGTTTTTGGTCACACGGGACCTGGCCACACAGGGGATTACCGCTTACCACCAGTAACCGTCTGTTACTGACTCCACCCACTGTGCAGTGGGCGGGTTTCCGCTGCCACCACCAAACTCCTAATCTGCTATGGCATCTGTAACCACTGTTCTGCTCTGAATGCATCAACACGCTGTCTTAACACACCTGTATGGTGCTGACGAATCCCCACTAGTCACTTGACTAGGCCTCTGGTAGCTAGCGGAAGGCGGAAAGTGGAGATGCTGGATACACCCTGGACAGACGGAAATGGAGATAGGTTTTGCCTAGCCCTGCAGGTCACAAGATGAAGCGGTCATCTTGAGGCAGATGATGTTTATTTGCTAAAATAGTCTTCAAAAAGACTCTTCCCTATTGCAAGGGGCAACAGCAATACAGCAAGATATTACAGCAGAATGAAAATGGTAGAATACACTTTTCATGGGGCAGCTGCACTCCGTTTATCCTACTCCAATACACAATACCACAGGGGGTAAGCCCGCCCTGTGGTTTATAACCAATCACTGTTTATCCATGGGCTGTGCATGCCTAGGTCACTCTCCTTTGACCGTCCCATCCTGGAGGATCTGGATCTGCCCCGGTGACGTTCAGTCTGCACTAGAGGAAGTTTTCCAGCTGAAACTAACTTCCATGAATCTGCCTGGGACCCAGCTCAGCATCTGCAGTCTAAATTCGGGCTCCAGAGCTGGGCAGCTTAGATCCCCGGTCAGGGTTTCCTGCTCACAAAAGGGGATCCCTATGGAGCTCCAGAAAACCACTCAGCTTGTTGGAAAATTTAGTTTTTCCTCTCTCTTCCCATGCTACTTTTAAGTTTGAGGCTGGAGGAGAAAGCATTCCGTTTTTGGGGAAAAGGTCTGGAGGAATCCAATAGCCTGCACAGCCATGGATTCCCCCCTCCTGGGACACAACAACCAGTAAGTGCATGTTACCTTAAAATACATTTAAATACACTGTACATGTTTCTTTAAATATACACTGAGCCTGTGCCCTGCACAGGCTCCACATACCCAGGCACTGCAGCTGGGGAATCTGCTATCCCCAGCTCAGTGCTCCACATCATACAATATATATTTACACATTTAAATACATTGTTGTTTTTACAGTGCTCAGCGCTGGGTTCCCTTAGCACTGCAGCTTGGCTGCTAGGGCTCTCCCAGTGCTGGAGGTATGGGGGCTGGCTCCCACCATCCCCCAGCCTGCCGGGACACTGCCTGCCACTGTGGTCCAGGGAGCTGGCTCTCCCTGTCCCCTCAGTGCGGCATTACTTATTGGCCTCGCGCACCCCCCTGGTCCAGTGACCCCTAGTGCACTCCTGGAGCACGGCAGCCTTGGACGCTCATCCTGGCCACCACGGCTCTCTGTCTGGAGCACTGAGGCACCGGGAGCGTAGATACCGGTCAACAGCGTCCTGTGCCCTACACATGCCTCTGCCGCTAGGGAGCCGGCTAGCCCAGTCCCCTGTGAGCGGCGCACCCCCCCAGCAGCGCAGCAGCCCGGGACGCTCGTCCCAACTGCTGTGGCTGGCCACCTCCAGAGTGCTGCAGCGGGAGCGGATCTCCTGGCTGCAGCGGCTCTCCCTTCTTCCCCCGGCGCGCACACACAGCTCAGCACCTCGGGGGGCTCCGTCACTGCAGCCGGAGAGGTCCGGGACCGCGGCGCTGCACTAAAAATAAATATTAAAAACATTTTTTAATACACGGCACCTAGCGCCCATAACATTTTAAAGATGGCGCATAGCGCCAGTTCACATTCAAAAAGTGGCGCCAAGTGCCCATTGTCCTCTGTAATAGCGCCAGGCACTTAAAGGTTAACCCCTTAAGTGCCGTGGCTGCCATTAACCATGTGGCCACAAGGGTCTCCGCCCACAGCGTCTTTTTGACACGTCACTGTCACCAGCTTTTCCAGGCCAACTTTCCCAGCATTTTGAATCAAATTAAATCAGACCTCCAATCATGGTCTAATCACTTTATTTCATGGATTGGTCGGGTGAACTCAGTGAAGATGAATAAACTTCCTCAGCTCCTATATCTTTTTCAAACCCTGCCAATATATATAACCCCGTTCTTGCAATTTCAAACTTCTCAGCTTATTTTGGGAGGGAAACATCCTAGGGTCAAATTAAAACTATTACAGCATCCTTCCAAGGGTGGAGGCCTGGGTGTTCCCGATTTTAAGAAATATTGTTTAGCAGCACAACTGGCTCATAGTGTGAAATGATGTAATCCTGGCACTGGAGTTGGGCCTCTCCTCGGTCTCCTGCCTTCTCTGGCTCCTGAGAATGAGTAGTCCTCAATCGATGGTATCCCACCCGATAGTTTCCCACTCCCTATCCATCTGGGACTATGTAAATAGAAAATATAAATTGGCTATATTTTGTTTCTTAACAATATTACTAAAGATCTTGATTTCCTCCAGTTTTCCGAGATCCAAGAGCAATCGGTTCTCCCATCTAAATACTTTTTTAGATATTTGCAGCTTAGGCCCCTTACTAATTTTGAGACTATATGGTGGAGGCGTTCCACTACTAAAGGTTTAATCTCTGATCTACAGTATATATACTATTGAATAGGGACACTCCATCAGCTCGGGACCCCCATGAATCTGCTTGGGAAAGGGATTTGGGGAGCAGTTTGGACTCCGAAGAATGGTCAGAGATTTGGGACAATGCTGCCTCAAGCTCTAAATATGTTAAAATTAAAGAAAATGTGTATAAACTTATGTATAGGTGGTACTATGGGGGTCATTCCGAGTTGATCGCACACTGCTGATTTTCGCAACGCATCGATCAGGTAAAAAAATGGTGAAACTGCACATGCATATGCACCGCAATGCGCACGCACGTCGTATAGGTACAAAGAGCATTGTTGCTGTGCACTGCTTCTAGCGACGATTCCATTCGCACAGCCGATCGCAAGGAGATTGACAGGAAGAGGGCATTTATGGGGGTCAACAGACCGTTTTCTGGGAGTGGTAGGGAAAATGCAGGCGTGATCAGGCGTTTGCAGGGCGGGTATCTGACATCAATTCCGGGACCTCCATCGCTGGAATCATCGCACAGGATAAGTAACTACAGGGCTGGTCTTGTTTTGCACAAAATGTTGTACCGCTCGGCTGCACATGCGAACGCCACTTGCAAAGCGAAAATACACTCCCCCGTGGGTGGCGACTATGCGTTTGCACGGCTGCTAAAAGTAGCTAGCGAGCGATCAACTCGGAATGAGGGCCTATGTACCTTCCCGTTTGCGAGTAATGTATCCTGATGCTTCGAATAGATGCTGGAGGGGATGCTCTGAAAAGGGCACCTTCATCCATATCTGGTGGTCTTGTCCAAAGATAGCTACACTCTGGAAGGAAATTATGACTCTTATAACACAAGTACTTGAGGTTTCGGTTCCGTATGACCCTAAATAGTTTCTCCTCCCTTTGGGGTTTTCTGAGATATCCAAGAGCCAAAATAAATTGATACGACATATTATTTTTGCAACGACTTGTCAAATAGCGACAGACTGGAAAACATCCTCTTCTCTATCAATGCATTCAGTACTCTCCCGTATTTGGTACATTTATAATATGGAATATATGACCAGCATAATTAATCATACTACAAAATTATTTGACAAAATATGGAGTCCCTGGATAGCTTCCCAAAACGCCTCTGAAACCACATCCCAAGAACTGTACTTCTTTTCTCTCCTTGTCTTTTTTCTCCTCCTTCTATATTTTTCTTTGTCTTTTCTATCGGTTTGCTATTCTATTACATTTGAGGGAATCTTCCTCATCTTTAATCAGGCTTGGACTGGCCCACAGGGGTACAGGGGAAACCACCGGTGGGCCCCACTGCCTGAAGGCCCACCTCCTGCTCTAAGGATCAGGTTCCAGACTGTGCACTTGAATTATACATTATACATATGTTACCTTATGGTGTATTTTCTATAGTGCATTGCTAGTATTAATCTGTTATTAATCTGGTACATTATCATGCATGCAACAGCTGAATTTACTGTATATATTTATGAAGGGGTCCCCACATTGCACTCTCTAATGGTTAGTCAAACCAATGAGGTGGCAGGCCACACCCCCTCAGCAGACTGGCCACACCCCTAAACATGTGACCCTACCACTGCATTCCCCCGGTGGGTCCTACATGCCCCAGTCCGACACTGCCTTAAATGTACCTAAAACTGATCACTTTTTGGACTGTATATTCTGTGTTCTGTGGCTAGCTATATTGCTATTTGAAATTGTGATTCTGGTAATCTAAGGCTTTCATTCTAAGAAGGGACCTCTTCTTGTTGCTAGGCCCCTTACCAATTTTGAGACTATATGCTGGAGGCGTTCCACTACTAAAGGTTTAATCTCTGATCTATATATACTATTGAATGGGGACACGCCATTGGCTTGGGACCCCCATGAATCTACTTGGGAAAGGGATTTGGGGAGCAGTTTGGATGAAGAATGGTCAGAGATTTGGGACAATGCTGCCTCAAGCTCTATATATGTTAAAATTAAAGAAAATGTGTATAAAAGTATAGGTGGTACTATGTAACTTCCCGAGTAATGTATTCTGGTGCTTCGAATAGATACTGGATGGGATGCTCTGAAAAGGGCACCTTCATCCATATCTGGTGGTATTCTAATGTGATCAACTCAAAAAGTCTTTAAAAAAAATGTATAAAAGGAAAGTACTTGCTACAGATGTGTCCTCATAAATTTAGTTTCAATACGCCATTGAGCCACAAGGTCCTGTGCAACTCTGCTAACGTTGGGCGTATTTTTTTTTTATTGAAGAAAAATGACACAAGGAGACTGTGCTGATTACTGATTCATTTGATATGCAACACTTACATATTGGGTGTGAATGAGGGCCTAATTCAGCATGGATCATAGATGTGCGACAAATCGCACATGTACGATCTATTACTCTGACCTGACACCCAGCATAGGGCAAGTCCGCCCCGAATGCCGGATCCAGCACCCCCACCCCCGCACACATGCAAAAGCATTGCATGGCTGCAATGCTTCTCAATGTTTAGTGTAGCCCTGCGCCTACGCAGCCATGTTTCGGGTCGCAGCTGCTGTAAAGAGAGTGCAGGGCTACGATGACGTGATTTAACTCAAATTGCATCATCGCCCCGGGGGTGAGCGGGTGGAAGGGGGATGGGGGGTACAGGCGGTGGGGAGAAGTATGTGGGAGATTTGCCCACTTCTCCGGGGGGCCGAGAGTGACACACAGTTTTCGGGAGCCTCCCGGCCATACCGGAAGAGTAGGCAAGTATATTTCATATAAATAAAATTCAGGATTTCAATCATGTACTGCAAATACAATGTGTATGCTTGGTTAGCACCAACACAAGGCTTCAGCATGAATGCAGTGACATCAATGGGTCAGTTCTGGTCAATTTACAGGTTACATACATAATAGTCCATAAGTAATAATCTCATTGGTTGCAGGTAGGTTTTCGTTACACTAGACGTTTCTAGCCAGGTCAGGCTCTCTTCCTTATATTGGAACAAGAGATGTACAGTGCTTTAACATAGTTCGGATATCATGGTAAATACATTTTGATAAAGAATATTTAAAAACAAATAAATGTCTGTATAAAATTAATACGATTAAGTGTAAGGTCAGTTGGTAATACACCGGTATCTGCGCTTAAAAAGTTTTACACCACAAATATAATCACACCCTCTTAAGCAATGATAGATAGTTCTCAGAAGAGAAATTGGCTCCACAAATGTAGTCACTCTCTCTTAAGCAATAATCAATTTGTAGATAGTTCTCTGAAGAGCAGTTGACATAAGAGCAGTTCAAGGATGATTTTCAGCTAGTGAGGCACATTATCAGTCCTGTGTTCCAATAGAAGCATCCACACGATGATGTTTCAAATAGTGATGATAAGCAATGCACAGATCCTGGTTCACAGTGGGCAAGGTGATGCCGAGTATGCTGTCCTTGAGAAAGTCCTTTAGTGGAGTACCGGAGTGGTCCAGTCTCCTAGGGGTTTATTTACTAAGATTCGTGTTTCAGGTGATTTGGTGGGTATTTGATCTCAATTTTTATCGGTCTAATTTTTTTGCAACTTTTTGAATCCATTTTCAGTAATTTACTAAGCTGGCGAGTTTTCGTTTTTCTTTTTTTTCCGATGTCGATGTGATTCGTATTTTTATCCTTCATTTTTCGGACGAATTATTGTTTTGCGTCTGAAGATTTTTTTTTTTTTTATGGATTCATAGTCAGCATTCACTGCAGTGTTGTTTTATGTATTCGTGGCCGCATTTCCACTTTTACTTTCGGTTTTGTCACTCGAACGTGATTGGTTGTGTTGCAGATGGAGGAGTGTCTGTGCGGCATCGTATAAATACACCCCAAACCGTCCGAACCTCGTGGGTTTAGCTAGTGGAAAGGTGAGAAGTTGTGGTCTGTGGTGTTGGAGAGTTGTTTAGTGGTTTTGGTGTGGTTTAGTGATTTCTGAGTGTTGTATTGTGTTTAAAAGTAGTCTTGTAGTTTGTTTGAAATTTGTTTTTTTGTGGTTGTCATTTTTGGTTAAAGTCTATTGTCAGTGTGTGTGTGTGTGTGTCTGGGGTTGGTGTGTGGTGTGTAGTGGTAGTGGAGGAGTGTGTTTATTTGTATTTTTTTCTCAGTGTTAATTGTTGTTTGTTTGTACTGTGTCACAGTCAGAGGTGAGTGAGGTGGAGGGGGGAGTGAGGTGGAGGAGGTTAGTGAGGTGTAGGAGGTGGATGAGGTTGCTGCTGCAGCCTCTAGTGACAGTGACAGTGATGGGGACAGGGGCGGATCCAGAAGAAAATGAAAGGGGGGGGGGGAAGCATGATAGGGGAACGGTAACAGTTATACTTACACGCACCTAAGGCACGCATGCTCCCAGATAAGGGGTGTGGTATCACAGGGGGCGTGGCCTCACAGAATATGCCATCAGGTAATGATTGGCTGTAGGAGCGCATCCTGGTTTATAGCCAATGTTGCACCCTGATAAGGCTGATTGGACCTTGAAATGTTGGTCACCTGTTCCATTAGTTATGGGAGCCTGGCAGACACCCCAGCACCATATAATTATTATAGTTTTTAGTTGGTGGTGGCAGGTGCTGCATACCTTGTTTTGGACACTGCACTGAGATTCAGACTGCAAGACACGAACTGCCCATCTTTGAGTAGCAGAAGCAGCCAGCTGGATCTACAACAAGCAGCATAAGACATCTGCAAGACAGCCCTGTCACAATCACATGGGCCGCCTTCTCAAAGCTGAGGCTGATTTTGACTGCACCTAGCATGGTGGTAAAGGAAGTGGCGGAGGAAGTGCTGGAGTTATTGTGCGGTGCAGTGAGGGCTAATGAAGCCTTCTGCACCGTCATAAGTAACAGTCTTACTTGATGCTGGCATTTGAACCCCGCACCCGGGCTGGACTCTGGCCGCCTGGCAGTGGGGAAGGTAGGTTGCGGTGTGAGCTCCCCATTGGTTACCACACGGACTTGCTGTTAGAGCCGCAGCGGGTCCTAGTGCCTGCTGGCTCTTATATCAAATCTGACTGACGGAAATAGCAGTAGTGCTGTTGCTGTTCTCCTTTTGAAAAAAAGTCAGAAACGATAGGGGGGGGGGGGGGGGGCACGGGCCCAAGTGCCCCCCCCCCCCCCCTGGATCCGCCTATGGATGGGGATGCATGCACCACTACTAAGACTGGGGGCAATGTCAAGTTTAGTTATGCAGAGAATGTGGATTTGGTGCGTGAGCTGATGCGTTATCATCGTCAGCTGTTTGGCCGTGAGTCCGCAAAGGTGACATCTCGCAAGATGTGGTTGCGGCAGTCAACAGCGAGGGTGTGGTCAAGTGGACCGAGGACATGTGCCGCAAACGGTTTTATGACATAAAGCACTGTGTCAAGGCGAAAATGGCCAAGGAGGCGAAGTCTGCTCGACATAGAGGTGGAGGACATCCCTTTATAGCAACATTTCTGGAGTACGAGGAGCCCCTGAGGAGCCTGATTTCTCCTGAAGTGGTTGGTGCGACTTATGTCCAGGATTCGGATCGGCCCAGGCAGGATGGTGAGTGTTGTTTTTTCTATTTTTGGTGAATTTGTAAGTGCGTTTGTAACTGCTGAATTATTCACAAATTCTCTTCACTGTTTTGGTTTGTGTAATTTACTTTATTGATGTGTGGTTACTAGTTTTTTTTTTTTGGTACACAGATTGGAGTATACATATACTCAGCGAGAGATGTACTGGATCTTTACTTTGAATACCCTCCATCCATTCGGCCACAACGAAGGATACGAGATTGCACCGTTTTTATGATTACCTTTCCTGGTCCATTTTTTCGACATACCCCTGCTTGCTTGTTTTTATGTGTGTATTGTTGGGTGTCCAATATCCTCATACATATTTTAACAAATAGAGATGATGTACGACGTCTCCCCACATGAGCATCCATCCCCTTGTATTGGAGGATGTCAGGGGGACCCAAATTATCTTTTGTTTTATAAATAGTGTATATATGGTATATTTATTTCCTATATTTTACTGCATATTTCATCTTAGAATTCATGAACTACAAAGGATTTCTTACATTTATTTATTTATTTATTTATTATGCCTCATACGTTGCTTTACAATTCAGTCATTATTCTCACATCCCTATATCGTTTAAATTTATATGTATTTTATGACTGCATCTTTTCTGATTGTATTGGTGATTCAGTGGTTAAGTGAATCTGATGGTTTTGATGTAAATATTGAACATTACGCTACATGCACTGTTACATGCACTAAACTGAAAGTAAAACACTACCCGGGGTGACGATATTAGCGTGACTTCCGGTGAATACAGGGACGGGTTCCCATGGAAACATACAACACTGCTCCTCGCCTGTGGGAGTAAAGCACTGGGGAGACGTCATATCCTGTAAGGGCAGACCATGAGCGGTTCTGCAGAGTGCGGGCGGCCGTGACGGGGTCGGTTTGCATCACTTCCGGTAAACGAATGACGCGCCCGTGATCGGGACGGACAGCGTCACTTCCGGTATACGAAAATATACAATACAGTATTCTTTAAACACTGCTAATGTGAGAGGATCAAAGGGATGTTACCCAGCTGATCCATCCACGGAGCTACCAATGTGTGTGTTCACTTAAGAGTGTATTATGAAAGTTTATGTCCGTCCAGCCCACTTCCGGTTCCGGAAATGACGCGAACCGGGAGTGATCAGAGTAAACAGATAGACAACAGCTATAAATATGTGCATGTTGCTTGACATTGTATTCTCCTGAGGAAGCCTGAAGGGCGAAATGCGTTGAGATTGAGAGACCTGACTGAACATTCATCCTACCTACCTGTATCACTAAGCTAAGCCTTTATGTTTTATTTTTATGTATTACATTTTTTTTATATATTTTAATACAAAGGAGTCTTCCATTGTTTTATACGGATTGGATAAAGGTTTATCTGACACATACAGGTTAAAGATTTGATTTGGTACGCGTGATTTATAGGGGTGGGACCCCTGGTTGATATATTAAGATATTACACTATATGGCGATGTTCTATGTCTCCTGATATATAGGTGGAGAACAGCCACTGGATAAGGAATTGATAGGCCTTGACACAAGTTGCTATCTGGTACGGATCTCTCCATTATTTGTGTTTATAAATACACTATTAACAAAATGACTGCACCATAAGGCGCTTGTTCTTCTTTCCTAGTACCATTTAAATTCCATGAGTGAGTATACCCGGGTCATTTACTGAAGAACTGAGCTGCCGCCAGGAAGTCTGGAGTGGGCCCATAGGATTTTGACGATCCGACCAATTTACTGAGGACTGTGACGGTTTTTTAGACTTTGTAAACCGCTTGTGACTGACCCCTAGAGGGAATTCCCGATTGCAGGATAAGCACACTGATCTAAAAAACTTTTTTGTCTATTTTCCTTGTGGTAAAATTAGATTAGAGCTGCTGTCCATTTTCGGTAAAAATAAGGTGTATAGTTGAATTAAATATGTTACGTCTGTGTGGCCTAAGCAAAAAAAAGAACTGATTTATGCCAAAAAGTGTTTAATGAAGAAAGACCCTTAACCAATGTAATAATCGATGAGAATATTGAATCTTTATTTTGGGATATTGAGAAAACCCTGACAAAAGAGATAAGGGTGTGGTGGGACATTAAAGGTCTGGAACACTACCTAAAGGTTAATAGAGTACCAAGAGGACTGAGATTGAATAAGAATCCTACATTTGGTACAGATAGGGTGGAATTTATGAATGAGTGGGATAAAATCCTCCATGACTGCTCTCTTAGTTTGATGAAACTGATTGTGAAAGAAAAGAGAGCAGAACTTATATCGATTGAAGAGAGTTTAAAGAATAAAGATTCGGTCCTAAGCAAACACAGAGACAGTGAGGAGTACATAACTAATGAGAAAGTACTTAACAAAAAACTAGAAAAAATAGAAGAAGAAGTCATAAAGAATAAGGAACATAAGTTCTTAAGAGACAAAAGGGACTATGAAAATAATAAAGTAAAGAATTGGTCCAGGAATCCACCACCAAGTAGAGGAAGAACAACGTACCGACCAAGGTATTTATCCTGGAACTCCGGTAAACAAAGAAAAAGATCGGTATCCTACTCTAAACCCAGATTCTCCTCAAGACTTGAGACACTGAAAACAGATAACAGATTTACACCACTGGAACAACCCACAACAAGCACAAATCATAATGAAGAATCTCGTTTTTTAGATCAGAGACCACAGAGACCCTACAGAGACAGAGATCTACAGGGGAGAATAAAGGAAAATATTCATACAGCATCTCCATTAAAACGAAGATTTCAAGAAGGGGGAAACGCTGAGGGAGAAGAAGAGGAAAACCCAAGAAAGAAATACAACAGATAATGGACCCCAAAGAGAAAGGAATATTTAACCTATCTTCCCACCACCTGACGCAACCCCAGATCTCCTTATTGAATAAGGGCATAACCTTTGCACCGACTCAAAAACCGAATAAGTTTCAAACATTTATAGATTTAAACAAGTACATTCGGAATCTCACTTTGAAACGTCATTTTGCAAGAAAGGAAACGGCCATTATGACAAACTTCAATGCATCTGAATCAGGTCTAAGACCGCCATCTAAGTTCTATCCGTTGGAATCGAAGGGTTCCCACATCAATATTTTTTATGACCTCGTGAAAAAAGACCTGGTTGATGATAACGGAACTCAGATAAAGAAATATAATCTCAGTAACTCTGAAAAGCAAGCATTGAAGGAACTTCGGGACAACGAGAACATCATCCTGAGGTCAGCGGATAAAGGAGGAGGAATCGTCATGCAAAATAAAGTGGACTATGTGAAAGAGGCTGAAAGACTACTAAGTGATGAAGAGTCCTACATGAAGCAACCAAAGGATCCAACAGATAAATATATTGAAGAACTCGAGTGATACTGGTCGTGGGATTATACAAAAATATAATCACCAAGGATGAGTATCAGTACCTTATGAATAACACCCCTGTCACTCCAATTATGTATCATCTCCCCAAAATACATAGAAGATTGGACTCCCCACCAGGGAGACCCATTATAGCGGGTATTGACTCGTTGACGGCACATCTCTCTGAATATGTTGATGTATTTCTTAAACCATATGTACAGAGCCTTCCCTCCTTTCTGAAGGATACCACCAGCATTTTAAACCTTTTACAGCATTTTAAATGGCAAGATACTTATTTGTGGACTACCATTGATGTACAATCTTTGTACACAAGCATTACACATGAGAAGGGGCTAAAAGCATGCCGGGAAAAATTTGAGTCTGATCCAAATATCACTAATGATCACTGTGAATTTTTATGTACTCTTATCGAATTCATTTTAACCCACAACCATTTTAAATTTTTGGATACGTTTTACTTGCAAACTCGTGGAACTGCAATGGGCACAGTTTTTGCGCCCAGTTATGCGAATATTTTAATGGGGATGTGGGAACATGATTTCATTTATAAGAACGCTGATTTTAAACAGAATATCTGTTTTTATAAACGGTATATTGACGATATTTTATTGATCTGGGATGGAGATGAGGTGAGTTTTAACCAGTTTATGGAATCCATCAGCACCAATGATTTTAATTTGAAATTCACCAGTACTGTAAGCAAGGACCAAGTTGAGTTTCTGGACCTAATTCTCAGTAGTGATGGAGAAGAAATCATCACAAAAAATTTCCTGAAGACAGTTGATACGAACAGCTACCTACATTATGGAAGTGGCCATACTCTGAGATGGAAAAACAATATCCCCTATTCTCAAATGTATAGAATAAAAAGGAATTGCAGTGCCCCGGAGAGTTTTGCGGAACAATCCAATGTGTTTGTGGAGAGATTTAGAGAAAGGGGCTATCCTGAAAGAATCATCAAGGACACAGTCGATAGGAGTGAAAAATTGGAACGAGCTAGTCTCCTCCAACCGAAGAAGAAAGAGAAAGGAAGCATGGTGTGGTACCCTTTATTACAAAATTTAGCTGTGAGGAATCAAAGATTAAGAAGTCATTTTCTAAACATTGGCACATCCTGAAAATGGATCCAGTTCTGAAGGAAATTCTTCCAGATCGTCCGGAAATTATCTTTAGAAAATCACAGAACCTTAAAGGAATTTTGGCACCAAGCATGATTAGGAATACGAAGAATACTGTTCAAAATTTACAGAGGTGCAAAGGAATGTTTAAATGCGGACATTGCAACATATGCAAATTTGTTCACCACAATAGGAAGTCTTTTTTTAACAATGATCGGACAAAGGAATTTAAGATGAAGGACTTTATAAACTGCAATACTACGTCAGTAATCTATGTGATCAAATGTGGTTGTCAACTTAAATATGTGGGCAAGACAAAAAGAATTTTGAAACTACGGATCCAGGAACATGTCCGGAATATTAAAAACAAGGTAGAGAGCCATCCAATCTCAAGACACTTCGCTGAGGTTCATAATTCCAGCACTGAAACCTTAACATACAAAGCGATTGAACATGTCAAATTAGGCCCAAGGGGAGGGGACCTAATAAAAAAACTGTCTCAGCGAGAGATGTACTGGATCTTTACTTTGAATACCCTCCATCCATTCGGCCACAACGAAGGATACGAGATTGCACCGTTTTTATGATTACCTTTCCTGGTCCATTTTTTCGACATACCCCTGCTTGCTTGTTTTTATGTGTGTATTGTTGGGTGTCCAATATCCTCATACATATTTTAACAAATAGAGATGATGTACGACCTCTCCCCACATGAGCATCCATCCCCTTGTATTGGAGGATGTCAGGGGGACCCAAATTATCTTTTGTTTTATAAATAGTGTATATATGGTATATTTATTTCCTATATTTTACTGCATATTTCATCTTAGAATTCATGAACTACAAAGGATTTCTTACATTATTTATTTATTTATTTATTATGCCTTATACGTTGCTTTACAATTCAGTCATTATTCTCACATCCCTATATCGTTTAAATTTATATGTATTTTATGACTGCATCTTTTCTGATTGTATTGGTGATTCAGTGGTTATATGAATCTGATGGTTTTGATGTAAATATTGAACATTACGCTACATGCACTGTTACATGCACTAAACTGAAAGTAAAACACTACCCGGGGTGACGATATTAGCGTGACTTCCGGTGAATACAGGGACGAGTTCCCATGGAAACATACAACACTACTCCTCGCCTGTGGGAGTAAAGCACTGGGGAGACGTCATATCCTGTAAGGGCAGACCATGAGCGGTTCTGCAGAGTGCGGGCGGAAGTGACGCGGCCGTGATGGGGTCGGTTCGCGACACTTCTGGTAAACGAATGACGCGCCCGTGATCGGGACGGCCAGCGTCACTTCCGGTATACGAAAGTATACAATACAGTTGTTAGGCACGGCGGTACGCCCGCTCTCTAACGGAGCAGCGGTCACGGCCGCCGCGCCTCTCTTCTTGTTTCTTCTGCACGGCGCCTAGCAACGCCGGGACGCCGGGCGCGCGCTAGCCGCCGGCTCCCTGGCAACGCTAGGACGCCGTGTGTGCAGGGCCGCCGGGTCCTTAGCAACGGGGACGCCACAGGCGGACCACGTTCCCCGTTGCACTAATTAGCATTCACCTGTTTTCCCCTGCTCGTGCAGCAAAGCAGCTGCACGACATTTGTTCATTAGGCTCTGTGTTCCTATTGGAGGGTTTCCTGTTATATGCCTCCTCAGTGCCTCACACTAACGCCGGTGATAGCTTCCTGCATGCTGCTCATGTTTGGTGAACGTCTGTTCTTGGTCTGCTGTATCCGGTCCGTCCAGCTCCCTGAGTTCCTGTATCTAGGAGTTCGTTAGCCGGTCCCGGGAATCCTTCTGGTCCTCATTAACCTGTGGCTGTTGGTTGGGGTTCTCACCCGGTTTCGTGAGTGGCGGCCTTGCCGCGTGTTGCGGCCTAGCCCGCTTTAGTATTGCTTTTTGTACTGGAGCATTTGCGGAGGTTTCCGCTTCCACTGTCCTCCCCGGAACTCGGCGGTGCCGTGTAGGGGAGTGGACAAGTGGTATCTTTTGGTTGTTCTTTTCCTTGGCGGAAAGCCGCACATACATTTTGTTTTAGGCTAGTCAGTAGCCCCTGGCCTTGTTGTTTCAGTTAGAGGGCCCCTTGTTATTACCCTGTCTCAGTTCACTCTTTTTCTCTCCTTAAGACCTGAGGGGGCATCGGAGTTGGGCAGACTTAATCCGCCCTTCAAACGCGGCTGCCATGGGCCCAAGAAACCATAGTCCTGCAAGAGTGAATTGACAACACGGGTAAAACAACGGAGGTAGGGTGCCAGGGGCTATTCCCAAACCGTTTCCCTTTTCCCAGCATTACGTCCTGCTGCTCTGGACTACTGTATAAGATGTCCCCTGTCCTGAGCATCAGGGTCATAACATTATCACCGGCCACATATTTATAAAAAAAAAAGAAAGAAGGGTTTAATTTTTTTTGTATTGGTGGGCCTAGAAATTCGTCCTCATGAATCCAGCAGGGTTAGGTCCAAATCCCAGTCAGCTTTTGGCCAACCAGATTCAGGAGTTAACTCAGATGGTTCAGGATCTTTCTCTTCAGGTGAGATCGCAGGAAGATCTTTTGCGAGCCTCCCCGAGTGTGGTTCCTGAACCGAAGATGCATTTACCTGATCGTTTTTTGGGTAGTCAAAAGGATTTTTTTAACTTTAAGGAAGCTTGTAAGCTTTATTTTCGTTTAAAGCCTCGTTCTTCTGGTACGGAGTCCCAACGGGTCGGGATTGTCATATCTTTACTCCAAGGTGATCCACAGACCTGGGCTTTTGGGCTAAAATCAGATGATGCTGCCTTGCTATCAGTAGACGCCTTTTTTAAATCCTTAGGCCTTTTGTATGATGACCCTGATAGAGAAGCATCAGCTGAGAGTCATCTGCGTGCTCTAAAGCAAGGGAAAGGTCCAGCAGAAGCATATTGTACCGAGTTTCGCCGTTGGTCGAACGACTGTGGCTGGCCCTGCGGAGTCAGTTACTCCTCGGTTTGTCTGAAATTATTAAAGACAGTCTCCTTCAGCACCCCGCTCCTGAGACTCTAGACAAACTCATGGAGCTTGCCATTAAAATTGATCGTCGTCTCCGAGAGCGGAGGGCTGAAAGAGGAACAATTTTTAGGCCAAGTCTATGTGTATACACTTTTTCCTGAGGACGTCGAGGAGCCCATGCAGATGGGTTTCTCCCGGCTGTCCCCAGAGGAAAGGACCAGAAGGTTAAAATCTGGTCTCTGTTTGTATTGTGGTGGCAAGGGACATATCGCACGTAGTTGCCCGAATAAGTCGGAAAACGCTTTGACCAAGTGAATGGTGAGGGGGTTCACTTAGGTCTGCAGTTAATCTCCTCTAAAGATTCTTTATTAGTTCCTGTAAAAATTTCCTTTGGTAGCCTCAGTTCGTCGGTGTCGGCCTTCGTCGACAGTGGAGCTGCAGGAAATTTCATGGATTTAGGTTGGGCTAGGACTTTAGGCGTACCTCAGGTACCTTTGGATACCTTTGTGGTAAATGGAGTGCATTCACAGGAGGGAAATGTTACCAGTGGAGTACCCCAGGGATCTGTACTTGGACCAGTGCTTTTTAATATCTTTATTGGTGACATTGCAAATGGCATTAAAGGGAAAGTATGCCTTTTTGCAGATGACACAAAGGTATGCAACAGGGTAGACACACCAGGTGGGGTAAAACAAATGATTGAGGATCTAGGTAGACTAGAGGAATGGTCAAGAGTCTGGCAATTACAGTTTAATGCCAAAAAATGCAAAATCATGCACTTGGGTCTCAAAAATCCTAAAGCTAAATACAGTATTAATGGCACTATACTGGAAACTACTGAGGAGGAAAGGGATCTAGGAGTCACTATTTCAGATGACTTAAAAGCAGGTAAGCAATGTAACAAGGCAATGAGGAAGGCTAGTCAGATGCTTGGCTGCATTGGGAGAGGAATCAGCAGCAGAAAGAAAGAAGTAATAATGCCACTGTATAGGTCATTGGTACGGCCTCATCTAGAATACTGTATTCAGTTCTGGAGGCCATATCTTCAAAAGGATATTAATACATTAGAAACTGTACAAAGGAGGGCAACTAAAATGGTGCATGGCCTACATCACAAAACATACCCAGAAAGACTAAGAAATCTCAATATGTATAGTTTGGAGCAGAGAAGGGAAAGGGGGGACATGATAGAAACTTTCAAATATATGAAGGGTTTTAACAAAGTCCAGGAGGGAAACATTCTCCAAATGAAGAGAAGCAATAGGACACGAGGACATGCACTGAGACTGGAGGGGGGAGGTTCAGGGGAAATTTGCGGAAAAATTATTTCACAGAAAGGGTAGTGGACAAGTGGAATAGCCTCCCATCAGAGGTGGTAGAGGCTAAGACAGTAGAGCAATTTAAACATGCATGGGATAGACATAAGGATATCCTTACAAAGAAATAAGGATCAAATAAGGTTAGTGATAAAAAATAATATAAAAAAAAAAAAAAGGGGCAGACTAGATGGGCCAAGTGGTTCTTATCTGCCGACAAATTCTATAAACGTATTACCATGCACGGCTTGGATGGTGGTCCACTTTCCAATGGGGTTATTACTCACCGCACACCTCCAGTACTACTGACTGTAGGGGCCCTACATTCTGAAAAAAATTGAATTTTACCTTACTCATTGCCCGGCAGTTCCAGTTGTTTTGGGCCACCCCTGGCTAGCCTTTCATAATCCCACCATAGATTGGCGGTCTGGGGAGATTTCCCAGTGGGGTCCCTTTTGTTGCAAAGAGTGTATTTCCCATCCAGTCCGCGTTACGGCTGTTGCCACAGAATCCATTCCTTTGGAATATCAGGATTTTGCCGATGTTTTCTCCAAAGGTAACGCGGACGTCCTGCCTCCCCATCGGTCCTATGATTGTGCTATTGACTTAATTCCAGATGCCACTTTACCTAAAGGGAGATTATATGCCCTGTCTGGGCCAGAAACCACGGCTATGGATAATTACATTCAGGAGTGCCTGAAAAAAGGTTTCATTAGGCCCTCGAAGTCTCCATTGAGTGCAGGGTTCTTTTTTGTTGAGAAAAAAGATGGGTCGCTCAGACCATGTATTGACTTTCGGGCTCTGAATAAAATTTCTGTTAAGAACACCTACCCCTTGCCATTAATTTCAGTACTCTTTGATCAGTTACGCTCTGCCGTCATCTTTTCTAAGATCGATCTTAGAGGATCTTATAATCTCATCCGAATAAGATCTGGGGATGAGTGGAAGACGGCTTTCAGCACACAGTCGGGTCATTATGAATACCTGGTGATGCCTTTTGGGCTGTCTAATGCGCCTGCAGTATTTCAAGACCTCATTAATGATGTGACTTTCTTGGGAAGTTTGTAGTCGTTTATTTAGACGACATCTTGATCTACTCCGAGTCTTTGGAACAACATGTTTTCCATGTGCGTCTGGTTCTTCAAAAGCTACGGGAGAATCATTTATATGCTAAACTTGAGAAATGTGATTTCCACATCACGGAAGTGTCTTTTTTGGGGTATATTATTTCTCCCCAGGGGTTTTATATGGAACCCGAAAAAACTCCAGGCCATCCTTAATTGGGCGCAACCCACGAATTTAAAAGCAATTCAGCGCTTTTTAGGATTTGCAAATTATTATAGGCGTTTCATTCATGCCTTTTCTGATTTGGTCGCTCCAATTGTAGCCTTGACTAAAAAAGGAGCAGACCCTTCCAATTGGTCGCCAGAAGCTGAGTCTGCCTTTCTGGCCTTGAAGCAGGCCTTTGTCTCGGCTCCTATTCTCAGACATCCTAACCCGGAGCTCCCCTTTATAGTCGAGGTAGATGCCTCAGAGGTTGGAGTGGGGGCTATCCTTTCTCAGGAAGATCCGGAGTCTCAGGAGTTACACCCTTGTGCCTTCATGTCCAGGAAATTTTCCTCCGCAGAATCCAACTATGATGTTGGTAATCGAGAATTGCTGGCAGTTAAATGGGCTTTCGAGGAGTGGAGGCATTGGCTGGAAGGTGCTAGGCATACCATTACAGTGTTTACTGACCATAAGAACCTGCAATATATTGAGTCAGCTAAACGACTTAATGCTCGGCAGGCACGTTGGGCATTGTTTTTCACTCGTTTCAGGTTTATTATCACCTTCAGGCCCGGTTCCAAGAATACGAAAGCTGACGCCCTGTCACGTTGTTTTCTTCCGGTTCACAATAACCATCCTGCCACCACCCCCATAGTTCCATCATCTATCATGCGGGCAGGCCTCACACAGGATTTATTTACACAGCTGGTCCAGCTTCAACAGCAGGCTCCCAAAGCTACTCCTGCTGATCGTCTTTTTGTCCCTGAATTTCTGAGAGTCTCTGTTCTAGCTGAGTTTCATGACAAAAAAGTGGCTGGTCATCCAGGTATCACTAAGACCTTGGAACTAGTATCTCGTTCGGTGTGGTGGCCTAGTCTCTCTAAAGATGTTAAAGAATTTGTCCGTTCCTATCAGGTTTGTGCTCAGTTCAAGGTTGCTCGAGCCTTGCCAGTCGGGCAACTCATGCCTCTAGCCATTCCTCTCAGGCCATGGTCACATATATCCATGGATTTCGTGGTGGACCTTCCTCTTTTAGTGGGCCTTCGAGTCATTTGGGTGGTGGTAGATAATTTTAGTAAAATGGTTCATTTCATTGCTCTCCCCCGGTTACCCTCTGGTCAAGGGTTAGCAGTTTTGTTCCTCCGCCATGTGTTCAGGCTCCATGGTTTACCCACGGATATTGGGGTAAATTTACTAACATTCGTAATTTTCGGAAAAAGGTCAAAGTTCAATCACGAATGACATCGAAAGTGTAAAACTGCAACTTTTTGAATTTATTACGACTAATTTACTAAGCTGTCGTATTCGGGTTTTTCTTTTCTTCCGATGTCGATGTCATTCGTGTTTTTTTTTTGTTTTTTACGGCAGTGATTAGCAAAACACTGCCGACTTTTTTACAATTAATCACGGCCGGATCTGTGTGATCCGTGCTGGGGTTCTTTTTTTTTTTTTTTTAATTAAACACTGTAAAATCTAAATAAAAAATTGCGTGGGGTCCCCCCTCCTAAGCATAACCAGCCTCGGGCTCTTTGAGCCGATCCTGGTTGCAAAAATATTGGGGGAAAAATGACAGGGGTTCCCCCATATTTAAGCAACCAGCATCGGGCTCTGCGCCTGGTCCTGGTTCCAAAAATACGGGGGACAAAAAGAGTAGGGGTCCCCCGTATTTTTAAAACCAGCACCGGGCTCCACTAGCTGGACAGATAATGCCACAGCCGGGGGTCACTTTTATATAGTGCCCTGCGGCCGTGGCATCAAAAATCCAACTAGTCACCCCTGGCCGGGGTACCCTGGGGGAGTGGGGACCCCTTCAATCAAGGGGTCCCCCCCCCCAGCCACCCAAGGGCCAGGGGTGAAGCCCGAGGCTGTCCCCCCCATCCAATGGGCTGCGGATGGGGGGGCTGATAGCCTTTGTTGTAAAAGAAAAGATATTGTTTTTAGTAGCAGTACTACAAGTCCCAGCAAGCCTCCCCCGCATGCTGGTACTTGGAGAACCACAAGTACCAGCATGCGGCGGAAAAACGGGCCCGCTGGTACCTGTAGTACTACGACTAAAAAAATAACCAAAAAAACACAAGACACACACACCGTGAAAGTATAATTTTATTACATACATACACACATACATACATACTTACCTTATGTTCCCACGCAGGTCGGTCCTCTTCTCCAGTAGAATCCAAGGGGTACCTGTTGAAGAAATTATACTCACGAGATCAGGGGTCCAGGGTCCTCGGGGAATCCAGGTGTAATCCACGTACTTGAATAAAATAACAAAACGGACACCCGAGCCACGCACTAAAAGGGGACCCATGTTTGCACATGGATCCCCTTTTCCCGACTGCCAGAAACCCACTCTGACTGATGTCTAAGTGGGTTTCTTCAGCCAATCAAGGAGTGCCACGTTGTAGCACTCTCCTGATCGGCTGTGTGCTCCTGTCCTAACTGACAGGCGGCACACGGCAGTGTTACAATGTAGCGCCTATGCGCTACATTGTAACCAATGCTGGGAACTTTCTGCTCAGCGGTGACGTCACTTTAGGATGGATCCGTGCATGCCTATCCAATCACGAATAAAAAAAAAAGGTCTGTTTTTTTTTAGCACTTTTTTACGAGTTGTAATTTTTCACGGCAGTGTTTGTTTTTTTTTTGCTTTGCACTTCTTAGTAAATGACCGAGATTCATACTTAAACAGCCGCGTTTTGACCGATGGTGTATTCATTCGTGATTTTTTTCCTAGGACTTCAAAATATTACGAATGCCCTCATCACTGCCGTGATTATTGCTTAGTAAATTACCGAGATGACACTTTGATGAAAAAACGGCATCTCGGTCAAAATCGGGACCTTAGTAAATTTACCCCATTGTCTCTGATCGGGGTCCGCAATTCATCGCACGATTCTGGAAACGTTTTTGTGCCTCATTGAATATGAAACTTTCTTTAACATCTGGATATCATCCCCAGTCTAACGGACAAACTGAACGTGTAAATCAGTCATTAAAACAGTACTTACGGTTATATTCGGCCAAACTTCAGAATGATTGGTCTGAATTTCTGCCTTTGGCCGAGTTTGCTTATAATAATTTTTGTCATTCCTCCACCAAGGAGTCCCCATTCTTTTCAGTGCTGGGCTTCCATCCTAGAGCAAATTCTTTTTACCCTCATGTTCCAGTCTCTTCGTTGACCTTAACGTCCCGTCTTAGAATTATTTGGAAAAAAGTTCACCTTGCCTTTAAGAAGGCTGCCTTCCAAGAAAAGATTTTTTTCTGACAGGTTCCGGCGCCCATGCACGTTTAAGGTGGGAGATAAGGTGTGGTTGTCAACCCGCAACATCAGGCTCCGACAGCCCTCGGCTAGATTAGGACCCAAATTTATTGGACCGTTCCTTATCATTAAAAAGGTCAACCCAGTTGCTTTTCGATTAAGTTTACCGAGATCACTAAAAATTGGCAATACTTTTCACTGTTCCCTTCTGAAGCAGTATTTTTCTTCCAGGAGATTTCTTCAAAGGAACTTCCCGGGGTAGACTTCCGGTGGATGTACAGGGGCAGCAGGAGTACTTGGTGGAGAAGGTCTTAGATTCTAAGATGTCTCGGGGCCGACTTTATTTTTTGGTCCACTGGAAAGGCTATGGCCCTGAAGAAAGGTCTTGGGTTTTGGATAAAGATTTACATGCTCCTAGACTTAAGAGGGTATTTTTTCAGGAGTTTCCTCAGAAACCCGGCTCTAGGGGTTCTGTAACCCCTCCTCAAGGGGGGGGGTACTGTTAGGCGCGGCGGTGCGCCCGCTCTCTGACGGAGCAGCGGTCACGGCCGCCGCACCTCTCTTCTTGTTTCTTCTGCACGGCGCCTAGCAACGCCGGGACGCCGGGCGCGCGCTAGCCGCCGGCTCCCTGGCAACGCTAGGACGCCGTGCGTGCAGGGCCGCCGGGTCCTTAGCAACGGGGACGCCACAGGCGGACCGCATTCCCTGTTGCACTAATTAGCATTCACCTGTTTTCCCCTGCTCGTGCAGCAAAGCAGCTGCACGACATTTGTTCATTAGGCTCTGTGTTCCTATTGGAGGGTTCCCTGTTATATGCCTCCTCAGTGCCTCACACTAACGCCGGTGATAGCTTCCTGCATGCTACTCATGTTTGGTGAACGTCTGTTCTTGGTCTGCTGTATCCGGTCCGTCCAGCTCCCTGAGTTCTTGTATCTTGGAGTTCGTTAACCGGTCCCGAGAATCCTTCTGGTCCTCATTAACCTGTGGCTGTCAGTTGGGGTTCTCACCCGGTTTCGTGAGTGGCGGCCTTGCCGTGTGTTGCGGCCTAGCCCGCTTTAGTATTGTTTTTTGTACTGGAGCATTTGCGGAGGTTTCCGCTTCCATTGTCCTCCCCGGAACTCGGCGGTGCCGTTTAGGGGAGTGGACAAGTGGTATCTTTTGGTTGCTCTTTTCCTTGGTGGCAAGCCGTGCATACATTTAATTTTAGGTTAGCCAGTAGCCCCTGGCCTTGTTGTTTCAGTTAGAGGGCCCCTTGTTATTACCCTGTCTCAGTTCACTCTTTGTCTCTCCTTAAGACCTGAGGGGGCATCGGAGTTGGGCAGACTTAATCCGCCCTTCAAACGCGGCTGCCATGGGCCCAAGAAACCATAGTCCTGCAAGAGTGAATTGACAACACGGGTAAAACAATGGAGGTAGGGTGCCAGGGGCTATTCCCATTCCGTTTCCCATTCCCAGCATTATGTCCTGCCGCTCTGGACTACTGTATAAGATCTCCCTGGTCCTCAGCATCCGGGTCGTAACACCTATATTCAAAAAGGGAAGTAAAGCTGAACCAGGTAATTATAGACCAGTTAGTCTTACATCTATAGTGGGGAAAGTATTGGAAGGTATTCTAAGAGATAGTATTCAGAAGTTCCTTGGAGTCAATAAGGTCATTAAAAGAAATCAACATGGGTTTATGAAGGACAGATCCTGTCAAACCAACTTACTTGGCTTTTATGAAACAGTAAGTGCAAACCTAGATCAGGGTAAAGACGTGGATGTAATCTTTTTAGACTTTGACAAAGCGTTCAATACTGTACCACACATGAGACTTATCTACAAGCTACAAGAATCAGGGCTAGGAAGCACAATATGCACTTGGGTCAAAAACTGGTTAGATAATAGGGAGCAGCGCGTTGTGGTTAATGGATCTTTTTCAACTTGGACTGAAGTGCTAAGTGGTGTGCCGCAAGGCTCAGTATTAGGACCGCTATTGTTCAATATTTTCATTAACGACCTATCAGAAGGTCTAGAGAGCATGGTGTCAATTTTTGCAGATGATACCAAATTGTGTAAGGCTATAAATACAGAGGAGGATGCCGAGTCTCTTCAGAACGACTTAGTTAAATTAGAAGCATGGGCAGCCAAATGGAGAATGCGCTTCAACACAGCCAAGTGTAAGGTAATGCACTGTGGTAACAAGAACAAAAATTACACCTACCTACTAAATGGGGTAAAATTAGGGGATTCTGTACTGGAAAAGGACTTAGGTGTCCTCATAGATAGCAAACTAAGCAGTAGTACCCAAAGTAGGACTGCAGCAAAGAAGGCTAATAAGATATTAGCATGCATAAAACGGGGTATTGATGCTAGGGACGAGAGTATTATACTCCCGTTATATAAATCACTAGTGAGGCCACACCTTGAATACTGTGTACAATTCTGGGCACCGTACTACAAAAAGGATATCCTGGAGCTAGAAAAGGTTCAGAGGAGGGTGACCAAACTAATTAAGGGCATGGAGAGGATGGAATACAAGGAAAGGCTTGAAATACTAGGCATGTTTACATTGGAAAAGCGGACACTAAGAGGGGATATGATCAACATCTACAAATATATAAGGGGACAATACACAGAGCTTGCGCGGGACCTGTATTTGGTTAGATCAACACAGAGGACTCGTGGACACTCGCTCAGGTTAGAGGAGAGGAGATTCCGCACAATACGGCATAAAGGCTTTTTCACGGTATGGACAATACGTGTTTGGAATTCCCTGCCTGAGGGAGTTGTAGTGGCGGAATCTGTCAACACCTTTAAGAATGGGTTAGATAAATTCCTAATGGATAAGGATATCCAGGGGTATGGTGCATAGTCATGCATTATAGTTACTATAAATAGGGATAAAATGCAACGGCTGACATTAGCATCAGTCAGAAATTTTAGTCAAATCATCATGCATAGGAGACCACAAATAGGTTGAACTCGATGGACAATTGTCTTTTTTCAACCTCAGATACTATGTTACTAATATGTCCTTTCATTGGATGCTGAGAAGGCGTTTGACCTTGTTAGTTGAGACCATCTATATACAACGCTCGAAAGGTTTGGGTTTCTGCTGGACTGGATCAACATACTACGTAATTTGTATTCCCTTTCCTCTTTCCGTGTTATGTGCAATGGCTACTTATCTGCTCCCATTTTCCTTCACAGGGGCACCAGACAGGGCTGTCCCCTCTCCCCACTTTTATTTGCTATCACCATAGAACCCTTGGCTAATAAATTGCGTCACCTCCCCGAGTACTCTGGAGTCCTGGTCCGCAACCATGAGCTTCGTGTGAGTCAGTTCACGGACGATATGCTCCGTTTCATTTCAAACTCTGAGACCTCTATCCCGCCAATTATGTAAGTTATTTTCGAGTTTGGTACTTTTGCAAGATACTGTGTTAATGCCTCCAAGTCTGAGCTCTTCCCACTCACTCTGGCTGCTTGTACGCGCACCTCCTCACCTGCCCTTACTCAATTCCAGTTGAATACCACAAAACTTAAATATTTGGGTATATATCTCCAAGTGAATATTTCAGATCTATATTCGGCCAACTATACAGCTGTTTTTAACAAGGTGTCCCAATTGCTATCCACCTGGTCCTCTCTTCCTGTCTCTTTGTTAGGGAGAGTAGCCATTCTGAAAAGTATTGTGTTCCCCAAGATCTCCTATCTCCTCCAGATGATACCTATCCAGCCCCCTGGCAAAGATTTATTGTTATATGATAAATTGTTTTCTAAATTCCTATGGAATCACAAGAGGTCCCGGATTTCCCTTCCCAAGCTTAAACTTCCTCGCACTCAGGGTGGTTTGACTGTCCCCAACCTCTTGGCATTCTTCCGGGCTGTGAACTTTAAGAATATCTCAGATTGGTTACTAGGCACCTCTTCGTATGTTAATTATGGTGTAGAGCAGGATCTTGTGCATCCCTATGATCTCAGAGCTCTGCTACAAACCCCGAAAACCCTACTCCCACCTCTGGCGTGCTCTAATATTCTTTTTTTGGGATGCTTACCGCTCCTGGGGGGGCCATAAATAAAGCCCTACATCGAAACCCAGAATATTCCCCTTTTATTCCCTTTTGCGGGAACCCCTGTTTCACTCCACCTTTTGACAATACCAAATTTCTTACGTGGAAGTCTAGGGGCACCGCCCTCATTTGAGACATGTTTGACCCTGGTGGACATGTATTGTCATTTGCAGATCTAGGCGTGAGACACGGCGTACCCTCATCTGATTTCTTTATGTTCCTCCAAGTTCGCCATTTTGTGCAATCTCTCCCCATCCCCCCTATGCATGAGCGGTGGAATGATCCTCTGTCCCCTTTATTGGTCACATTACTGAACTTCTCATACAAAATCAGCTGGTTATACCAGGATTTGTTACCTAGCAAGCCTGATTTTCTCTGGCCCCCCATGTTATCTAGATGGTCGAGTGAGTGGTCCTGGGATCCAGCGGTGAACTGCTTCCTGTACCCCCTCCCCTCTATCCTGAAGGCTCTACATTCTGCTCAGCTTCAGGAAATCCACTTTAAATTTCTACACCGGACTTATATTGCTCCGGGACAGCATAAATATATGATTTCTACAGACTCTGGTTACTGTCCCAAGTGTAAAGCGCCAAATGCCCTTTTTATGCACAATTTCTGGCACTGTACAAAGATTAAACGGTTTTGGAATAAGGTATTGTGGTATATAAAAACTACTTTCCGGATTTCTCTCCCTCTGGACACGGCAGCACTCCTTGGCCTTAATACTACAGCCTGGTGTTTACCCCCCTCTCAAGCTCACTGTGTTCCATTTTTATATGTATTATTGACCTTGGGGAAGAAATTAATTTTAAATCATTGGATATATATCGAAACTCTCCTTCCCTTGGTAACCTCAAGTCCCTCCTCACTACTACATTATATTTTGAACTTCAATCCACTCTCCCAGACCTTGACCGTAACGCTCTGCGTTTTTACAAGAAATGGGGACCATATATTGACTCTCTCCCACCCTAACAACAACACCATGTACTGAAATTATTTGACTCCCTTAGTTGGGATTCTTATCGCAGACTCTGTATTCCTATTGGTGATGATTCACTTTTAACCCCTAGGTGTGCTTGTTCCCTTCTCTTGGCATGGAGCAGTTTGGTCCCTCCGCTATCTATGTGTGTGCGGTATTATGTATGTTTTGGCATCTGCAACCCCCCTCCTCCTCCCTCTTACTTCATATCCATGTCTTTGTTGTTCTTCTCTTTCTCTTTCTCTTTCTCTCTTGTTGTATTATTATTCTTGTTTTTTGTGTAATAGTGTACAGATTTTTTATATTACACTTTGGGTCTGGATTTTTGACAATATGTACTACTGCTGCTGTGATGCTGTATTGACATGGTCTCCTACACTGTCTATTTTTATCTACGGCGCCAGTGGTAGTTTTTGATGTTATGACTTACCCTCTGCTGCCTATTCTGTACTTTGCATATATTTAATCTGCACTTTGTACTGCATTGTTCTTTCTATGTCTCTATGTTAAAAACCCAATAAACATATAAAAAAAAAGAAAAAAGAAAGTTAAATCTCTATTTTCATTGTTGTGACAAGATTTGCAGAGAGTCATGAGCGGGGTGGTCTTCAGTATGCTGAATGTCGGGATCCCGGCGCACAGTATACCAGCGCTGGAATCCCGACACCCGGCATACCAACAGATATTCTCCCTCGTGGGGGTCCACCCGGCGCCGGTATGCTGGTCGACTGGAGCCCGGCCACCGGCATACCATACTACACCCCATGAGCGGGCTGGGCAGGCTGAATCTCACATTTCCACTATGAAGGACTCTCATTGTCCATTAAAGGCTCAAGTTGCGACCCTGGTCACTCAAATGTCCGCTATGCAGAATACAATTTCCAACATGGAGGGTCGCATAGGACGTAATGATGTGAAATGTGTGGACCTACCAGAAAAGGAAGAGTGGTCATGTACTGAAGACTTTTTTTAAATTTGGTTGATGGCTACTTATGAATGTGACGCCTTTACTTCTCAATTTGCGATATAGCGAGCCTATTGCATTTCTACTAGAGCTTTACCACCTGGTGCACCTACATACACCTACATTGCCAAGATTCTAGACTACCAAAAGTATGACTCAGTGTTTCATCTAACCCACAGTAAAGGCCAGCAGGAAGATAATGGTGTCAAGATTTGTGTTACCTGATTTTGCTGTAGAACTCCAGAAAGACAGGGCTAATGCCCCCTACACATTCGGCGATGTTTCGCCGAGCTGCCCGACGGCGGATACGGGCGACCCGGTGGCGGGGGTGGGGGGGGAGGTGACAGGGAAAGTGAAGTTTCTTCACTCCCCCCGTCACCCGGCTCCATAGCAGTGCACGCTAATATGGACAATCTCATCCATATTGGCCTACATGCATAAGTGACAGGGCACCAACAATGAACGAGCGCGGGGCCGTGCATTGTTCATCGTTTGTGCCTACACACTAAACGATATGAACGAGTTCTCATTCATTAATGAACGAGAACATTCATATTGTTTAGTAAAATCTATTAGTTTGTAGGGCCCTTTAGTTTCTACCCATTAAGCATGGTCATCAGGACTTAAATTTGTGAGATGTGGCTGATAGGAAAATAAAATTCTACATCACATGCCAGAAAGCAGACAGAGTTCTGCCAACTGACCCTCTTTCTGCCACTTCTACCTCTTTATGATATAATATAATAATATATTCAAATCATTTGCCGAGCTAAGATCCCATTCACCCAGTTTTATAAATATTTACAACTCCAGTCTCACGACCTGGGACCCTGTGTACTCGGATGACTTGCGTAGAGAGAGGGTTACTGATAAATACTGCCACACCAGGCAAGGAGCATGAATACAGGACTTCCTGATATAGTGCTATTAATAGATGTTGGCGAGACCTGCAGAGTTTAACACACCAGGAGGATTTCACCAGTGACCCTCTCCAATAGGGATTTGGGTTTTGCTGCACACGATGGCAGGTTACGGCCCCCTGGCCAGGTACCAGGTAATAACTGAAGCAACAGACAGTATGTGTCTGATAGCAGACTATAATAAATAGAGAGTCATAATTGAAACAGTCAATCTAGGATGCATGGTTTTGTTAGGGTCTCCTGCTCTGTGCTGCCACGTCGTCATGGCAACCGGGAGACAAGTGCTAGCAGAGTAACCTGAGCGTAGCTGATACTCCGGTTTGGGTCTTTTGCTGTGCAGTGGTTACAGGCTCTGTGCACGGCAGGGGATCCGGTGCTGGTTTTTGTGCTCACAGTCTGTGAGGTCTGAGTGGGGCGTGGACAGCACCTGCTATATAAACCCTCTTCTCAGGTTAGGCAGATGCTGCTGAATCTTTGTTGGTTAGTCAGTTCCTGAAAGCTAGCTAGTACTGTGTAAACTTTGTATTTGTTTGTTGCTTACTGCAAATAGGCCTTGGGATTTGGTATTACACTCTGCCAATCCAGACCTAGCAGTAAGACTGGAGTCAGTCGTTTAACCTGCTGGGGTTCTTTTGCTACTCTGTGAACCTAGCAAGTTTGCGGCTGTATTCTCAGACTTGCCTGCCAAAATCCTTTCTCACTGTGCAAGGTGTTCAGGTGTCAGTTTAGTGGCAGTAAGCTGAACCAGTGCACTGCAAGTGAGGACTAGGATTGTGGAGACTCTCCTTGTGTCTATTATTCCATCTCTGACCAAGGAGTTTACTGCCACACCCGTTGGTAACCCTTTAGGGTTTTGCTGTTGCCCTTAGCAACAGCATTTCGGGTTCTCTACGTATTAAATCACAACATCTCGCTTCTTTCCATCTGAGCATTCCTAATACTAGGGAGACACCCAGTTTCTTAGCCTTTGGGCTTCTCTGTTCACTTTTGTGTTTATTTTGTTACCCTATCACCTTCTGTGTATGTAATGTCATATTCCCCAGTCTGTCTGTGAGTTCATTTGTTTTGCATCCCTCTCCGTTCAGACACCAGTACATTCCTGCTGGCACTGGTGTGCATAACATATTCAGCAGCCCAATACTCCTGTTGAAATTTTGTGGGAATATGGAGCATACCCCTCAAAATACTTTGCAACAGGTGGTCGATCAGGTGCAGGTCCTGACTCGACAATTTAATGATTTGTCCATTAAAATGCACACCTCGCAGGCCGCTGGCGGAGCTCCCGCAGCAGCAGTACCTTCAGGGGTTAAGGAGCCGAAAGTAAATCTCCCGGATCGTTTTTCTGGAGATCGCTCGCAGTTCTTTTGTTTCAAGGAGAGCTGCAAGCTATATTTCCAGCTTAGGCCTCAGTCTTCTGGGTTGGAGATTCAGCGGGTGGGCATAGTGATTTCCTTGCTACAAGGAGACCCACAGGTCTGGGCATTTGGGTTGCAGCCTGACTGTCCGTCGCTTAAAAGTGTTGATGCTTTTTTTACGGCACTGGGCATGTTGTATGATGACCCTGACAAGACGGCCTCAGCCGAGGCTCAGATTTCGATCCTTAAGCAAGGGCGAAGGCCAGTTGAGGTTTATTGTACGGAGTTTCGGAGGTTGGCCCATGATACCCAGTGGAATGACCCAGCCCTGAGACACCAGTACCGAAGAGGTCTTTCTAACCAGTTAAAAGACCAACTGGTACAATATCCCTTGCCTGATAGCTTGGATCAGCTCATGCAGTTATCCATTCGGGTGGATAGACGGCTGAGAGAGCGCAGGCTTGAAAGGGAGACCGAGGTTTTCTTCTTTCCCAAGGGAACCTCAGACTCTGAGGAATTTTCCGAGGAGCCTATGCAGATTGGGGCTACCCGCCTCTCCTCGCGTGAGAAGACGCTGAGGAGACAGCAGGGGTTATGTTTGTACTGTGGGAATAAAGGTCATGTGGTAGTATCATGCCCAGAAAAGCCGGAAAACTTCAGGGCCTGAGGGTGATGGGAAATATCCTGTCAGGCCAGAAGTCAGAATTTCCCAAGAAGACTTTTATCATTCCGGTGACCTTGAAGATCCTCGGTCAAACTGTCAAGACTGAGGCCTTTGTGGACAGTGGGGCCGACGGGGTTTTTATGGACCGCCAATTCGCCCTGAAACACTCTGTTACCTTAGTACCCTTGGCATCGGAAATTGAGATTTGTGGGTTAAACGGGGAACCATTAACCCAGGGTAAGATTACCTCTTGCAGTAGCCAGATTTCTTTGTTTATTGGAGCCACACACTCTGAAAAATTGTCCTTTTATGTGACTGTCTGTACTTTTGCCCCATTGGTGTTGGGATTACCCTGGTTAAGGGTCCACAATCCTCAATTTGACTGGGTCTCTGGGGAGATTCTTAGTTGGGGTACTGATTGTTTCAGGAGTTGCTTGAGCCTTCCAGTCAGGCTTTCGCAGCTAAGTTTGCCAGGATTGCCAGGATGTTATGCAGATTTTGTGGACGTGTTCTCCAAAAGAGTTGCAGAGGTACTACCTCCCCATCGCCCCTATGACTGTGCCATTAATTTGTTGCCGAATGCTAAGCTTCCCAAGAGCAGGTTGTACTCCCTGTCTCGTCCTGAGACTCAGGCTATGGCAGAGTACATTCAGGAGAACTTGGCTAAGGGATTTATCAGACCTTCACAGTCTCCAGTTGGGTCGGGGTTCTTCTTCGTGGGTAAAAAGGACGGTTCGTTGCGACCCTGCATCGACTTCAGGGAATTGAACCGTATCACGATTAAAAACTCATACCCACTGCCTCTCATTTCGGTCTTGTTTGACCAGCTTCGTACTTCCACCATTTTTTCTAAGATTGACCTACGCGGTGCGTACAATCTAATCCGAATAAGAGAGGGGGATGAATGGAAGACTGCCTTTAATACCCACTCAGGGCATTATGAATATTTGGTGATGCCTTTTGGGCTCTGTAATGCCCCGGCAGTCTTCCAGGACTTCATGAACGATGTGCTCAGGGAATATTTGGATAGATTCTTAGTTGTATACTTAGATGACATTCTAATCTTCTCCCATTCCCTGGAGGAACATCGGAAGTATGTACGCTTAGTCCTCCAGAAACTCAGAGACCACCGGCTTGGGGCGAAGCTGGAGAAGTGCGAATTTGAAGTTCAGCAAATCGCATTTCTAGGATATATTATCTCCCCAGAAGGTTTCCAAATGGAGGGTTCCAAGGTACAGGCAGTCCTGGATTGGGTGCAGCCCACTAGTTTGAAGGCGCTTCAGCGTTTTCTGGGCTTTGCGAATTTTTATAGACGATTTATCGCTGGATTTTCGTCTATAGTGGCGCCCTTACTGGCACTCACTAAGAAAGGGGCGGATGTTGCTCACTGGTCTTGTGAGGCCAAAGCGGCTTTTGCCCGTCTCAAAAGGGCATTTGTCTCGGCCAAGGTGCTGCGACACCCAGATCCAGAGCGTCCTTTTGTGGTGGAGGTGGATGCCTCTGAGATGGGTATTGGGGCAGTGCTCTCTCAGATGGGGGTGTCTGATAATCGCCTTCATCCCTGTGCTTACTTTTCCCGTAAATTTTCGCCTGCTGAGATGAATTATGACGTAGGTAACCGGGAATTGTTGGCTATTAAGGATGCACTCGAGGAGTGGAGACACTGGCTTGAGGGGGCTAAGTTTGTGGTCTCAATTCTCACCGACCATAAGAATTTGGCATATTTAGAGTCAGCGAAGCGCCTCAATGCCAGGCAGGCACGATGGGCTTTGTTTTTTGCTCGCTTTAATTTTTTGATAACATATCGCCCTGGGTCAAAAAACATCAAGGCTGATGCGCTCTCGCGGAGTTTTGCTCCAATCCAGGAGACCACCGAGGAGCCATTGCCCATTGTGTCCCCATCATGTATCAAAGTGGGCATTACCCAGGACCTCTTGTCATTTGTCCTTAGAGCACAGGAGCAGGCTCCTCCAGACCTTCCGGTAGGTCTTTTGTTTGTGCCTCCTAGGTTAAGACAGCGAGTGTTCCTGGAATTCCATGCCAAGAAGTCGGCAGGTCACCCGGGTATTGCCAGAACTCGGGAGTTGCTATCTAGGGCGGTGTGGTGGCCCTCGGTGGCTAGGGATGTGGATCAGTGGGTTCGGGCATGTGACATCTGTGCCCGAAATAAGACTCCTAGAGGGGTTCCTGTTGGCCCATTACATCCACTCTCTATTCCATCTAAGCCATGGACCCACATTTCAATGGATTTTGTGGTGGACTTGCCCAAATCCTCGGGGATGACAGCCATCTGGGTTGTCGTTGACAGGTTTTCGAAGATGGCGCACTTCGTTCCATTGGTTGGGCTGCCATCGGCCAGACGCCTGTCTGAATTATTTATGCTGCATGTTGTGCGCCTCCACGGGTTGCCACTTGATGTGGTCTCTGACCGCGGATCCCAGTTTGTGGCCAAATTCTGGAGGGCATTTTGTTCCGATCTCCAGATTTCTGTCAGCTTGTTGTCAGGCTACCATCCGCAGTCTAATGGGCAGACTGAAAGGGTGAACCAGTCCTTGGAGCAGTTCCTCAGGTGTTATGTCTCCAAGTGTCAGACTGACTGGGTTGCTCATCTGTCAATGGCGGAGTTTGCCTATAACAACGCGGCTCACTCTGCTACAGGGATCTCTCCCTTCCTTTGTGTGTATGGGCATCATCCTAAGGCCAATTCTTTTGACCCCCTGGACTCCACGCCTGGTGGTTCCTCTGTGGTTTCGGTCCTTAGAGGTATTTGGAGGAAAGTGAAGAAAGCCCTTGTGTCTGTGTCATTAGTGACCAAAAGGGTTTTTGATAAGCGGAAAAGACCCTGCAGCTTCAAATTAGGAGACTTCGTCTGGTTGTCTACCAAGAATTTGAAGTTGAGACAGCCATCTCATAAGTTAGGCCCCCGGTTCATCGGTCCTTATAAGATCAGTAGGGTTATCAATCCGGTGGCATTTCAGTTAGATCTACCCCGTTCTTTGGGTATCAATAAAACATTTCATTGTTCCCTTTTAAAACGGGCGATTAGTAATCCTTCTTCCAGTGGAAGACCTTCCCCTCTTCTGATACGTGGCCAGAGGGAGTTTGTTGTTGAAAGGATTCTTGACTCCAAGATGGTTCGGGGTCGGCTGTCATTTTTGGTGCACTGGAAGGGGTATGGCCCGGAGGAGCGGTCGTGGGTGCGCAGTTGTGATCTTCATGCCCCCAGACTGTTACGCTCTTTCTTCTCGCAGTTCCCCGATAAACCCGGTGGTAGGGGTTCTTTGACCCCTCGTCAGGGGGGGGTACTGTTAGGGTCTCCTGCTCTGTGCTGCCACGTCGTCATGGCAACTGGGAGACAAGTGCTAGCAGAGTAACCTGAGTGTAGCTGATACTCCGGTTCGGGTCTTTTGCTGTGCAGTGGTTACAGGCTCTGTGCATGGCAGGGGATCCGGTGCTGGTTTTTGTGCTCACAGTCTGTGAGGTCTGAGTGGGGCGTGGACAGCACCTGCTATATAAACCTTCTTCTCAGGTTAGGCAGATGCTGCTGAATCTTTGTTGGTTAGTCAGTTCCTGAAAGCTAGCTAGTACTGTGTAAACTTTGTATTTGTTTGTTGCTTACTGCAAATAGGCCTTGGGATTTGGTATTACACTCTGCCAATCCAGACCTAGCAGTAAGACTGGAGTCGTTTAACCTGCTGGGGTTCTTTTGCTACTCTGTGAACCTAGCAAGTTTGCGGCTGTATTCTCAAACTTGACTTCCAAAATCCTTTCTCACTGTGCAAGGTGTTCAGGTGTCAGTTTAGTGGCAGTAAGCTGAACCAGTGCACTGCAAGTGAGGACTAGGAGACTCTCCTTGTGTCTATTATTCCATCTCTGACCAAGGAGTTTACTGCCACACCCGTTGGTAACCCTTTAGGGTTTTGCTGTTGCCCTTAGCAACAGCATTTCGGGTTCTCTACGTATTAAATCACAACATCTCGCTTCTTTCCATCTGAGCATTCCTAATACTAGGGAGACACCCAGTTTCTTAGCCTTTGGGCTTCTCTGTTCATTTTTGTGTTTATTTTGTTACCCTATCACCTTCTGTGTATGTAATGTCATGTAATGTCATATTCCCCAGTCTGTCTGTGAGTTCATTTGTTTTGCATCCCTCTCCGTTCAGACACCAGTACATTCCTGCTGGCACTGGTGTGCATAACAGGTTTTAAACAATGAATGAAGTTTGGAAATAACAGGATCAATGAAAAACTGTTGATACTTGGTAGACTGACGAATAGAGGATCCTTGTAATGGCTACTGATGGTAACCAAAGCACTTGGTTCCTTGAAGCACTGGAGAAATAGAAGGTAATTGATTAAGCAATTGATCTTGACCGATAGCACTCGGTGCTGTGGAAACAGTCGATGATGACTGATGGCACTCTGTTCCTTGAGACACTGAAGTACTAGAAGATAATGAAATAACAATTGATGTTGACGGATGGCACTTTGTTCCTTGAGACATTGGAGAACTAGAAGATAATGAAGAAGCAATCAATAGTAACTGGACAACTGGACTCCACTTCACTGGCAGCCTTTCTGCGGGCTCTAAGCAACCACTTGTGCTGCTTGGTGAGAAATCTGCCTCTGGAAGGTATTTGAATTGAGATGAAACACAAAAGAAAGGTGACATGGAAGTAGAAGAATGTCCATGCAAATTCAGCAAAAGGTAGATGGTCAACCCAATAATTTTGACACTTGGAAACATAACAAAAGCAGATACTGTTCAAGGGACTAATTCACACATTCCATTTGCCCATTGGATTGTGGATGGTATCCAGAAGAAAGACTAATATTAATTTCCAATTCAGAACAAAAAAATCTCCAGAAACGGGTAATGAGCAGAGTTCCCTTATATGATTACAGTGTGCTGGGGTAATCCATGAATTCTGAAAGTGTGCTGAATGAAAAGGATGGCAAAATCTTAGCCATTAGGAAGCTTGATCAGAGAAATGAAGAGGGGAATTTTACTGAAGTGATCAACTACGACCCAGATGACAGAACACTTGGAAGATCCACAATGAAGTCAATGGTCAGATAGTTCCACAGTCTGGAGCGCACTGACAACTGCAATAAATGTCCAGATGGTGAAACTTGAGGAGTCCTTATTCTTGGCACAGACATCGCACAACTACACACATCCCGCACATCATTCTTGATGGTGGACCACCACATGGAAAACAATAGGGGATCCAATGTTTTAGACATCCCTGGATGCCCAGAAATAAAATGAAATTCAGATAATACAGAAGTTCTGAGGTTTTCAGGAACAAACAAATGTGCAGATGGTGTTTTTGAGGGAGCTTGTGTTTGTAATTACTGGATACGTGAAGCAAGATTTACAGGAAGACTGGCAGGGTACACTTAGGTGAATTGATTGGCACTAGCGACTTGGAGACCTCTTAAAATGCAAGGAAACTCTGAGACAAGGCTTCTACTTTCACATTCTTGGACCCAGGTCTGTAAGTGATTACAAAATGAAACCTTGTAAAGAAGACTTCCCACCTTGCCTTCCAGGAATTCAATCTTTTTGCAGACTCAATATATAACAAGTTCTTGTGATAGGTGAATACCATAACCACAAGTCTGGCACCCTCCAGCCAATGTCTCCATTCCTCCAGGGTCCACTTGACTGCCAAGAGTTCACAATTCCCCACATCATAATTGGCTTCCGCAGGAAAAACTTCTGTGACAGAAAGGCACAAGGATGGAGATTGAAATCAACTAAATCTTCCTGAAAAGAATGGCTCCTACTCTGACTTCAGAAGCATCAACTTCTACTATGAAAGGCAGATCTGGATCATGATGGTGAAGTACCAGAGCTGAGATGAAATCCTTCTAAAGATCTTCAAATGCCTATAGGGCCTGCGGAGACTAACGAGTGGGGTCTGCACCTTTCTTAGTCAGTTCCACAATAGGTGCCACGATGGTGGAGAAAGTATAAATAAACCTCTATAATAGCTGGAGAAGTCCAGAAGCATTGTATGGCCTTTAAATTTGTGGGACGGACCCAATCAAAAACAGTTTGGAGTTTTTTGGGGTCCATAGTAAACCTTTTAGGAGTGATAATATACCCCAAGAAAGAAATCTTTACTTAAAACTCACACATCTCCATTTTTACGTATAGATAAGCTTCTCTGAGCTTTTGGAGGACTGCCTTGACATGAGCTTGATGTTTCTGAAGGGACTTAGACTAAATCAAAATGTCGTCCAGGTAAACAACAAATCTAAACAAGAACTCCCAAAGAGCATCATTAAAGAGGTCCTGGAATACTGCTGGGGCATATGAAAGACCGAACGGCATTACCAAATATTGGTGATGGCCCGAATGAGTGTTGGAGGTGGTCTTCCCTGTTTAATACTGATTAGCTTATATTCTCCCTGCAAGTCAATTTTGGAGAAGATCACGGCCTCCCTTAACTGATCGAACAGGACCAAGATGAGAGGTAGTGGATACGAATTCTTGACTGTAACCTTATTCAGGCCTCTGTAATCGATGCATGGATGAAGGGAACTAATTTTCTTTGCACAAAGAAAATCCCTGCTCGCACAAGTGGATTTAGAAAGATGAATGAATCCTTTCTTAAGATTTTCCTGGATATAGTCCTCCACTGCTCCATAGAGCCGACCCTTAGGAAGATTGGCACCAGGCATCAAGTTGACAGCACAATCATAAGGATGGTGAAGAGGCAAGGAATCGGCATGCTGTTTGGAGAAGACGTCAGCCTAAGAATGATACTGGATAGACAACCCCTCAGTAACTGGTTGCACCACACGATCTGGAATAGTCAGACATTTCTGGGAACACTCCATTGAACTAATTCATCGGTTTTTCAACTCCATTCAACTAATTCACCGGTTTTCCAGTTGAAGACTGGGTTATGCAGTCTAAGCCAAGGAAGCCCCAACATGACAGGTGTCAGTGGACACTGCACGAGAAAGAAGGGCATATCTTCTGAATACAAAGCACCAACTGATAAGCAGAGAACTGGTGTCCGAAAGTTCACTTGACTTTTAAGGAGTGGATTTCTATCCAAACTGCACACTGAAATTGGTGACTAGGTCTTCCTTGGTGATTCCCCAGGAACTGGCGAACTCAAGATGCATGAAGTTTCCTGCGGCACCACAATTGAAAAAGGCCTGGACTTCAATCACTACTTTTTGGGTTGTTATTTTAATGGTAAGTTGTATAGCATTATGTGGAGAGATGGACAAAAGACCTAAGAAAAACCCTCCTTTACTCAGGCCTATTTGTTTCCCACCTTCTAAAGACAGGAACTCGCCAAATATCCTTTGCCCCTGCAATACAGGCATAAGCCAAGGTTACATCGCATAGCTTTTTCTTAGGGTGTCAAGCCGAAGGCCCCAATCTGCATTGGCTCCACAATGTCTTCAGAAGACTCAGGCATGGCTTATCAGGATGACAGTAAGGGCGTCTCCTTCTCCATCCTGTGTTCCCAGATATTTCTGTCTATCCTGATTGTCAACTGAGGGTGTCAAGTGTTCCGGATGTTGGATACTGCACTAGATGATCTTTTATTTGTTCGGTGAGGCCTAGCCGGAACTGACTCCGAAGAGCTGGATCATTTCAGCAACAGACATTGGCCCAGCGTTGAAACTAAGTGCAGTAAACCTCTGCAGAATTCTTCCCCTGTTTTAATGAGCACGGGTGTGCCTCTGCGGATGCTGCCCAATTCGGGTCATCACTCCCAGGGCTGAGAAGAAGGCATCCACGGTATGAACACTAGGCTGATCAGACGGAAGACCAAAGGCCCAGGACTGAAGGTCCTCTTGGAGGAGGGAAATAACAATACCCACATGCTGTGTCTCGGATACAGAAGAGTGAGTCTGAGCCAAAAATTGAGTTTGTAACTTTCACGGAAATTCAGAAACTGCTTTGATTCTAGAGAACTGATCAGGGAGAATGAGTTTTGGTTCCTTCTCCGCTCCTGGCGGAGAAGCATTGGATCTCCTTACCTCTTCTTGCAAAGTAACACAAAGGTTAAGATCCTATAGTTCTTTGGTCAGACCTAGGATCCTGTTAGCAAGAATTTGAGCAGGATTTTGCTGCATCGGTTCCATCCTGACAAGCGAAACTTCCCAGCTGCTGTATTGTGGGTTGGTTATACTGTTAGGAACCTGGGACTTGCTCAAAGTCTAGACTCTCGGACTTGCTTATAACTGTGGTTTTTGGACTTGATAAGTGTGCAGATACTTGGACCTGATAAGTGCGCAGATACTTGGACTAGATATTCTTGGAGAGAATTTGGACTTGCTTGGTGTTATAGGGAACTCCAGTACTATTGGGGAGAGACTGCTAGAGCCCTCAAGAGGGTTTTCACCAATAACAACCCAATGCTGTTCCCTTAGTGACAGAGGTATATATCAAGTAGATACAGACAGGTGCATGTAAGAGTGGTTTCTCCTAGTAGTTGTGTTGGGAGATAGTCATGAACAAAAATGTAAATTTGTAAAATGTAAATGTAAATGTAAAATTGTTGTTAGACCTAGCCAATAAAGAACATCTTATTGCCAGCTTCATTAATTGTGACTCAAATTGGGTAGTGTATCTACTGATATGTGGGTGCAATATGAAGTATGTAGGCAGAACTACGAGATCATTGAAATCTCGGTTAATGGAACATAGACGAAACATCATTAATAAGGTTCAGAATCATAGTATTCCGAGACATTTTTTCCAGACATCACAATGGAAATCCAGAATCTCTTAAGGTTGTAGGTCTAGAGCACATCCCGGCAACAAAACGGGGCGGAGACAGGTTTGCAAAACTGTGCAAGCAGGAGATATATTGGAATTTTCAGCTCAACTCATTACACCAAGAAGGTCTAAACTAGACTTTGGAACTTAATGCGATATTGTAAAGGAGTTTTAACACTACTAAGATAGGTCTATAATAGGGTGCTGTCCTACTTTTTATTGTCAATGTGAATAATTATTTTTTCATCTTTTCTCTGATACAGCAAGTTACTGTATAAATCCTGCTTGTTTATATTTACCATGAATTAATATTATATAATATACCTAGAGTAAGCTTTATATGTGTGTGTGTGTGTTCAAATAAATAATTAAGATAGACATAATAGCACGCTGTCCTGACTATTTCAGCTTATGACTAATTTTTCATCTACTTTATGATAAAGCAAGTTATAAATCTTGCTGGTCTAGATTCATTAAGAAATCTATATAACACTATATAATATATCATATATTATATCTCTAGTAAGCGATATATATGTATGTCTAATAATTGTCAAGTTAAAACAATGTACCAATAAGGTATTTTTTCTAGAATATATATCTTTATTTTTGTACATATTTAGATTATGTTATGGTCATAGAACCACACCTCTGTTAGGCAAGAGCAGCCTAATTACCATAGGGCTTGTCACTGTCCATAATGCCAACCACACGCTGACTTGCCAACCATGAATCAGGAAGTAGTCATCCATGGCACGAGCATATGAGAGCGCGCCCGGAAGTAGACGCTCTTGATGCTAAGTCTCCCGGTCACTTGTTCGCGGTGCCGATCACGTGACCGGAGACCAGGCGCTTCGGTTAGCGCTCTTTAGTTTCCAATCGGGACATTATTTTTTATTTGTGGCTGCCTCATAGATAGCGCAGCCAGACACTTTAAATCATGCTCTATTTTAATATAAGGAGTTCATCAATATATTCATTATATTTTAACTGAATGTTCGATCACATGACGTGAAGTAGACACATTGGGGCTTTACTGTGATAGGCCTATGTGATCACTGTTCCGATCATGTGATCGATCTGTATGTAAACAAATAGTAAGGATTCTTTGTCTCCAGCTTTGTAATTTTTCCATTGACTGGAATATTAAAATTGTTTAATATGTATCTTCTTTATATTATTTATGTTATTGTTTCTGTGTATATTCTATTTTGAAATTTTAACAAATTAGGATCTGTATATGCTAAATAGCTAATTATGGTCCCTGATTGTGGACATCAGTTCCCCTTTATAAGGGGAGCCAGTTGGAGGGACCAAACACCTTTGAAAAAGCTGGCAAGAGCGGCGAAATGCATCAGTTCTGCATACACCAGGTACTGGACTCTTCCACCTAGCACTAGTCATTGATTTGGAAACTTTCCAGCTATACAGTAAATCCAGCGAAAGCATTCTGTGAACCAGGATCCAACACTGCCACTGCCGTCGCCGAACGAACTTAAATCTATTGGACTCCTCAATCGGAACACAGTTTGGAATATCCTACAGCTGGAATATCTTCATTGCTGGTAAAACATGGCTGTCACAACTGAGGGCTGGTGACCGTGACTGGGAGCCTCAGTTGTAGGGGCTGACGGGTACTTGAATTTAGGAGGGCGTGACCACGACAACAAGAATATCTTTAAGTGCTTTTATTAAACGAAAAGTCAGATAATGTGCAACCAAACAAAACAGTGACAAGTGAGTCTCTGAAATATTACTGGTTGTGACCAGTAATCTGAGGTGTAAGTGGTATGCACTATTGTACTTAGAAGCACAGGTGAAGCATGAAGTGATGCTGGGGATCGCTGGAGAGCTGTAGAAGAAGCTGTAGAATGGCTGCTGGGAAGCCGGAATTCAGACACAGGTGAATCAGGGTAGACTGTAGAGGGTTAATCACTGGAGAGTCGGGTTACACTGCAGAGAGTAATCACCAGGGAGTCAGGCTGTACTGCAGAGAAAGTCCATGGGAGGACTGCACACTGGAATCACTGAAGACAATTGAAGCACTGACAATCTTTCCAGCCCAGGAACAAGATATTTATACCAGCTGGAAAACAGGGATTGGCTGGCTGATTAAGCAGAGTCTAGAGTGCAGCTGCTGGGTAATTAGGTAGAAACCAGAGTGCAGCTGATAGGCTGAAAAGCAACATGTGATGAAAGCAAACATGGCTGCGCCCATGTTAGCTTTTGGAGGGAAAGATTGTTTGTAACTTGCATGTGAGCTTTAACCATGAAGCTGCCAGAATCACAGTGAAGAGTTTTGAGACAATGAGATGCAGCGTGCTGCATGCAGACAGTGCAGATGGAATCCAGGCTTGGAACACTGGGACAGTCTCAGGAGGCATTTGGAAGGTAAATACTGATAAGGAATTACCTGGATCGTGACAATGGCCATGTGTGAGTAATTACCAAATAAACATTGGACATTGCCTTTTTCAAAGAAGTGCATACATTGGTGGATCGAATCCAGAGATCTATCTATTACCTGTGTGTCATCAACAGATACGCATCCTATTATTAATTGTTTTACATAAATGTGGATTCAATTGTTTTTAAATTTATTTATTCAGTGCTGTTTCCTTTCACTGTTAGCTGTTCCCTTAGTGCTTGTTGGCACATTGATACTTAGGGGGCCCCTGGACTTGATACCTCCAGCAGTAGGAGCTAGACTGAGGACCCCGAGTTGCACTGGGTAACTGTTGAGAGTGAGGCACACAGCTGTCCAAGGTATGAGGCACGAACTGGATAACTCTCCCTCTGGGCAAATTTTTTTGAACAGTGCGGATGGTATGCAAGCTCCCAGCCAGGGAGTTAGGGTTAGCAGATGGAGAGCACCACACCAAGCTTGGGTAAAGGCAGGCAGAGCAGGATACAGGACACTGACAGGCACGGATTCCGGCAGATTATCCATAGTACAATGCCCGATATAGGTAACAGGGACCAGCAGTTTACGCAGCAAGGGTAAACTATAACCAGCACAGAGGGGGTGGCCAGTAAGGATTTCTAAAGGGTAGCTTGACCAATCAGCAGCTGAGTGAATGGAGAGCAATTATACCTAAAGAATGTGCCGCTGTATTGCTGCACGTTCAGCATGTCCTGACTGTCAGCCAACAGCTCACTGTGCTGGTTGCCTAGCAACCAGGATAGCCATCTGCGTCCAGCATCCCAGTTGCCAAGCACTCAGCAGCTCCCAGCGGGTGGCGCGTTGCTAGGTACCGGATGGGGACCAGCAGCCTGGGCTGCCAGAAGAGACACAGCATCCCGTATGCCTGGCAACGACCGGGACCTGCGTCTGACATGGGCCGCATGGTGGACTGAGACAGCACCCAGACAACGCAAGAAACAAATTACCAAGTAATTGGTCTGGCGCTGATTATGAGCTAGTTCTGCTAAAAGCAGCCAATCAAAAAGGGATAGTTATTCCCAATGCAAATTAATATTGAAGCCGAAAAAAATTAGCGCTAATAAACTGGATATGTTTAAAATGACATACATTTATTACATATTCCACACAATTGATTGTTGCAACAAATATCTAAAAATATGATAATAAGGGCATATCAAAGCACTGTTTATATTTGATAAAAATCATGACATATGAGCTGGGACTTGTAGTTCATCTTAGGAGTGTAGCCACAGTCCTGGGAAATAAAGATGGTGCGAAGATTATATTACCAGCTATATTGGAAGATGCGAGATCTCTGATGGCTTGATTATGGACTCCACTTTGTCCTAGTGAAAGCTCCGGTCCACCCCAAATGTCCACTTGGTCGCAATATTCCCTGTTTGGACTTCTAGGCTTATCTCCAATTGTAAACATGAATCCAATAGTATGACCAGCAACCAGACAACAACTGAATTGTGAGAATTGTTTGGGTGTCTAAACAGTCCTGTTTATGCAGGAAACTTAGACACCCAAAACAATTGAATTCTTCCCTTTGAATTACAATTTATTTTATTTTTTTAATGTGTACCGCACCACCAGAATTAATAGTTATGTAGGTGGTCTTTCTTGCCATATGGGTAAACATTATTCACTGGGTTTTGCAACATTTGTGAAACCCTTGGGATTTTGATGGCAGTCAAGTAGTGGTGGGACTCTGGAGCAGTAATGTGTTTGGAAATAAAGGGTCTGACATGACAGGCTAAAAAGATATACACAGATTATCTATTCAGTACAAAGCACTGCATCTGCCAATGTATCATGTAGTTTTAATTGGAAAAAAACGTGTTCATATACTAATTTACTGTACATAAGTATTGGAGAAGGAACATTTATATTACCAGGGGCGGATTGGGATGGAAAACCAGCCCGGGAAATTTCTGGAAGCAGCCCTAATGGAGGCGGGGTCTGTTGAAGGGGTGGGGTATGTTGAGAGGGGTGGGATACTCTTCATAGAGCCTGACACAGCCGTCCTTGCATCTTTTGCTGCAGTTGGGCCTCTGACATTTATGCTAATTCTACTACATAACCCTTCCACGGTGGCATTTGTCTATTCTCACTATATACAGTACTTTACTGTCCTAATCAGTGGTCATTGCTTAGTCTGGCTCAAGTTCAGAACATGGGAACCCTGGTCTATTAGTTTCACTATTCACGTGGACATCTAATGGGAACAGTAACCTGTGGCAAGCAAAGTGGAGCGAGCCGCCCCGCCCGAAGTATGGCAAGCGACGCAAGCCCACGATGGTACATTTATTGTTTTGACCAGTGTAGTTATACTAATCCAAGGGATCCCATATTCTGAACTTGAATCCTTAGTTCTGCTAGATTCCTTATGCTCCTACACTATATTTTTGTTACATTCTGTGGTATGCGGTTAACTCGTCGAGATCCCGACTGTCACAATACCGATGCCGGGATCCCGACGGCGGGGGGCACCATACTGCCGCCGGTATACCAGTGAAGTAGATCATTCCCCTTCTATGGGTGTCCACAACACCCATAGAGGGAGAATAGAACCTGAGGTGATTGAAGCTTGCCACCGAGCCTGCAAGGGGCTTCGTTTTGCTCGACCCCCTGCCGGCATTCTACCGCTCAGGATGCCGATGTCGGGATACAGATGGTAAATCATACCGAACCGCACTGTCTCATCTGTACCTTTTATCCTCTTTCTTCTTTGTACATTCTGTCATGCCCTACACTTTACTCTTGTTCCACTTCACTTATTATATAGTCTCTCCTTTATTTTATCATAGTAATATTATTCTCATTATCTTTACTCTTCGTCCTTTACTTTCTCCAAATTTCTCTTTTTAGTTTCCTTAATTTGTTATCTGTCCACGCTCTCATACTACATACTCATACTATATTATACCGCACACAGATCCCTTTCCCTCTATATTACAAAACACGCAAGTACCTGTCCCTCTATACTACAACACACACAAGTCCCTGTTCCTCTGTGTTAGAAAACACACAAATCCTTATCCCTTTATATTACCAAACCCAAGTACATGTCCCTATATATTACAACACACGCAAGTACCTGTCCCTCTATAGTACAACAGTCCATGTCCCTCTACATTACAACTCACGCAAGTCCCTGTCCTTCTATATTACAACACACGCAAGTCCCTGTCCCGCTATATTAGAACACACAAGTCCCTGTCCCTCTATATTACAACATACACATGTCCCTATCCCTCTATATTACAACTCACAAGTGCCTGTCTCTCTATATTACAACATGCAAGTCCCTGTCCCTCTGTGTTAGAAAACACACAAATCCTTATCCCTTTATATTACCAAACCCAAGTACATGTCCCTATATATTACAACACACGCAAGTACCTGTCCCTCTATAGTACAACAGTCCATGTCCCTCTACATTACAACTCACGCAAGTCCCTGTCCTTCTATATTACAACACACGCAAGTCCCTGTCCCGCTATATTAGAACACACAAGTCCCTGTCCCTCTATATTACAACATACACATGTCCCTATCCCTCTATATTACAACTCACAAGTGCCTGTCTCTCTATATTACAACATGCAAGTCCCTGTCCCTTTATATTACAACACGCAAGTTCCTGTCACTCTGTATTACAACACACACAAGTACTTGTCCCTCTATATTACAACACACAAGTCCCTGTCCCTCTATATTACAACACGCAAGTGCCTGTCTCTCTATATTACAACACGCAAGTCCCTGTTCCTCTATATTGCAACACACAAGTACCTGTCCCTCTATATTACAACACGCAAGTACCTGTCTCTCTATATTACAACATGCAAATACTTGTCCCTCTATATTACAACACACAAGTCCCTGTCACTTTATATTACAACCGCAAGTAAGTCCCTGTCCCTCTATATTATAACACGCAAGTACCTGTTTCCTTTTCTTGACTCTTTACACTCTTTGAAGCCTCTTTAGTCTTTATACTTTAGTCTCATTTATTTTGTCTTCCTTCTTCTCCATAATAGTTTACTGACATATTTTCCTTCCTAATCCCTGACATAGAGCCTCTTACTTGCCTTATTCTCTCTCTCTCTCTCTCTCTTATCTCTATCACATACTTTTCTTTGCCACCTCAATTTATTTTCTTTCACTCCACTTTTATTTTCATTAGTAATCCATATACCTCTCTGTCCTCTCCCTCATCCCTTCTTCTACTACATCTTACTGTACTTTACCGTGCACTGAGCTACTGAACCTCTTTCTGCCCCTGTAGTCGGTTCAGTCACTTCTCTGCAGCAGAGCAGTGCCGAGTGCTAGCCACGCCCCCTACATGACATCATGCCTAGTCCGGAGCTTGCTGTATGAGGAAGTGCTGCACGGACTGCAGCATCACTGGCAGTTGCTGTGCACTGTGTGCAGGGGCCGTTTCCAAGCTCTGCGTGATCGGAGCTGAGCTCCGATCGCGGCCGGAGGCCAGGTGGAGGGGTGAGTCAGCCTGCTAAGGGGACAATGGGACCGGCCAACCAGGAACTGGCCCGGTGTCCCGGCGTCCCAATCCGCCCCTGTATATTACACTCTACTGAATGTGTAGCATATATGTTTACTGGTTCTGCTTACAGTTAAAGAGCAAGTTTTTGTTGTACAACCACACAAGTCTTATCCCTAGGACAATACCTGTCCCTAATAAATGACAACAGACTCATGCTTGTACCATTGTTGGCTACTTAGGCACATTTTCATATGGGTTATAGTAAAATGTGCATACGTGGCCAGTTCACAGTAGGATGACCTTGTATGGATCAAGCAAAATCGGTCACAGAAGGGAATTTTGGGGAAGTAATATGCTAGCAAAATTTCATTTTTGTACTTGAAAACCTGTTCTCATAGTCCACTGGGAAAGATTGAAGAAACGGTATATAATGTGGAGCAGGGATCCACGTCACTTGTAACCAGCAAAAGAACTGGCTTCGCACCCCTGTGGCCTGGGAGCCTCAGTTTGACCAACAAAGCCACAAAGGATAGGCCAGGAGTACAGAACAAAAGTAGAGGAGAAAAGCACTATTCTCCAATTAGAAGAAAAATCCTAATCAGGATAACGGTAAAGAACAAGAACACAAAGAGCATAAAGGGAGATTGTTTTTTTGTGTGTGCCTGAACAGACTACAAGAAAACAATCTCCTATATAATAGCCCAGATCTGTGACTCTGTGCCTGTGTGTCTAACGCTGGCCGTGGCTAGAAGCTCTCATTGGGTTAGAAGCAGGTCTATCACACCCAGTCCACAGCTGATTGGGCGAGAAACGCCCTCCCACACAGGTTAAATCCAATAAGAGGCTTTGCCCTTTGGCTGCTGTGCGTTCCCAAAGCAGGATTAACAATGGGGCTGATAGAGCTGCAGGTCCAGGTCCACACTCCAAAACAGGCCCACTCCATCTGCAGCAACATACCCTCCGACAATTTACCCATAAAAATCGCTACAAATTCAAAAAGGGGGCATGGCCACAGGTAAAGTGGCGTGGCCATGCCCCTTTTCCTATACTTTCAATGGACGTTTGGATAGCCAAAAATCGGTACAGACCATTAAAAAAAAAAGGTACTGTACCTGCCAAAAAGGTACAGTTGGAGGGTATGCTACTGCATCTGCGCTGTAGATAGGGAAAACAAAAACCTTTTACTGCAGCGTCTTATGTCCTGCTGCCAGTCCGCCTGCCCCATCCGACATCAACAATCCCCAAACCTTAGCCGTGGCGCAGGTGGAACCAAAGCTGCTGTGGTGATTGGCATAGATGTGTATGATAGCTGCGAGGCGGAAGGCTTTCATAGCCCTCCCTGCACCGCATACCCTGAGCCCCGGAGCCTCCTCTGCAAGTGATGTCACAGGAATGCCCAGATCCCCAGAGGCCCTGATTCCGCAACACAGCACATGGGCTGCTGGCCTGGGACCCCGAGATGGCTAATGTAACGGATAAAGTGGCTGATATCGCGGATGGTAATGTCTGGATGCTGAATCTTTTCACCTTTTACACTGATTCAGCCAGTCAGTCAGTTCTGCCAGCTAGTCACTATTGTTAGCGCCTGTGTCCCAACGCGCCGCATTACAGGGAAGTAGATGCACTAAATAAACTACAGCTCCCAGCAGCCCTTAGTGCCTAAGCATTCCATCCCTTAGGGCCGCTGGGAGCTGTAGTTTATTGAGTGCATCTTCTTCCCTGTAATGCGGCACTTTGGGACACTGGCGCTAACAATAGTGACTGGCTGCTTGGCTGCTGTGCGACTCTCCGGGAGAGCCACTGCCAAAGGGAGGACAGCAGCTTAGCTGCTTCCAGGAGGAGAAGGAGGATAAGCATTACATGCCCCTCCCCCACTTGCAGTACCTCCAGCCCTACACCCGCGGCACCTCCGCAACCGCTCCTCCCCCACTCACGGTGGCTCTGGACCCCCACCCGCGGCACCAATGCACCCTGCCCCACCCTCCTCCCCCACCCCACTCGTGGCACCCCCGGACTCCATCCGCGTCTCCCCCGCACCCACCACTCCCCCAACCACAGCACCTACTAGGTGATTAATCAGGCCCTGCATGCGCTGTTCATGCCATTGCAAGGGGCTTCAACCCCTTAACCATCGCACGCTCTTTGTCCGTGCAATATTTAACCACTCACACAATCATGATTGGAGGCAATACTCCATATAATAAAAATATTGCACGACACAAGGGTGTGCAGGGGTTAAGGGGGCGTAGCCCATACGACAGTGTGAAGAGCGATGAATCACCATAATTACAAAAATCCAATTTCCTCTATTCATGCATTGGGAGACACTGGAGAAAATATGATTTTAATTACCCTACCGGTAGATCCTTTTCTCATAGTCTATAGAGGATGCTGGAGTCCACATTAGTACCATGGGGTACAGACAGGGCCCTTGGAAGCCATGGGCACTTTAAGAGTTTAATAGTGTGGGCTGGCTCCTACCTCTATGCTCCTCCTACCAGACTCAGTCTAGAAACTATGCCCGAGGAGATGGACTTACTTCGAGAGAAGGAAATAAACAGATAGTGGTGAGATTCACATCAGCTCACATATAACAACAGAAAGCCAAGCTAACCAACTTGAAACAATTCAGCAACGGCTGAACACCAGTACTTAACCAAGTAACAAATACAGGAAAACGAAGCCCTGAGCGGGCGCCCAGGATCCTCTACAGACTACGAGAAAAGGATTTACCAGTAGGTAATTAAAATCCTATTTTCTCTTACATCCTAGAGGATGCTGAGGTCCACATTAGTACCATGGGGATGTACCAAAGCTCTCAGTGCGGGAGGGAGAGTGCGGAGGCTCCTGCAGAACCGATTGACCAAACTTTAGGTCCTCAGCCACCCAGGAACAACCCACTTTACGAGTAGAGTGAGCCTTAACAGATTTTGGACACAGCAAGCTTGCCGTAGAATAAGCATGCTGGATAGTAAACCTGATCCAGCAAGAAATCGTCTGCTTAGAAGCAGGACACCCAACCTTGTTGGGATCATAAAGGACAAACAGAGCGTCTGACTTTCTGTGACGAGAAGTTCTCTTCACATAAATCTTTAAAGCCCTCACAATATACAAGGACTCTGAAGTAATTGAGGAGTCATTAGACCACTGGCACCGCAATAGGTTAGTTGATATGAAAAGCTGACACAACCTTCGGAAGAAATTGCTGACGCATCCTGAGCTCAGCTCTATCTTCATGGAAAATCAAGTAGGGGCTCTTGCAGGACAATGCCCCCAATTACAACACACGTCTAGCAGATGCCAATGTTAATAGTGTGACCACCTTCCAAGTAAGAAACTTAACAACCTTCTGTAAAGGTTCAAACCAATTCGACTGCAGGAACTGCAGCACCACATTAAGATCACAAGGTGCCGTAGGAGGCACAAAGGGAGGCTGGATGTGCAGAACCCCTTTCAAGAAAGTCTGGACTTCAGGGAGGACAGCCAATTGTTTCTGGAAGAAAATGCACAAGGCCAAAATCTGGACTTTTATGGAGCCCAAACGCAGTCCCACATCCACACCTGCTTGCAGAAAGGGGAGAAACCGCCCTAGTTGAAACTTCACACCAAGACACGTACTTTTTCCAAATTCGATGGTAGTGTTTAGACGTTACTCCTTTCCTAGCCTGTATCAGGATAGGAATAACCTTGTTCGGAGTGCCCTTCTCTGCTAAAATCTGGCGGTCAACCTCCATGCCATCAAACGTAGCCATGGTAAGTCTTGATAAGCGAACAGCCCCTGTTGCAGAAGGTGTGCTCGAAGAGGAAGAGGCCTCGGATCTTCCAGCAGTAACTCCAGAAGATCCGCGTACCAAGCCCTTCTTGGCCAGTCTGGAGCAATGAGGATCGCCTGAACTCTTGTTCTTTTTATTAGTTTGAGAATCCTTGGGATGAGTGGAAGTGGAGGGAACACATACACTGACTTGAACACCCACGGAGTTACCAGGGCATCCACTGCCACTGCCTGTGGGTTCCTCGACCTGGAACAGTACCTCCAAAGCTTTTGTTGAGGCGGGCGGCCATCATGACTATTTGAGGTACGCCCCAAAGACTTGTCACCTCCGTGAACACCTCCGGGTGGAGGCCCCACTCTCCTGGATGGAGATCATGTCTCCTGAGGAAGTCCGCTTCCCAATTGTCCACTCCTGGAATGAAGATTGCTGACAGCGCCACCACGTGCTTTTCCGCCCAGAGGATGATTCTTGTTACCTCTGGCATTGCAGCTCTGCTCTTTGTTCCACCTTGTCGGTTTATGTAGGCCACTGTCGTTACATTGTCAGACTGAAGCTGAATGGCCTGATCTTTCAGAAGATGTGCCGCTTGTAGAAGACCGTTGTACACGGCCCTTAGTTCCAGAATGTTTATCGGAAGGCTGGTTTCCTGACTTGACCACCTTCCTTGGAAGTTTTCCCCCTGGGTGACTGCACCCCAACCTCTGAGACTTGCATCCGTGGTTAGGAGGATCCAATTCTGAATCCCGAACCTGCGGCCCTCTAGTAGGTGAGAAGTTTGCAGCCACCAGAGTAACGAGATTCTGCTTTTCGGTGACAGACATATCCTCTGGTGCCTTTTAATATGAGATCCCGACCATTTGTCCTGGAGATCCAGTTGGAAAGACCGTGCATGAAACCTGCAGAATCCTGTATGTTACGTAAAAACAATTCAATGTCACTTCTTCCATAGAATCTAATTCCTCTAGTAATGTACCTGACCACTTACTATGGCTTTAGAAATCCACGCACAAGCAATAGTGGGTCTTAAAGCTACACCAGTAGCTGTGTATAGTGATTTGAGCGTAGTCTCAATCTTACGGTCAGCCGGCTCTTTTAAAGCGGTGGATCCAGGGCCACGTAAAATCACTTTTTTATACAACCTAGATACAGAAGCGTCTACTACAGGCGGGATTTCCCACTTTTTCCTGTCCTCCTCAGGAAAAGGAAAATCAATGAGAACCCTTTTTGGGATCTGGAATTTTTCTCTGGGTTTTCCCAGGATTTTTCAAACTATGTGTTTAATTTCTTAGACTCAGGGAATGTAAGGGAGGATTTCTTATTGTCAGTAAAGTAAGCCTCCTCTACTTGCTCAGGTACCTTTATCAGTAATGTGTAAAATGTCCCTAATAGCCTCAATCATGAATTGCACCCTCTTAGCAAGGGATGTATCTCCCCCCTGCATATCCCCATCACCGCCCCCTGTATCAGAGTCAGTATCCGTGTCAGCTTGCAAGAGCACACTTCTTAGGGTATAAAATTGGGGTCTTTGATGAGGTAGTGGGAGCTGAATAAGACAAAACCCCAACAGACTTTCTCAAAACCTGTGTTTCAGTCTCATTTTAAGCTATCCGAGATTAAATCTGGGATATCATTCCCCTAATAGAACCCACCCGGATTCAGAAGGCTGAGACAGTATATTACAGTCCTGAGTACATGGAATAAACTCTTCAGGAAGAGATACACACTTTGCAGCACAAGCTACAGAGTTCCTAGACATGTTGATGTGAGCTACACACACACACACACACACACACACACACACACACACACACACACACACACACACGAAAATGCACACACAGTTTCCCCCATCGTACCTTCAGAGAGACACAGAGTATATGGAGTCAGCCACACAGCACCCCAGTAGGCAGTTTATAAATGGCCAGCGCTGACTGAATAACCTTAATAGATTAAACAGTGATTATTACACTCTCCCCCCTGTCTATAACACCCTGGTACCGCAGAGGTATGCTGGAGTTATGTGGAAGGCAGCGCTCCCTGTCAGCATCTCTTCAGTGTAATCTTCAGGGAGAAAATGGGGCTGGTGAATGCTGGATCCGCTCTGAGGAGAAGCCCCGCCCCCTGTTATGGCGCGTCTTCCCGCTTTCACCGATTATACTTGCCTGAGGTGATTTAGCTGCTAACATTGGGATTAGCCCCTGTTAGCATATGTGACCAGTGTAGGGTATTTGCGCTGTCCCAGGGAGCCCCTCACAGCGCCGCACATCAAGTACCGCTGAGCCCTCTGGAGCACAGCCTGTCAGAGCTGTGCTCCCACCCTTGTGCCACTATTCACGCTGGCGACCCACTTACCGGGTCACCGGCATTATACTCACCACTCTTCTATCTTCTGGCTCTGTTAGGGGGTGGCGGCCGTGCTGCGGGAATGAGCGGTCACCTTGTGGGCTTGCGATCAGCACCCTCAGGAGCTCAGTGTCCTGTCAGAGATAGGAGAACCATTAACTTCTAGAGTTGGTTCCTACTCCCCCCCCAAAGTCCCACGAAAGCAGGGAGGCTGTTGCCAGCAGCTTTCCTGTACCTAACACTCTTAGAAAAACAATAAAACTAGAAAAACACCTAGGAGCTCCCCTAGCTATGACCGGCTCCACTGGGCACATTTTCTAAACTGGTAGGAGGGGCATAGAAGGAGGAGCCAGCCCACACTATTAAACTCTTAAAGTGCCCATGGCTCCCAAGGGACCCGTCTATACCCCATGGTACTAATGTGGACCCTAGCATCCTCTAGGATATAAGAGAAAGAACAATACAGATGTCCCAAAGCTGTGCCACTGCCTACGGGAGGCTCTGAAGTCGTGATGCTGGCATCACTGAATGCAAAAGTGTTAAAATTTAGTAAAGTGTTGACCAAAAGACCAACTACTCAGCAGATGACCCGTGCCATGTCCACAATGATGTATCTGGCAGAATGCACTTCCACAGATTCAGGAACAGGTAGACGTGATAAAACGTAATCCACCCAGCAGTGGTCTGTTTGGAAGCTGGTCCATCTCTCTTGTGGACATTGTACAGCAATACAAATAAAATAGTGTGAAGAATAAAGCGCAGTAAGTCCTGAAAGTCAGCCAACAGAGAAAAATTTGTGGCATTACAACAGAGGCCTGATCCGCACCCAAGTGTCACCAGCCAATGGATGACACCAAAGTGCTGATTCCTCAGTGACAAGAGCTGGGTGCTGCCCACACAAGATATCCTCCCGCAACAGGTGCCACCATTATTAGTGATGCCTCTGGATAAATAAAGGAAGTTTTTCACCTTCCAAAATATTAGCCCTAGAATAAAAGAATAAAAAGGTATGAATCTATGCTCTGGCGCTCTGTTAGAGAACATGTGATTTTCAATCCACATACATTTATCCAGTTTCGGACTGGGGCATGTAGGGCCCACCGGGGGGGGGGGGATGCAGTGGTAGGGGTCCAAGTTAGGGGTGTGGCCAGTCTGCAGAGAGGGTGTGTACTGCCACCTCATTGGTTTGACTAACCATTAGAGAGTGCAACGTCTGGGCCCCTTCATAAATATATACAGTAAATTCAGCTGCTGCATGCATGACAATGTACCAGATTAATAACAGCAATGCACTGTAGAAAATACACCCTAGTCCAGTATAAAGTAACATATGTATAATGTATAATTCAAATGTACAGTCTGGAACCTGATCCTTAGAGCAGGAGGTGGGCCCCCTAGGCAGTGGGGCCCACCAGTGTTATCCCATGTACCCCTGTGGGCCAGTCCAAGCCTGCATTTATCCTCTTGATGATAACTACATCAAAGTAATTACAAATGTCCTACTATATAACACCTATGCGAGCATCCACCCTGGAGTATATTTACATTTCCTTATCCTAACTGGAGAGAAGATAAACAGTCTGCAGTTTGCAGGAGACTTGTAATCATCCAATAGTCCTTGATCTTCCTCAACTTACTCCTTGTCACTCTGAGTTCATACCTGCTAGATGACATGCTGGATATCCCTTGCTCCCTCCTGCCAATAGGAATGGCAATAGGTAATAGATAATTCACCAACTCATGTGTTACACCCCTCCCTCCATTAAGTGCTGCTGGAGTTATGCAGTTTTGCTGTACAATGGAGAACCCTATCTCCTATCTAAACAAAATAGCAACATGCTAGCGAAACATCATATATCATAGTCAGATCAATATGGCCAACCTAAATTGTCATATACTGATATGCTGGACTCATGGCCATGCTTCTAAAGACAGAAGCAAGTCCAGAAACTGTTCACTGATATGTTGAAACCCCCAGACAATAAGAAAAGTGTCTGGAGAGCCATCATCTCATGGCCCCCTACCAAGACACTACCTGTGTTAATAGTGGATGGGCCCCCTCAAGGCTGAATCCAGGATTTTTGTCACCTGGGGTTAGGCAGTAATTTGGTGACCACCCCACATTCACATCTATCCCAAAGCAGCTCATAGCCTCCCAAAGGAACACACACTCCACTGAATCAAATGCAGCATCATTTGAGGTTAAAGGAAGTAAATCTGCTGGGCATAAAACTGGTCTGGTCAGAATGAGTCAGCTGGCTTATGACCTGATTAAGCCTAGTGGCTAACACTTTATCAAGTATTGTAATGTCTGTAGGGAGAAGTGAGATGGGGCAGCAAGACAATTATTAATGCTTCTGACAGGGAGGTATGGAGAGAATTACTTTCATATGGTTGGTTAAAAAGCTCAAGTAATCGGGGCACATACAAATCTTTTTTTTTTTTTTGTACAATTCCAGGGGGATTCCATCAACCCTCAATGCCTTACAACTGGGAAATTACTTTATGGCTACATCAATCTCTTCAACCAAGGGGAGTCTAGAAGGTCTTTCATCTTAGTGGACAAAGAGAGAAGATATATAGCACACAAATACTGTAGACACACAATTCCTGATCACAGCATGATAGTCTAGACTCTAGAGCTATATAATTGCTGGTAGTAACGAATGAACTCTGCTGCAATATCCTGAGCACAGATTATCACCAGGGCCAGCATTTTCCACCACCATTCCCGAGGAACGTTCTACCGGTGCGAGATTAGCTAAATAGCTTCCATGTCTATCTTCTGAGTCATAGTAATAGCAATCTATATTGATCCTTGTTGACAAGGCAGTCTTCCATGCTTTCTGAGCAGACAGCCAAGCATCCTTAGATGCTCCAAATCTATCCGCTAGATACGCTAGTTCTAGAGTTTTACAAGATGCTTCTAGTTCTTCTGTTTTTTTTAGAATGCCTTCAGATTTGCAACTCGCTTAATTAGTTTCCCTGAGGAAAGACTTAAAAGTGTCCCAAAGTACTGAAACTGGTACATTATCACTATTAAGCTCAAAAAATTCTTTCCATGCAGCTTCTAATTACAAACCCGCTTCCAAGCACATCTGCCACAACGGGTTATGTTTCCAGAATACTAGGAAAACCGCATGAAAGCAGCACAGAACTCTTTTAGATAGGAGCACTCTAACTGATATCTGATATAGGGTCTAAGTACTCACTGTCATCACTGTCATTTTGATAAAACAACTTTTAATAAATCCAGCCATTATAAAACCGAGTATTTTATACTCGTACAATATTTACAAGGCGAAATATAGACAAAATAACACACACAGACATGTAATAAAAGACATACAGGTACAGATTTCTCAGCCAAAGAGACAGTGCTCGAGACACAATAATCTCACCACATTAGGTTGGCATTTGTAAGAAGAAAGGCAGGCGTGGCTATATGTCGGAACTCTTGGACTTGCTTATAACTGTGGTTTCTGGACTTGATAAGTGTGCAGATACTTGGACTAGATATTCTTGGAGAGAATTTGGACTTACTTGGTGTTATAGGGAACTCCAGTACTATTGGTGTGAGACTCCTAGAGCCCTCAAGAGGGTTTTCACCAATAACAACACAACGCTGTTCCCTTAGTGCTTGTTGCACACATTGATATTTAGGGGGCCCCCTGGACTTGATACCTACAGCAGTAGGAGCTCACTCAATAGACTAAGCAACCCGAGTTGCACTGGGTAACTGTTGAGAGTGAGGCACACGGCTGCCCGAGGTATGAGGCACGAGCTGGATAAACCTCCATCTGGTTAGGTTCCCAGTCTCACTCTTTCCAGACCAAAGGCTTGCAGGTATCGCGGGTGACTCTCATTATAAGAAATGCCCAGAGTGAAATAGAGAAAATGAAGAAGTTCACATCTGTAGCAAAACATTTTCTCTCGGCCCATGAGAGTGACCACGATCCCTGCAAGCCTTTGGTCTGGAAAGAGTGAGACTGGGAGTCAGAAGAGAAGATCTGAATAATGCCCTCAGGAGGGAGATGGAGTAGATCTTTAAACTTGGAACAGTGACACCACATAGCTTTAATGAGTACAACAGCTATAGTTCATTTCTGGAAACCTAACTAAGGAACATCTCTTACCTTAAGCTCTATCTTCATAGGACACCTTAATGAACCTTTATATCATGGCAGATCTAGATAACTATCACTACTTTAAAATCAAAGAGTACACTAATAGGCACTCTGACACACCTTTATTATGGAAGATTGATATATACACAACATTTCACTAGAGATGAGCGGGTTCGGTTTCTCTGAATCCGAACCCGCCAGAACTTCATGTTTTTTTTCACGGGTCCGAGCGACTCGGATCTTCCCGCCTTGCTCGGTTAACCCGAGCGCGCCCGAACGTCATCATGACGCTGTCGGATTCTCGCGAGGCTCGGATTCTATCGCGAGACTCGGATTCTATATAAGGAGCCGCGCGTCGCCGCCATTTTCACACGTGCATTGAGATTGATAGGGAGAGGACGTGGCTGGCGTCCTCTCCATTTAGATTATAAGAGACTGAGAGAGATTTACTGGAGCTGACTAGGAGGAGTACTGTTACTGTAGAAGTGTAGAGACTGAGTGGAGAGAGTTTACTAGTGAGGACAGTGCAGTTTACTTTATAATCCGTTCTCTGCCTGAAAAAAGCGATACACAGCACACAGTGACTCAGTCACATACCATATCTGTGTGCACTGCTCAGGCTCAGGCCAGTGTGCTGCATCATCTATTATCTATCTATATATAATATTATATATATCTGTCTGACTGCTCAGCTCACACAGCTTATAATTGTGGGGGAGACTGGGGAGCACTACTGCAGTGCCAGTTATAGGTTATAGCAGGAGCCAGGAGTACATAATATATTATATAGTGAGTGACCACCAGACACACAGTGCAGTTTATTTAATATATCCGTTCTCTGCCTGAAAAAAGCGATACACACAGTGACTCAGTCAGTCACATACCATATCTGTGTGCACTGCTCAGGCTCAGGCCAGTGTGCTGCATCATCTATATATATTATATATCTGTCTGACTGCTCAGCTCACACAGCTTATAATTGTGGGGGAGACTGGGGAGCACTACTGCAGTGCCAGTTATAGGTTATAGCAGGAGCCAGGAGTACATAATATTATATTAAAATTAAACAGTGCACACTTTTGCTGCAGGAGTGCCACTGCCAGTGTGACTAGTGACCAGTGACCTGACCACCAGTATATATAATATTAGTAGTATACTATCTCTTTATCAACCAGTCTATATTAGCAGCAGACACAGTACAGTGCGGTAGTTCACGGCTGTGGCTACCTCTGTGTCGGCACTCGGCAGCCCGTCCATAATTGTATATACCACCTAACCGTGGTTTTTTTTTCTTTCTTTATACATACATACTAGTTACGAGTATACTATCTCTTTATCAACCAGTCTATATATTAGCAGCAGACACAGTACAGTGCGGTAGTTCACGGCTGTGGCTACCTCTGTGTCGGCACTCGGCAGCCCGTCCATAATTGTATATACCACCTAACCGTGGTTTTTTTTTCTTTCTTTATAGTCATACTAGTTACGAGTATACTATCTCTTTATCAACCAGTCTATATTAGCAGCAGACACAGTACAGTGCGGTAGTTCACGGCTGTGGCTACCTCTGTGTCGGCACTCGGCAGCCCGTCCATAATTGTATATACCACCTAACCGTGGTTTTTTTTTCTTTCTTTATACATACATACTAGTTACGAGTATACTATCTCTTTATCAACCAGTCTATATATTAGCAGCAGACACAGTACAGTGCGGTAGTTCACGGCTGTGGCTACCTCTGTGTCGGCACTCGGCAGCCCGTCCATAATTGTATATACCACCTAACCGTGGTTTTTTTTTCTTTCTTTATAGTCATACTAGTTACGAGTATACTATCTCTTTATCAACCAGTCTATATTAGCAGCAGACACAGTACAGTGCGGTAGTTCACGGCTGTGGCTACCTCTGTGTCGGCACTCGGCAGCCCGTCCATAATTGTATATACCACCTAACCGTGGTTTTTTTTTCTTTCTTTATACATACATACTAGTTACGAGTATACTATCTCTTTATCAACCAGTCTATATTAGCAGCAGACACAGTACAGTGCGGTAGTTCACGGCTGTGGCTACCTCTGTGTCGGCACTCGGCAGCCCGTCCATAATTGTATATACCACCTAACCGTGGTTTTTTTTTCTTTCTTTATACATACATACTAGTTACGAGTATACTATCTCTTTATCAACCAGTCTATATATTAGCAGCAGACACAGTACAGTGCGGTAGTTCACGGCTGTGGCTACCTCTGTGTCGGCACTCGGCAGCCCGTCCATAATTGTATACTAGTATCCAATCCATCCATCTCCATTGTTTACCTGAGGTGCCTTTTAGTTGTGCCTATTAAAATATGGAGAACAAAAATGTTGAGGTTCCAAAATTAGGGAAAGATCAAGATCCACTTCCACCTCGTGCTGAAGCTGCTGCCACTAGTCATGGCCGAGACGATGAAATGCCAGCAACGTCGTCTGCCAAGGCCGATGCCCAATGTCATAGTACAGAGCATGTCAAATCCAAAACACCAAATATCAGTAAAAAAAGGACTCCAAAACCTAAAATAAAATTGTCGGAGGAGAAGCGTAAACTTGCCAATATGCCATTTACCACACGGAGTGGCAAGGAACGGCTGAGGCCCTGGCCTATGTTCATGGCTAGTGGTTCAGCTTCACATGAGGATGGAAGCACTCAGCCTCTCGCTAGAAAAATGAAAAGACTCAAGCTGGCAAAAGCAGCACAGCAAAGAACTGTGCATTCTTCGAAATCCCAAATCCACAAGGAGAGTCCAATTGTGTCGGTTGCGATGCCTGACCTTCCCAACACTGGACGTGAAGAGCATGCGCCTTCCACCATTTGCACGCCCCCTGCAAGTGCTGGAAGGAGCACCCGCAGTCCAGTTCCTGATAGTGAGATTGAAGATGTCAGTGTTGAAGTACACCAGGATGAGGAGGATATGGGTGTTGCTGGCGCTGGGGAGGAAATTGACCAGGAGGATTCTGATGGTGAGGTGGTTTGTTTAAGTCAGGCACCCGGGGAGACACCTGTTGTCCGTGGGAGGAATATGGCCGTTGACATGCCAGGTGAAAATACCAAAAAAATCAGCTCTTCGGTGTGGAGGTATTTCACCAGAAATGCGGACAACAGGTGTCAAGCCGTGTGTTCCCTTTGTCAAGCTGTAATAAGTAGGGGTAAGGACGTTAACCACCTCGGAACATCCTCCCTTATACGTCACCTGCAGCGCATTCATAATAAGTCAGTGACAAGTTCAAAAACTTTGGGTGACAGCGGAAGCAGTCCACTGACCAGTAAATCCCTTCCTCTTGTAACCAAGCTCACGCAAACCACCCCACCAACTCCCTCAGTGTCAATTTCCTCCTTCCCCAGGAATGCCAATAGTCCTGCAGGCCATGTCACTGGCAATTCTGACGAGTCCTCTCCTGCCTGGGATTCCTCCGATGCATCCTTGCGTGTAACGCCTACTGCTGCTGGCGCTGCTGTTGTTGCCGCTGGGAGTCGATGGTCATCCCAGAGGGGAAGTCGTAAGCCCACTTGTACTACTTCCAGTAAGCAATTGACTGTTCAACAGTCCTTTGCGAGGAAGATGAAATATCACAGCAGTCATCCTACTGCAAAGCGGATAACTGAGGCCTTGGCATCCTGGGTGGTGAGAAACGTGGTTCCGGTATCCATCATTACTGCAGAGCCAACTAGAGACTTGTTGGAGGTACTGTGTCCCCGGTACCAAATACCATCTATGTTCCATTTCTCTAGGCAGGCGATACCGAAAATGTACACAGACCTCAGAAAAAGAGTCACCAGTGTCCTAAAAAATGCAGCTGAACCCAATGTCCACTTAACCACGGACATGTGGACAAGTGGAGCAGGGCAGGGTCAGGACTATATGACTGTGACAGCCCACTGGGTAGATGTATGGACTCCCGCCGCAAGAACAGCAGCGGCGGCACCAGTAGCAGCATCTCGCAAACGCCAACTCTTTCCTAGGCAGGCTACGCTTTGTATCACCGGTTTCCAGAATACGCACACAGCTGAAAACCTCTTACGGCAACTGAGGAAGATCATCGCGGAATGGCTTACCCCAATTGGACTCTCCTGTGGATTTGTGGCATCGGACAACGCCAGCAATATTGTGTGTGCATTAAATATGGGCAAATTCCAGCACGTCCCATGTTTTGCACATACCTTGAATTTGGTGGTGCAGAATTTTTAAAAAAACGACAGGGGCGTGCAAGAGATGCTGTCGGTGGCCAGAAAAATTGCGGGACACTTTCGGCGTACAGGCACCACGTACAGAAGACTGGAGCACCACCAAAAACTACTGAACCTGCCCTGCCATCATCTGAAGCAAGAAGTGGTAACGAGGTGGAATTCAACCCTCTATATGCTTCAGAGGTTGGAGGAGCAGCAAAAGGCCATTCAAGCCTATACAATTGAGCACGATATAGGAGGTGGAATGCACCTGTCTCAAGTGCAGTGGAGAATGATTTCAACGTTGTGCAAGGTTCTGATGCCCTTTGAACTTGCCACACGTGAAGTCAGTTCAGACACTGCCAGCCTGAGTCAGGTCATTCCCCTCATCAGGCTTTTGCAGAAGAAGCTGGAGGCATTGAAGAAGGAGCTAAAAGGGAGCGATTCCGCTAGGCATGTGGGACTTGTGGATGCAGCCCTTAATTCGCTTAACAAGGATTCACGGGTGGTCAATCTGTTGAAATCAGAGCACTACATTTTGGCCACCGTGCTCGATCCTAGATTTAAAGCCTACCTTGGATCTCTCTTTCCGGCAGACACAAGTCTGCTGGGGTGCAAAGACCTGCTGGTGACAAAATTGTCAAGTCAAGCGGAACGCGACCTGTCAACATCTCCTCCTTCACATTCTCCCGCAACTGGGGGTGCGAGGAAAAGGCTCAGAATTCCGAGCCCACCCGCTGGCGGTGATGCAGGGCAGTCTGGAGCGACTGCTGATGCTGACATCTGGTCCGGACTGAAGGACCTGACAACGATTACGGACATGTCGTCTACTGTCACTGCATATGATTCTCTCAACATTGATAGAATGGTGGAGGATTATATGAGTGACCGCATCCAAGTAGGCACGTCACACAGTCCGTACTTATACTGGCAGGAAAAAGAGGCAATTTGGAGGCCCTTGCACAAACTGGCTTTATTCTACCTAAGTTGCCCTCCCACAAGTGTGTACTCCGAAAGAGTGTTTAGTGCCGCCGCTCACCTTGTCAGCAATCGGCGTACGAGGTTACATCCAGAAAATGTGGAGAAGATGATGTTCATTAAAATGAATTATAATCAATTCCTCCGCGGAGACATTGACCAGCAGCAATTGCCTCCACAAAGTACACAGGGAGCTGAGATGGTGGATTCCAGTGGGGACGAATTGATAATCTGTGAGGAGGGGGATGTACACGGTGATATATCGGAGGGTGAAGATGAGGTGGACATCTTGCCTCTGTAGAGCCAGTTTGTGCAAGGAGAGATTAATTGCTTCTTTTTTGGGGGGGGTCCAAACCAACCCGTCATATCAGTCACAGTCGTGTGGCAGACCCTGTCACTGAAATGATGGGTTGGTTAAAGTGTGCATGTCCTGTTTTGTTTATACAACATAAGGGTGGGTGGGAGGGCCCAAGGACAATTCCATCTTGCACCTCTTTTTTCTTTTCTTTTTCTTTGCATCATGTGCTGATTGGGGAGGGTTTTTTGGAAGGGACATCCTGCGTGACACTGCAGTGCCACTCCTAGATGGGCCCGGTGTTTGTGTCGGCCACTAGGGTCGCTAATCTTACTCACACAGTCAGCTACCTCATTGCGCCTCTTTTTTTCTTTGCGTCATGTGCTGTTTGGGGAGGGTTTTTTGGAAGGGACATCCTGCGTGACACTGCAGTGCCACTCCTAGATGGGCCCGGTGTTTGTGTCGGCCACTAGGGTCGCTAATCTTACTCACACAGCTACCTCATTGCGCCTCTTTTTTTCTTTGCGTCATGTGCTGTTTGGGGAGGGTTTTTTGGAAGGGCCATCCTGCGTGACACTGCAGTGCCACTCCTAGATGGGCCCGGTGTTTGTGTCGGCCACTAGGGTCGCTAATCTTACTCACACAGCTACCTCATTGCGCCTCTTTTTTTCTTTGCGTCATGTGCTGTTTGGGGAGGGTTTTTTGGAAGGGACATCCTGCGTGACACTGCAGTGCCACTCCTAGATGGGCCCGGTGTTTGTGTCGGCCACTAGGGTCGCTTATCTTACTCACACAGCGACCTCGGTGCAAATTTTAGGACTAAAAATAATATTGTGAGGTGTGAGGTATTCAGAATAGACTGAAAATGAGTGTAAATTATGGTTTTTGAGGTTAATAATACTTTGGGATCAAAATGACCCCCAAATTCTATGATTTAAGCTGTTTTTTAGTGTTTTTTGAAAAAAACACCCGAATCCAAAACACACCCGAATCCGACAAAAAAAATTCGGTGAGGTTTTGCCAAAACGCGTTCGAACCCAAAACACGGCCGCGGAACCGAACCCAAAACCAAAACACAAAACCCGAAAAATTTCAGGCGCTCATCTCTACATTTCACTCGATCTTGTCTTAGCACTATTTATGTTTCATCTATTTGTCTTATACATTCACTCACTATTTGTCCTAGTTACACCCTCACTTTTATTCTCATTTAGTGTAGCTAATACATACGTTATTTCTGCTGGTTATCTCACTATGGGCTTAATTCAGACCTGATCGTAGATGTGCTAAATTTAGCACATCTACGATCAGTCTTCAGACATGCAGAGGGACGCCCAGCACAGGGCTAGTCCGCCATGCATGTCAGCCCCCCCCCCCGCACAAGTACAAATGCATCGCACAGTGGCGATGCTTTTGTACTAGAAGAGTAGCTTCCAGTCAGCGCATCTCCTGCGAGCTAGCAAAGAGCTACTCGTCGCTGCCCGGGTGACATCACGCAGCCACCATGGCCCCCCCCCCCCTCCCAACGTTCCAGGCACACCTACATTGCCTGGACCATGCTGCCGGCACGACCCCTCCCGCCCAGCGACCGCCTCTGCTTGTCAATCAGCCGTCGGCTGTCTGGCTTGCACCGACACTTTGCGGCGCCGGCGCAGTTCAGACCTGATCGCTGCTATGCGAAATCTCACAGCACCGATTAGGTCTGAATTAGCCCCTATAAACACTTGTAGGCCCCTTGTCTTTTGGTCCCATTATTACACTTGGTCCCTCCATCACACTTTTGTAGCTATTATAAGATACAGGTTTGACTGTGGGGAACAAGTTGAAAAATCTCTCCTCTTTATCCTAACACTTTCATAGAATTACGTCACACTATTTCTACCATAAGCAAAACCTATACACTGTACTATTCAGTGAATATTTTTAAGATTTTTCTATATTTTATATAAAATCTATGTATCAGGCACATGCTGAATTGTACAAAACAAAATAAAAATTATAGCTGCGCTAACAATATACTGTGTGGTTAAAAAAAGGAGTTGGATTTAAGTAAAAAAAAATATACTTTTAATCAATATACATTGTGTACACTTAAAAAATCACTTTAAAAACTCTAGGTCACCAATCTGTCATTTAGATATATTAAATCAGCTTGTGCTCGTTCCTAGTAAAAACTGGACTAAAGGCAAACAATTGGGTGCAATCTCCATTCAATAGAACTCATAGCACAGTCCACACTGTTACCACAAGTATCACCACTGGAGGTATAATCCCATGCTTTAATGTTGAATTGTGCCATCTTGGGTCCTCACCAGAGTGCGGTGAGATGAATAGTGGAAACCAGAGAAATGACGAAGGAGCAAATAAGTCCCAGATGTGATGCCTTAATTTCCGGATTTAAAAGTCAAGTATTTGTCCAAGCATAGAAACAGATTGAGTCCAGTGATATGGAGGTGACAAGCGAAGGTTTCTGAGGTGTTATGCTGCTTGTTATTGCAGCTTGTTTTTAAGGTATTGTACTCTGTCTGGCTTTATCGTACTAAACCGCTCTGTTGTTGCATTTATATACAATATCTAACAAGAAGGGCAGTAAGTCTGTGGACGCTCCTGCATCATGCAGAGCATGCTCCAAGGACGTACCAGAGGGGGAAGCTGTGTATGATGGTCTGTGTACTATGTGTCATACACCTCCTAATCAGTCCGCTGCTCCTGTAGCCAATCAGAAGCCACCCTGGGCTGCATTCACAAACCTACTGGGTACTCTGGTGGAACGCCTTACGCCCCCTATGGGACCACCTGTGCAATTACCACCACAAATTGTCCCTATGAGTAACCCGTCGTGGGCGGATACATTTATCTGAGCAGCTGCAGCAATTAAATTAGTCTTTGGTTAGACATAAGTCTACTCCACGTCACTACCGTGTCCCTGGGTCATCTAAGCGGGCTGCTTCCTACTCACAATCCACGAACCTCTCTGATGTTTCATCTGAAGAGGAGGGGGAGCATACGGTCCTGTCAGACACTGAATTTAGTGTTTCTGATGAGGAATCTCCATTGCAGATTGATGTCCCTGCCCTAGTGGTTGCTATTAAGCAAATCCTACAAATCTCTGATGAGGAGGATTCCACCACTGTGGCTAAGAAAACTGATATGTTTAATTGGCAGAAGGTGGTTGAAAATCTATTGCCCCATTCTGACCATTTGGTGGACATCAAGCGAAACCCTGGTCTACTCCAGGGAAGAAATTCCCTCTGCCTAAATGGGCCTTGGCTTCTATCCTCTCCCTGCAGAGTTAGGTGACAAGTGGGAAAATTCACCGCTGGTGGATTCTCATGTCACCCACCTAGAGGTGTCGTCCACTCTGTCTGTCACCAATGTCACTTCACTGAAAGAACTGACAGATAAGCGTGTGGAGGGATGCCTCTATTTACTCTCTTACAGAAGCTGTACATAGACCCACTATTGCGGCCTCTTGGGCTGCAAAAGGTATTGAGGCGTGGGTTCTGCACAGAAGGCAAAAGGTACCACTTTCGGCTTCAAGGGAAAGCAAAAGGTCAGACATACCTGAGACAATCTTGTGCTCCCAAATCCACCAAGCCCAAGGCAAAACAGTCCTGGGTGGCCCGTCAGCCGGCTTCTAAACAAGACAAGCCTGCTGCATGATGGGGCTCCAGGATGGAAGGCCAACTTCTACAGTTCACCCAGGTCTGGTTGAAGACCATTTCAGATGCAAGTGTGCGGGAAGTTGTTTCTCACAGGTACGCAGTCTCTTTCAAGAGACGTCCCCCTCGCCAGTTTTGCACCACGGTTGTCCCTTCAGATCTGTTTAAGGTGCAAGCACTGCAAGCAGTTGTCAGTTCCCTCCTGAGTACAGGAGTGGTTGTGCTGGTACCTCAGTCCCAGAGAGGCAGAGGTTATTACTCGACCCTGTTTCTAGTCCCGAAACCCAATGGCCTATACTCAACCTCAAATCTCTGAACAAGTTTGTCAGAGTGTGCAAGTTTCGCATGGAAATGTTGCGCTCAATTGTGCTGGCTATGGAACCTGGAGACTATATGGTATCCCTGGATATACAGGATGCATACCTGCATATATCTATTGCCATGTTGCATCAGCAGTTTCTGCGGTTTGCTATTGGAAACCTTCTCTATCAATTCCAGGCTCTGCCCCATTTGGACTGGACACAGCTCCTCGGATCTTCACCAAGGTCATGGCTGTGACGGCGGCCAATCTCCGTCATCAGGGAGTCAGAATCCTGCCGTATCTGGATGGCCCGTTGATTCTGGCAAATTCCCACAATGTCCTCCTCATTCATCTGCAACTGACGGTAACCTTCCTGCAAGTCCACGGGTGGCTTATCAATTGGAGGAAGTCCTCGCTGGTCCCAGCTCAGAGCATGGTGCACCTGGGGGTACTCTTGGACACACACAGTCAGAGACTGTTCCTGTCTCCAGACAAAGTCCTGAAGCTTCAGGACAGGATAAGACACTTCATTCGTCACCCCGGAGTGTCGATACACTCGGCGATGCAATTACTTGGCCTGATGGTGTCAGCCTTCGACATGGTAGAGTATGCTCAATTTCATTCCCTGCCCCCTACAATGGTTGATACTTTCCAAGTGGGATGACCTACCTCATCGGATCAGGTTTCACATGATCTCGTCTGTCGCTGACCTGATGGTTACAGGAACAGCAATTAAGAAAAGGCCGTCCCTTCTGGATCCCCGACTGGGTCCTGCTGACAAAGGACACCAGTTTCAAGGGATGGGGTGCGGTATTGGGGCAACACTTTTTTCAGGGTTGCTGGACCAAGCAGGAATCACTCCTCCCAATAAACATTCTGGAGCTGAGGGCAGTGTTCAATGCGCTGTCACTTGCCCTGCCTCTGGTACAGAACAGGCCTGTTCAAGTACGGTCAGACAACGCCACCACCATGGCATACATAAACCATCAAGGCGGCACTCGAAGCTGTATGGCAATGATGGAAGTGACAAAAATCCTATGTTGGGCGGAGCGACATCTGCCAGCAATATTGGCAGTGTTCATTCCGGGCTTCCTAAACTAGGAAGCAGACTTAGTCATCAGGACGTGCACGCCGGAGAGTGGAGTCTTCACCCAGAAGTCTTTCAACTCCTAGTGGACAGGTGGGGCCTACCAGACAAAGACCTGATGGCATCTCAACACAATTACAAGGTTCCAGTTGTCACGATCCTGACTGTAGTTCTCGTATTTGGTGACTTACCCCTGCCATCTGTCCTGGATACTGTGCCTTTTTGCTCACTGATATAAACAGCTTGTCGGCACCATGACTTTCCTGAGTCCTGAGTTCTCTGCCTGAAGATAATAGTTAACGAGCTCTACCTGTGATTAATCTTCAGTGTGAGTCTGAATTCAGCAATCTGAAGTTTAGGCCTAAAAGCCAGCATCCTCTGTTTGCAGAAGTTCAGGCTTCAGTGTTCTCTCGGCCTGCTAGGCCTCACTCCACATCACAGCCTAGTCTAGAGTACTCACATGACAGTGACTGTTCACCTGACCCAGAGCTGTCCAATCCTCTGCCAGCCTGAGACTCTCTGAATCACCTGACACTGCTCACCAATCACCAAGGACCAGGAAGTATAAGTCGGGAGACTGAGTTGGAAACTGGGCCAGTTCCTCGTGTCACACACAGCTCTGTGTGAGCTTTGAAGCTGAGCTCCCTAAAGGTAACCCTTGTACTTCAGTTCCTGTAAAAACTCTGTTCCTTTACTACCCCAGTTTGGATTACATTTGTGTTACCATTGATATCCAGTATTCTACAGTTTCAACTTAAAGGCACAGTTGCAGTGTTTCATCTTAAAGGCACAGTCACAGTATTTCACAGTCTCAACTTAAAGCCACAGCTGCAGTATTCCATAGCTTCATCTTAAAGTCGCAGTATTCCACAGTCTCAACTTAAAACCAAAGTATTCTACCGTCACAGCTGCAGGGTTCCTCAGCCTCGTCCTAAGTTACAGCCACAGTCATCGTTCTACTTTCAGCTGTGTTTCCAGTTATATCCGGTACCAGCCCGCATTACAGTGGCATCCCAGTCTTACCGTTAACCAGCCCGGTTATCAGTCTCACCAGTAACCAGTCCGTCTTACTATCTTGCTAGTAGCCTCGAGTACATAAGCACATACTCCTGTGACACTATATCCAGTACAGTCTCACCTATACATTCATCATCCTGCTATCAAAGTCCCTGGTTATCCAGTGGTCAGGATACGGCTTCCTTTGCCAAGGCCTGGGTTCGATCCCTGGTCAGGGATTGCTCCTTCTTCTCACTGATTCCTACAGACCAGCCTAATATTCCCATAGTCCTCCAGTTGCCCGCACAGACTTCACTAATACCGGGTTCACAAAAACCACAGTCATGACACCAGTCTTCGGATCACGAACCAGGGATCCTCAGGCGACATTCGTGGATGCTCTGGCAATTCCATGGAACTTTCAGCTGCCCTACATGTTCCCTATAGTGTCACTCCTGCCCAGGGTCCTACGGAAGTTCAAACAAGAAGGAGGAATGCTGCTTCCAGTCGCTCCAGTGTAGACCAGATGGCATTGGTTCTCAGACCTGCAGGGTCTGTCGACAGGGCATCCTCTTCTACTTCCACAGCTACCAGAACTCCTTGTACAGGGCCCTTGTCTCTACCCAGACCTGGCCAGACTGGCTTTGACGGCGTGGCTCTTGAAGCATCACTCCTGAAGGCCAAAAGATTTTCCAAGGCGGTAATTCAAACTATGCTGAAGGGCCCATAAACTGGCCTCTGCCTGGATATATTACAGGGTCTGGAATTCTTACTTAACCTGGTGTGCTGATAAGGATTACGATGTTTATAGATTCAGAACTTCTAGAATTCTGGCTTTCCTGCAAAGAGGCCTGGACTTAGGTCTTCGTCTGGCCTTCCTCAAGGTTCACATATCTGCCTTGTCGGTTTGGTTTCAGAGAAAAATTGCATCTATACTTGATTTTCAGACATTTACTCAGGGTGTTCTTAGGATTCAGCCTCCCTATGTCCCTCCTGTGGCTCCATGGGATCTGTTTGTTGTGCTGAACACCCTGCAAGAGTCTCCTTTTGAGCCTCTTGAATTGGTGGACCTTAAATATCTTACTGTCAAGGTCCTGTTCTTGCTGGCCATTGCCTTCTTAATATTTAACCGTGACCGGGCAGTTCTCCGAACTCGCCCTGGTTTTCTACCTAAGGTGGTATTATCTTTTCATCTTAACCAAGAGATTGTGGTTTCCGGCCTTTATCTCTTCTGATTTGTCCTCCAAAGAGCGGTCTTTGGATGTGGTACGGGCTCTCCGTATTTGTGTAGAGAGAACTGCCTCCCTCAGGAGGTATGACACCCTTTTTGTACTTTTTGGTTTCCACAAACGTGGCTGGCCTGCGAATAAGCAAACCTTGGCCAGATGGATTGGAATGGTGATTGCACAAGCTTATGCACAGGCTAGTCTTCCAGCTCCTGCTGCCAATAAAGCCCATTCTGCTTGGTCTGTTGGACCTTCTTGGGCGTCCTGCCGTGGTGCGTCCGCAGAACAATTGTGCAAGGGGGCAACATGGTCCTCTGTGAACACATTTATTAGGTTCTATGCCATTGATACTTCCGCCTCCCAGGATGCTTCCTTTGGATGCCGAGTTCTCATACCCGCTAAGGCATGTCCTCTCCCTTAAGGAACTGCTTTAGGACATCCCCGATGTTTCCCTGTGGAAACCAATTTAACCTGCTGCAGAAAAGGAGTGTTATGGTAGACTTACCACGGTTAACACTCTTTCTGCGAGGTACATTGGGTTCCATAGGGCACCCACCCTGACGCACCTAGTTTCTATGGGTTTGTATGGCATTAGCTGCTGGTCTCTTCTCCTGTCATAAGAATGTGGTTCTATGTGACTAACATCTGCCTTCTCTCTTACCTGCTCCTGCATTGAGCTGGTTAATGAAACTGAGCTCTCAGTGCCTGGAGGCGGGGGTTATAAAGGAGGCCCCAATGCATCCTGGGACAGCCTAAAGCTTTAGCCTGTTGGTGCCTCTGGATAAAGATCCACTCTACACCCTGATGTTTCCCTGTGGAACCCAATGTACATCACAGAAAGAGTGTTAAGTCTACCATAACACTCCTTTTTTATGTACACCAAGGCTTTAAATATGATTACAAGTCATATTATTCATTATGAGTGTACAATAACAATACACCCAATACACTTTCTGTTCCAGCTGCTGTATGTGAGGCAGCTGAGAGAGTTAGTTCTGCTGCAATCCGCCTGCATCTTACCTTTTACAAGGCTTTTTAGCCTCCAAATTAGCTCTCCCGGCTCCCCCAGTGTGCCTTATACTTTGTCCGCTGTATGCTCAAGTTTTTGCTGCCTCAGATGCCTTCTGGAAAGCACAAGATGCAGAAGGAGCAGTGCAGGTTGGAATCCAAGATGGCGCTGGAGGCTGATCAGAGGGACCTCCTGCCTGCAGGCTCATCCACAGACTTGCAATGGGTCTCTTCCCCAGTACACTCACTGGAGCAGAGCAGCAGGGAATCAGCCTCTGAAGCCCCAGATCATGGGGATAAGGTACTTCCTCCCCCTGTTGATGCTGTTACATATAATGATATGGTGAATGCTATCAGAACTGCCATAGGTCCTTTACTGAAAGCACAGAGGACATCAACAGGCAGCTCTCTCAACTCACTCAGCGAGTCCTAGACTCAGAGCATAAACTGGGAGAGACACTTACTTATGTGGCTGCTATGAAAACTACTGTTGCACGTTACACTAAATCTATTTATAACATATAAAACAAGATTGATGACCTGAAAATAGATCCTTGAGAAACAATCTTCGCATCATAGGATTACCAGAATCCCTTAAAGGGCAAGAACTTTATGATTTCATCCGCACTACCTTACCTACACTATTAAATGTCCAGGACTCCGGTGTGGATCTCATAGTTGAACGTGCACATAGGATAGGCTCTGCTCACACCCAAGAGGGAGGCAGACCACGTGCAGTTATCTTTAGACCGCTGAATTATCTACACAAAGAAGCGTTATGGTTGGTGTCTCGCAAACAGAGGAATATCTCATGGCAGAGTCACAAAGTACTCATATTTCAAGATTACTCGGCTGAGTTGTCTAAGGCATGCAAAGCCTTCTCCCCGATATGCTCCAAACTGGTACAGTCTAATCTAAAGTTTTCCCTTCTGTATTCTGCTCATTTACAACTGTTTCGTGGTGGTTCCTTTAAGGACTTTACATCTGCTCAGGATGCCGAGGACTTTTTACGCGAGGAATCAGCTGATGAATTCCCCTTTGAGTGATTTATATATCCTGTTTATTTGAACTCATCGTATCTAAATTGTGTTCCAATTGTTTATTTTGGAACTCCCACTCCACTGCTTTGCTATTTCCTTATTCACTCATATTATGGTCACTTTCCTATGTGGATTCTCGATTTATTGACTGTGTATACTGTTCTTCACCAGCCATGTCCTTTGTAATCAGGAACCTTCCCCACCCATCTCTGGGATGTGCACTGAATGTTTGCCAAGTTTGTAGCCGTACCGTTTACAGGTGGTTGCCTAAGGGCTTTACTTATTCTGTTTTGATACCTACCTTTATATATTGATCCTGAGAAGTCGGTATCCAATGAGTAAGAGAGCTCGTTGCTTATTTTTCTCTTTTCTTTCATTTTTATTTCCCGACAATTATACATTCTGACAACCGGGATTACTACTACTGTGATCTTCTGATAATGGATTGTGTAAGATGGATATGCATGCTGTGTCTACTGTTACTTATCATAGATGTCAATGATTAAGATTGGTAGCTGGATTGTGGGTTGGATAAATTCCCCTTAAAAAACGTAAGAAAATTCTTATATATCCTTCCAAATTGCATATAGACTTGGCTTTCCTACAGGAATCTCAGTTAATTCCTGCCGAGGTTCAGAAACTCAATATGCTGAAGTGGAAGGTTCTGGCTTCGGCGTCCTTCTCATCGAAAGCTTGTGGGGTAATCATCTTGGCACGGCAACACTTACCTATTGTAAGTGTTGCTGTGACACCTTGCTGTTCGGCCTGGGGGCTTAATCCTATTTCTGCAGATATACTCAACTAAGATCTCTGTATTATCTGATTAGTATGAAGTGTTATTTCTCACTCAGTGTGCATTAGGGATAGCTATATGTTTTTCTCTTACCCAGAATTACCCCTCCCTTTTAGCACCTGAGTGACATCCCAATCTGATTGAGCAGTTTACTAATAAATGTGTCTATTGGCAATCCTCCAAAGCCACTCGAGGCCATATTATATCGCTCACTGCCTCCTCTAAGAAGAAATTTCTTCAAGAATATATACAGGCCCAGAGTAAGTTAACGGATGCTTTTCATCTTTATAAGGTAGCCCCCACTCATACTAATAAACAATCTTACAGCATAGCGAAGACTTTATTTGATGGGCTTTTTTCCAAGATGGAGGCATCCTATACATTTCACAGGGAATATCGGTTTCATAGGTTTGGGAACAAATCTAATAAATTATGAACAAATTTATTGAGAGGCACACGTCCCCCGGCCACCATTCATTCATTAAAAAAGCCTGATGGCTCTCTGTCCACCTCTAACGCACAAATTGCATCTATACTTACTACCTACTATACAGCATTATATTCCTTACCCCTTCGCCCTTATGCAATGCCTTGGCCTTTTGGGCTGGTCCTCCTATCCCACATATATCTGCTGACCACAGTAACTCTTTAACTGCCCCATTACAGAGCATGAAGTCACAAGAGCAATCTCAGGCCTAAAAAGTGGGCAAGGCTCGGACGGTTTTACGCCTATTATAAACTACTCTCCACAAAAATGTTACCAACACTCACGAAGGTCTTTAATACCATACTTTCCTCTGGAAAGATGCCAACATATTTTAATGCTGCAGTATTGCATGTAATACCCAAACCGGGGAGGGACCCATCTGATCCCGGTTCCTATTGCACTATTTCCCTTCTTAAGTTAGATTATAAACTCTTGACAAAAATTTTAGCTGACCATTTGAAACTGATTTTACCTACAGTGATACACCGGGATCAGACGGATTTCATCATGGGTGGGAATCCAGTTGTAAACATAGGTAGGGTCCTTGTAGTGGCAGAGGACTCCCAGTGTACCATGTCAAACACGCCAAGGGCCAAACTTTCTTCCATTTGACATGGTGCACTGGGACCACTAACTGTATATGATTCCTTGACACGCTTTGGATTCCCCGTGCAATTATTCTTATTCCTCCGCACGTTATACTGCCCTGTCTTCTCAAATAATATGCAATGGCTTGCTTTCAGATGGCTTCCCCATACTGAGGGGTACCAGGCAGGGTTGCCCACTTTCACCCCTCCTATTTGACATGACCTTAGACCCTTTGGCTATTGCTTTGAGGCACTCCCCCTTTTATCAGGGTATTCAAATTGAGAATATTGATCTTCGTCTTGCTTTATTCGCAGACGACATGTTACTGTTTTTATCTAACTCTAGTCACTCCATTCCCATAGCGTTTGATATAAAATCAACGTTAACAAATCCAAAATGTTGATCCTTAAAGGCCCTCCCCCTTCTCAGATGCAGAGAGACCAACTGGACGCTATCAAAATAATGCCAACGCATTTAAAATAACTAAGTATTAATGTTCCTCACACAACTTCACTTTTGTATAAACTTAATTACACACCGGTGCTACTTGCCTTTGCAAAATCACTGGATAATTGGCAAAACCTGACTCTCTCTCTTCTGGGTAGAGTGGAGGTCATCAGGTCCATGATATTACCAAAACATTCCTATATAATGCAAATGTTGCCCATTACTCTTTCCTTTCGAGTATTACTGAAGCCACAAAATTGTTTAGGAAGTTTATCTGGCAAACCAAAAAACCCAGAATTTCGAAGATTAGACTCCAACTACCCAGACGTGAGGGGGAATTGGGTTTTCCGGATCTCTTAAAATATTCCCGAGCACTCCTCTTCCGATAAATTATGGATTGGCTCATGGAAAGTAGTGTTTTTACAATGTACAATCTAGACTGTGCCTTATTTTATCCCTACGCGCCGAGTGCACTGATACACACCGCTAAATCCCACCTTCCAGCAAACCTTTACCACCATACTTTTCTCAAAGATACCTATGATATGTGGTGGGCAGTGAATAAATCCCTCCATCGAGACCCGACCTATTCGGCCTGGTTACCCTTATGTTCATACCTAGCTTAGAGAACTCTTTTCCATATAGACTTCAACATAAAGGTCTCAGAAAAGTGACACAAGTATTTCACCCAGGAGGTCTGATACTGTCTTTTCGGATTTTGAAGGACACTTATGATCTCTCACATCAATACTTCTTCACCTACCCGCAGATCAGACATTACGTTGACTCATTATCTCCATCAAGAGCTGACTCAATAATCTCAGATCCTCTGTCACCTATCACTGACCTGGGTTGAGAGTGTTGTGAACTCGGGGGTTCTTCCGGTGACCGGGAAGGGGAACCACAGCTAGGCCGAAGTAGAGATGGCCGAATATAGGTTTTCTTCATGCAGGACTTTTAGCGGCAGGCAGAGCTCGTAACGGATACTGGAATCCACCTGAAAGACAGGACTTGAGAACGGTGCTGGTGGTTACTGTGAGATATGCTAAAGAATCCCTGTAGCGATGCTGAAGCACACTGAGTGATGAGAAACTTGTGAGCGATGCTGAAGCACACTGAGTGGTGAGAAACTTGTGAGCGATGCTGAAGCACACTGAGTGATGAGAAACTTGTGAGCGATGCTGAAGCACACTGAGTGGTGAGAAACTTGTGAGTGTTAGGCGCCGGGGTCCGCTCGTCGGTGCGGCCCGGCGCCTAGCAACCAGGGACGCCGTACGCGGACAGCCGCCGGCTCCCTGGCAACGCTGGACGCCGGGCGCGCTGAGCCGCATGGACCCTAGCAACGGGGACGCCACTGGCGGACCGTGTTCCCCGTTGCTAGGCTTTAAGAGTTAATGTATTCTCCTGCTCTCTGGCCATGCAGCAAGGCAGCTGCACGGCATTTATTCTAATCAGCCTTTTGGCAGCTGATTGGAGGACTCCTTGTTAAATACACTCCCAGGGCTTCTCACAGACGCCGGTAATAGCTTCCTGCATGCTGTTTCTGTTTGCTGAGAGTCTGTTCCAGTCTTGCTGTATCCGGTCATTCCAGTATTCGGAAGTCCTGAACTCGGAAGTTTGTCATCTTATTCCTGGAGTCCTGACTAATCACCATATAACATCCAGTGGTGTTCGTGAGTCGCGGCCTTGCCGTGTGTTGCGGCTTGTCCGCTTTATTATTTGTGTTTTGGAGCATTTTGCGGAGGGTTCCGCTTCCACAGGTCCACTCTGGTATCCGGCGGTGCTGGGTAGGAGTATTGGACAAGTGGATTTTGGTTGTCCTTTTCCCTGGCGGGTTTCCGCACATACTTCTGTTTTTGTTAGTTAGCTTGTTGCCCCTGGCCTGTTGTCAGTCAGAGGTCCTCTTGTTATCATCCTGCCTCGGATTTCCCTTTGTCTCTCACTAAGACCGGGGGGCACCGGAGTTGGGCAGACATAATCCGCCCTTCAAACGTGGCTGCCAGGGGCTCAAGAAACCATAGTCTCGCAGGGGATTTCCGATAGCACGGGTGAGACAATAGAGTTAGGGCACCAGGGGCAACTAGTCTTCCCTGCTCCCGTTACCTGCATTCCATTCCAGCGCTCTGGTCCTTGTCATAAAATCTCCTCCGGTCAGGAGTGCTGGAATCATAACATTATTACCGGCCATACCAAAACTTAAAATTAAACGGAGTTTAATTTTTTCTTATTCAGTTTTTGTAAAGAATTGTCGGCCTCATGAATCCAACAGGGTTAGGACCAAATCCTGGTCAGCTCTTAGTCAGTCAGATTCAAGAACTTACTCAGATGGTTCAGGATCTTTCCCTTCGGGTGAAGTCGCAGGAAGATCTTTTACGAACTTCCCCGAGGGTAGTTCCTGAACCAAAAATGCATTTGCCTGACCGTTTTTCTGGGGATAGAAAAGAGTTTTTTAATTTTAAAGAATCCTGTAAACTTTATTTTCATTTAAGACCGATCTCCTCGGGTACTGAATCTCAGCGGGTCGGGATTATTATTTCTTTGCTCCAGGGGGATCCCCAGACTTGGGCATTTGGTTTAAAAGCAGATGATCCGGTGTTGTTGTCAGTAGACGCTTTTTTTGGGTCTTTAGGACTGTTATATGACGACCCTGATAGAGAGGCATCCGCTGAAGGTCAGTTGCGCGCTCTCAGACAGGGTAGGAATCCCGCAGAGGTTTATTGTACGGAGTTTCGCCGGTGGTCGAACGACTGTGGCTGGAATGACCCAGCCCTGCGCAGTCAGTTTCGCCTCGGCTTATCAGAATCTATTAAAGACAGTCTCCTCCAGTATCCCGCTCCTGAGACTCTCGATAAACTTATGGAGCTTTCTATTAAGATTGATCGTCGTCTCAGAGAGTGGAAGGCTGAAAAAGGAGCATCGGTCAGGTCATCTCCGTGTGTATTTTCCATCCCTGAGGACATAGAGGAGCCCATGCAGATGGGTCTCTCCCGGTTGTCTCCTGAAGAGAGAGCCAGAAGGCAAAACTCTGGTCTTTGTTTTTACTGTGGGGGTAAGGGACATTTTGCTCGTAATTGTCCGAATAAGTCAGGAAACGCCTTGACCAGGTGAATTGTGAGGGGGTTCACCTAGGTCTGCAGCTTATCTCCTCGCATAACTCCCTTTTAGTCCCAGCTAAGGTTTCCTTTGGCAGCCTCAGTTCCTCGGTGTCGGCTTTTGTCGACAGTGGAGCCGCAGGAAACTTTATGGATTTAACTTGGGCCAAGGCCTTAGGCATTCCTCAGTTATCTTTGGGTAGGAGTGTCACCATGCATGGTTTAGATGGGAGTCCACTGTCCAATGGGGTTATTTCCCTCTGTACACCCCCTGTACTACTTACGGTAGGAGCTCTTCATTCTGAAAAGATCGAGTTCTTCCTTACCCATTGCCCAGCAGTTCCAGTGGTTCTGGGTCACCCTTGGCTGGCCTTTCACAATCCCACCATTGATTGGCGGTCAGGGGAGATTTCTCAATGGGGTGCCTTCTGTGATAAGGAATGTATTTCGTTTCCAGTCAGAATAGCTGCTGCAATTCCTGAACTCATTCCCGTGGAGTACCAGGAGTTTGCTGATGTGTTCTCCAAGGGCAATGCAGACATTCTGCCTCCCCATCGGCCTTATGATTGCGCCATTGAGCTAATTCCTGGTGCCGCATTGCCAAAGGGAAGGTTATATGCTTTATCCGGGCCAGAAACTGCGGCCATGAATGACTATGTTAAAGAGAGCCTAGGGAAAGGATTTATTAGGTCATCTAAATCTCCTTTAAGTGCAGGCTTCTTCTTTGTGGAGAAAAAGGATGGCTCGCTCAGACCTTGCATTGACTATAGAGCCTTAAATAAAATCTCAGTTAAAAATACTTATCCTCTGCCACTGATTTCTGTCCTCTTTGATCAGCTGCGTTCGGCTGTGATTTTCTCCAAAATCGATCTAAGAGGAGCGTATAACCTCATCCGAATCAGGTCCGGAGATGAGTGGAAGACAGCCTTCAGTACTCAGTCGGGTCACTACGAGTACCTAGTGATGCCGTTCGGCTTGTCTAACGCTCCAGCAGTTTTCCAGGACCTCATTAACGATGTGCTCCGTGACTTCCTAGGGAAATTCGTGGTCGTTTACTTAGACGACATCCTGATTTATTCTGACTCTATTGAACAACATGTTACCCAGGTGCGTCAGGTTCTTCAAAAGTTACGTGAGAATCATCTATATGCCAAACTGGAGAAATGCGAGTTTCATGTCACGGAGGTATCTTTTTTAGGATACATTATTTCCCCTCGGGGATTTTTCATGGAACCAAAGAAGCTTCAGGCCATCCTTAGTTGGGCGCAACCCACCAATTTAAAAGCAATTCAGCGCTTTTTAGGGTTTGCGAATTATTACAGGAGGTTCATTCATTCCTTCTCCGACCTGGTTGCTCCCATTGTGGCCCTGACAAAGAAAGGAGCGGATCCTACCAACTGGTCGCGTGAAGCGGAGTTGTCCTTTCGGGCCTTGAAACAAGCTTTTGTCTCGGCTCCAGTCCTTAGACATCCCAATCCAGGATTGCCCTTCGTTGTGGAGGTTGATGCCTCGGAGGTTGGAGTAGGGGCTATACTATCTCAAAAGGATCCAGAGTCTCAGGAACTACATCCTTGTGCCTTTATGTCTAGGAAATTCTCCTCCGCTGAATCCAACTATGACGTTGGTAACCGGGAACTACTGGCAATAAAATGGGCTTTCGAGGAGTGGAGGCATTGGCTGGAGGGAGCAAAACATACCATTTCAGTATTGACTGACCATAAGAATCTGCAATACATCGAATCAGCTAAGCGGCTGAATGCCCGGCAGGCTCGTTGGGCTTTGTTCTTTACTCGTTTCAAGTTTATTATAACTTTCAGGCCAGGTTCCAAGAATACCAAGGCAGATGCTCTGTCACGCAGTTTTCTTCCGGTTCATGATAACAGTCCTGTTACTCCCATACTTCCATCTTCAGTCATTTGGGCAGGCCTCACACAAGATTTATTTACCCAGTTAAAACAGCTTCAACACCAAGCTCCTGGAAATTCTCCTGCTGGTCGTCTTTACGTCCCTGAGTTCCTGAGAGCTAATGTTTTGACTGAGTTCCATGATAACAAAGTTTCCGGGCATCCAGGGATCTCTAAGACATTGGAGTTAGTCTCCCGCTCAGTATGGTGGCCTGGTCTTTCTAAAGACGTTAAGGAGTTTGTTTCTTCGTGTCAGGTTTGTGCACAGCACAAGGTTCCCCGTTCCTTGCCTATCGGGCAACTTATGCCCTTGAATGTCCCTCTCAGGCCATGGTCTCATATTTCCATGGATTTTGTGGTGGACCTTCCCCTTTCAGCTGGATGCAGAGTCATTTGGGTGGTAGTAGACCGTTTTAGCAAGATGGCTCATTTCATTGCCCTTCCCCGACTGCCATCTGCCCAAGGATTGGCAGTGTTGTTTCTCCGCCATATTTTCAGACTTCATGGGTTGCCCACTGATATTGTTTCTGATCGGGGTCCACAATTCGTTGCACAATTCTGGAAGTGTTTTTGTGCTTCATTAAAGATGAGATTGTCATTAACATCTGGTTACCACCCACAGTCCAACGGGCAAACCGAGCGAGTTAACCAATCATTGAAACAGTATTTGCGTTTGTACTCAGCCAAACTCCAGAATGATTGGTCCGAGTTTCTTCCATTGGCGGAGTTTGCTTACAATAATTCTTGTCATTCCTCCACCAACGTGTCTCCATTCTTTTCAGTTTTTGGTTTTCACCCCAGAGCTAATTCTTTTTTTCAACATTCCTCAGTTTCCTCACTAACCTTAACCTCCCATCTCAGAGCCATGTGGAAAAAAGTGCATCTTGCTCTCAGAAAAGCGGCCTTTCGTGAGAAAATTTTTTCTGACCGGCTCCGACGTCCTTGCAATTTTAAGGTGGGAGATAGGGTATGGTTGTCGACTCGTAACATTATACTTCGACAATCTTCAGCTAGGTTGGGACCCAAATTTATTGGACCATTTCATATCATTAAAAAAGTTAACCCAGTTGCTTTCCGGTTACGTTTACCAAAATCTCTTCGGATTGGTAGTACGTTTCATTGCTCCCTGTTGAAGCCATACATTTCTTCCAATAAATTTCCTCGGAAGATCTCTCAGGGAAGATCTCCAGTGGATGTACAGGGACAACAGGAGTTCCTGGTGGAGAAGGTTCTCGATTCCAAGTTGTCCAGGGGCCGGCTTTATTTTCTGGTTCACTGGAGAGGTTATGGTCCAGAGGAAAGGTCCTGGGTCCTGGATAAGGATCTTCATGCCCCAAGGCTCAAGAGGGCATTTTTTCGGGAGTTTCCTTGGAAGCCTGGCTTTAGGGGTTCCTTGACCCCTCCTCAAGGGGGGGTACTGTTAGGCGCCGGGGTCCGCTCGTCGGTGCGGCCCGGCGCCTAGCAACCAGGGACGCCGTACGCGGACAGCCGCCGGCTCCCTGGCAACGCTGGACGCCGGGCGCGCTGAGCCGCACGGTTCCTAGCAACGGGGACGCCACTGGCGGACCGTGTTCCCCGTTGCTAGGCTTTAAGAGTTAATGTATTCTCCTGCTCTCTGGCCATGCAGCAAGGCAGCTGCACGGCATTTATTCTAATCAGCCTTTTGGCAGCTGATTGGAGGACTCCTTGTTAAATACACTCCCAGGGCTTCTCACAGACGCCGGTAATAGCTTCCTGCATGCTGTTTCTGTTTGCTGAGAGTCTGTTCCAGTCTTGCTGTATCCGGTCATTCCAGTATTCGGAAGTCCTGAACTTGGAAGTTTGTCATCTTATTCCTGGAGTCCTGACTAATCACCATATAACATCCAGTGGTGTTCGTGAGTCGCCGCCTTGCCGTGTGTTGCGGCTTGTCCGCTTTATTATTTATTATTTGTGTTTTGGAGCATTTTGCGGAGGGTTCCGCTTCCACAGGTCCACTCTGGTATCCGGCGGTGCTGGGTAGGAGTATTGGACAAGTGGATTTTGGTTGTCCTTTTCCCTGGCGGGTTTCCGCACATACTTCTGTTTTTGTTAGTTAGCTTGTTGCCCCTGGCCTGTTGTCAGTCAGAGGTCCTCTTGTTATCATCCTGCCTCGGATTTCCCTTTGTCTCTCACTAAGACCGGGGGGGCACCGGAGTTGGGCAGACATAATCCGCCCTTCAAACGTGGCTGCCAGGGGCTCAAGAAACCATAGTCTCGCAGGGGATTTCCGATAGCACGGGTGAGACAATAGAGTTAGGGCGCCAGGGGCAACTAGTCTTCCCTGCTCCCGTTACCTGCATTCCATTCCAGCGCTCTGGTCCTTGTCATAAAATCTCCTCCGGTCAGGAGTGCTGGAATCATAACAGTGAGCAATGCTGAAGCACACTGAGTGGTGAGAAACTTGTGAGCGATGCTGAAAGCACTGGAGACTGTGTGACAGAGGAACATGTTGAATGCTGGAAACACTGGAGACTGTGAGACGGAGAACACGTTGGATGCTGGAAACACTGGAGACTGTGAGACGGAGAACACGCTGAATGCTGGGAACACTGGAGACTGTGAAATGGAGAACACGCTGAATGCTGGGAACACTGAAGACTGTGAAACAGAGAACACGCTGAAGGCTGGTAATACTGGAGACTGTGAAACAGGGAACACACTTGCACACAGGGAGCACTGGAGTCTTTCACTAAGGAGAGACGATACTCAGGCGCCGGGCTCTGTCCGGCGTCCACCTTTGTATTCCCTGCCTTCCTCCGATTGGTGGAGGGGAGCCAGCGAAGTCACCCACCCACCACCCACGTAAACAGCTGGGCGCAATGGCGGCGCCCATGCTCCGGGGAACCACTGGGAGCAGCGCCGCCAGACGCCGGGACCCAGCGACCACCGGAGGCGGGGACCGCCAGGAGGACCAGCGGACACGCAGGGGTAAGCGCGGTGGCCGCTGCCCCTGACGTGTGACAGTACCCCCTCCTCCAGGAGTGGCCCCTGGACACTTTCCGGGTTTCGTTGGATGTTTGGAATGGAAGATCCGAACTAGTCGAGGAGCAGTGACTTCGGAAGCTTTTACCCAACTTCTTTCTTGAGGACCATAACCTTTCCACTCCACTAGGTACTGGAGATTCTTGTGGTAGTAGCAGGAGTCAAGAATCGTTTTGATCTCAAATTCTGTTCCAACTTCGGTCTCCACCGACACTGACTGGAAACTATTTAAAATGAGAGGCCGGAGGAGAGAAACATGGAAAGAATTAGGTACATGAAAGTGAGAGGGCAAACCCAATTTGCAGACTACAGGGTTTAGGACTTGTAAAACTGGATAAGGCCCGATGAATCTTGGAGCAAACTTTATAGCGGACACTTTTAGACGGAGGTTGCGGGTGGAGAGCCATACCCTGTCGCCAACCTTGTATTGAGGAGCTGCTCGTCGTTTTTTGTCTGCAAAGAACTTGTATCGAATGGAGATTTTCTTGAGGTTAGCATGAACCTTACTTCAAATTTGACTGAAGTGCCGAAGAGTGGAAGTAACAGCAGGAACATCCTCTGAAGGAAGGAGTGGTAATTCTGGAATTCGTGGATGGAATCCATAATTGATGAAGAATGGGGACTCACCAGTGGAAGCGTGATACAGATGGTTATGGGCGAACTCAGCCCTGGGTAACAGCTCCACCCGGTCGTCCTGTGAAGGAGAGAGATAAATGCGGAGAAATGTCTCAAAATCCTGGTTGACTCGTTCGGTTTGACCATTGGTTTGTGGATGATAAGCAGATAAAAACTTGAGTTTTATTTGCAACGCCGAACAGAGGACCCTCCAAAACCTTGCAGTGAACTGTACCCCTCGATCAGAGACTATTTCCTGAGGTAACCCATGCAAGCAAAAGTGTTCTCGGATAAATAGTAGAGCCAACTTGGGAGCCGTTGGTAGACCTGTCAACGGAACAAAGTGTGCCATTTTTGAGAAGCGGTCAATAATCACCCAGATGGTATTGCAACCCTTGGAGAGAGGTAACTCGGTAATAAAGTCCATAGAAATATGGGTCCATGGTTTCCTAGGAATGGACAGTGGATGAAGCAAACCGGCAGGGGGCAAACGAGGAGTTTTGTGCTGGGCACACTGTGGACAAGAGTTAACATAGTCTTGTATATCCCTCCTCATGGTGTTCCACCAATATGTCCTTCGTAGAAACTCAAACATTTTCTGGGCTCCCGGGTGACCGGAGAACTTGGATATATGGGCCCACTGCAGTAACTTTGGTCGAAATTCCACCGGTACAGACATTCTCCCAGGAGGTGGGCCTAGAGAAGTGGGAGCTGTGGAAATGGAAACTGGACTGAGAATTAGACTCTTCTCAAGGGAATTCTCTTCATCTGAGGCCGTTAGGGTACGGGACAGAGCGTCAGCTTTGGCGTTGAGAGTCCCAGCCCGGTACTTAATAACAAACAAGAACCGAGTGAAGAAGAGCGCCCATCTAGCTTGACGGGGGTTTAGACATTGGGCAGTTTTGATATACAGCAAGTTCTTATGATCGGTGTAAATAGTAATTAGATGTTTAGCACCTTCCAATAAATATCTCCATTACTCCAAGGCAGATTTTATTGCCAAAAGTTCCTGATCTCCAATAGTGTAGTTTAATTCCGCAGAGGAGAACTTCCAAGAATGGAAACACATGGGTGCAACTTTCCATCAGAAGAGTACTGTGAAAGAACGGCTCCAATGCCAACTGAGGAAGCGTCAACTTCCAAGAAGAATGGTTCTGTGAAATTTGGCTGTTGGAGTACTGGAGCTGACATAAAAGCTGATTTCAACCGGGCAAACGCTACTATGGCTTCAGAAGACCACAGACTTGGATCGGATCCCTTTTTTGTCAATGAAGTAATGGGTGCAACAATGGTGGAGAATCCCTTAATGAATTTTCTGTAGTAATTCGCAAAGCCCAGGAATCTTTGTACTGCTTTGAGAGAGAGAGGCTGAGTCCAATCCGGAATGGCCAAGAGTTTTTCCGGATCTATGCGAAGCTCTGTTCCTGAGATGACATAACTGAGAAACGGAATTGAAGGGACCTCAAAGGTACATTTGGAAATTTTGACGTAAAGATGATTTCTTCGTAGGCGGGAAAGTACCTCTTTGACCTGTACTCGGTGCTCCGCAAGACTTTTGGAAAAAATCAGAATGTCATCCAAATTCACCACTACACTTTGATACAACACATCTCGGAAGACTTCGTTTACGAATCCCTGGAAAACGGCAGGAGCATTACTGAGACCGAACGGCATTACAAGATATTCGTAATGCCCGTCCTTGGTATTGAAGGCAGTCTTCCATTCATCCCCCTGTCGAATGCGTATAAGATTATAGGCTCCTCTCAAGTCGACCTTCGTAAAAACATGGGCTCCACGAACCCTATCAAATAGCTCCGTGATTAGTGGCAAGGGATATTTATTCTTAACGGTGATATCGTTTAAACCACGGTAATCGATACATGGTCTTAATTCCATGTCCTTCTTTTTCACGAAGAAGAAACCCGCTCCAGCCGGGGAGGTAGAGGGACGGATGAATCCTTTAAGCAGATTAGACTTAATATATTCCGACATAGCCTGGGTCTCAGGTAGTGACAAGGGATACGTGCGCCCCCCGGGGTGGCATCTTCCCAGGGATAAGCTCAATGGGACAGTCCCAGGGTCTATGGGGTGGTAACTGATCAGCCGCCTGTTCAGAGAAGACATCTGCGAAATCCCAATAGATCTCCGGAATGAGTTCTTCATCTGACCTGCAAGATGCACGGAGCGGATAAACGGGTGTGATGCAACTAGAGTGACAAAACGAGCTCCAGGAGAATATTTGCGACAACTTCCAGTCGACGTGAGGGTTATGAATTTTGAGCCAAGGCAACCCCAGGATAAGATCGTGGGGCATCTCCGGAATCACTAGGAACTCTAAACGCTCTTGATGTAGAGCTCCGACCTGTAGTTTGATGGGCTTTGTACGACTTGTAATAAGACCATTGGTTATTTTGGTACCGTTGATTGCAGTCAGCGTAATAGGTCTTTTGATAGACTGCAACTCTAAACCCAGCCTCTGAACACAAGAAAGAGAAACAAAATTCCCTGCAGCCCCAGAGTCCAGTAGGGCATTAAGAGGTTTGGCAACTGACTCAGAAAACAGAGACACGGAGAGTAGACAATCCAGTCGGAGAAGATTTGGTCGTGACCCCCAACTTGACTTCTCAGAACAAGCTAGGCCTGCCCATTTCCCGGACGGGATTTACAGAACTTGATCAAGTGATCTGCGGATCCACAGTACAGGCACAGTTTACCCTCACGACAGCACTGTCGTTCCTCCGGAGACAGTCGAGATCGGTTAATTTGCATGGGCTCGTCCGGACATGGTACAGCCGCTTGCCTAGGAGAAGTAAGCCGAAACATGGACCGATCCGACCGACTACGTTCACCACCGCGCTCCTGCATGCGGAGGTCCACCTTGGCGCAGAGTGAGATCAGCTCTTCTAGTGGCTCCGGCAGATCCCTAGTGACCAGCTCGTCTTTCAGACGGTCAGAGAGCCCGTTCCAAAAGGCAGCCCTGAGAGCGTCATTATTCCAGCGTAGTTCTGAGGCAATGGTCTGGAAATGAACAACGTACTGCCCCACAGAACGGGAGCCTTGACGAACACGAAGCAAATCAGAGGAAGCGGCGGTTGCCCTGCCGGGCTCGTCGAAGATTCTTCGGAAGGACGTGATGAAATTGGTGTAATTGGAAACCAATGGATCAGATTGTTCCCATAACGGAGACACCCAATCCAACGCTGAACCTTCTAGCAAGGAAATAATATAAGGCACTTTACACCGATCCGTGGCGAAATTGTGTGAAAGAAGTTCAAAGTGCACCTCGCACTGGTTTAGAAAACCGCGGCAATTCTTTGGATTCCCATTATAACGGGAAGGAGTAGGAAGCTGAAGGCGTGACCTGGTACCGGCCGAAGGTTGGACATTACTGGAAACGGCAACTGGAGCGGTTACGGGAACTGGAACCGGAATTACCGAAGCTAAAGATACTTGAATTTGATCCAATCGACCGGACGATTCCTGGCCCTGTGTCACCTACTGACTCTGAACTCAGGAAGCCAAATTTTGGATGGCGCTCGACTCTGTGTTCCGATCCCCCGGGTCCATGGGGCCTGAGTATACTATCACTGACCTGGGTTGAGAGTGTTGTGAACTCGGGGGTTCTTCCGGTGACCGGGAAGGGGAACCACAGCTGGGCCGAAGTAGCGATGGCCGAATATAGGTTTTCTTCATGCAGGACTTTTAGCGGCAGGCAGAGCTCGTAACGGATACTGGAATCCACCTGAAAGACAGGACTTGAGAACGGTGCTGGTGGTTACTGTGAGATATGCTAAAGAATCCCTGTAGTGATGCTGAAGCACACTGAGTGATGAGAAATTTGTGAGCGATGCTGAAGCACACTGAGTGGTGAGAAACTTGTGAGCGATGCTGAAGCACACTGAGTGGTGAGAAACTTGTGAGCGATGCTGAAGCACACTGAGTGGTGAGAAACTTGTGAGCAATGCTGAAGCACACTGAGTGGTGAGAAACTTGTGAGCGATGCTGAAAGCACTGGAGACTGTGTGACAGAGGAACACGTTGAATGCTGGAAATACTGGAGACTGTGAGACGGAGAACACGTTGAATGCTGGGAACATTGGAGACTGTGAAACGGAGAACACGCTGAATGCTGGGAACACTGGAGACTGTGAAACGGAGAACACGCTGAAGGCTGGTAATACTGGAGACTGTGAAACAGGGAACACACTTGCACACAGGGAGCACTGGAGTCTTTCACTAAGGAGAGACGATACTCAGGCGCCGGGCTCTGTCTGGCGTCCACCTTTGTATTCCCTGCCTTCCTCCGATTGGTGGAGGGGAGCCAGCGACGTCACCCGCCCACCATTCACATGACAGCCGGGCGCAATGGCGGTGCCCATGCTCCGGGGAACCGCCGGGGGAAGCGCGGCGGCCGCTGCCCCTGACGTGTGACATCACCTTTGTTTAATTGTTTATCCAGGTCCCCTTTTATGGCTAGGAATCTTAATAGTTTAATAGTTTGCATATAGAATCTCAGACATTGGGTACGTGGCAATCGAACACCCTAATGTGGCAGAAAGATATACCTACCTTACCATTTGATAACACACTGGTTAAATACTTTTATAAGATAATGAAAATGGTTAGATAAACTGCATTGCAAGAGGTCCATTTCAAAACCACTTACTGGGCTTACATTTTTCAAAAACAAAGAAGCTTCTATGTGCCTGACTAATCTGGATTATGTTTGAAATGTTCGCACTCATCAGCTACTCTGTTTCATTAATTCTGGTTGTGTTGATATGCAGAGGCAGAACTCTGGGAGGCAACAGAGTCATCTGCCGCCGGGCTCCTGCTTTGAAGGGGGCACCTCTCCTCCCATTCTGTGAAACCATTGAATTAAGTTAATTGATAGCTGCCACTGTCTTTTCAGTGGCCGACTTCCTCACTGGTCCCTGCACCTTACAAATCACACCCTCTTTATTATACTGAATATACACATTTTACAAGTGTCACACCCATATTAGAAACCACAACCTATTACACTGGAAGCAAACACCTTACCGATGAAGCTGTTTGCTCCTGTATAGGAAATATGAGAATTTAACTATATGAAGATACTTCTCTGACAATTACACGTAACTTCATAGAGTTAGAATTCTCATGCTTTCTCTACAGGAGCAAATAACTCCATCAGTAAAGTGTCTGCTGTTAGTGTAACAGGTCATGGGTTCTAATCCTGGGTATGACTGCTAAGAAATGTGTGATTTAAAATAAAAAAGACAATTAAATGTATAAATACAGTATACACATTTTTTTCAGAACACCACACACACGTGTGTGTGTGTGTGTGTGTGTGTGTGTGTGTGTGTGTGTGTGTGTGTGTATAAAAATATATGCACGCACATCTACATACATATATTTATATTAATATAGTAAATAGGGGGGCACAAATATTTATCTTGCCTCCGGGCAACTGGGACGAACTTACGCCACTGTTGATATGTACAATGTTTCTGGAGCAAAATACTTTTATTTATAAATGTATCCTTCTCCCTCAGAGTTCCCCTGGACCCTGTTCCCCTTATGTTTGTAAATGTTGATAATTGGCAGATTCCTCAATCACACTGCGTTTTACTCCCCTTTTTAACAATTCTTGTGACAGTTGCCAAAAAGGTTATCTTACAGTCATGGACCTCCAAATCTTCTCCCACCCTCTCTAAGGTACATGGTTTATTAATGAAAAACTTATACTTTGATCATTTTTCAACTTTACCAAATGCACAAGAAGGGGGTCCGAAGTTTTTTTTAGAAAATGGGGACCATAAATTGCTACTAGACCCTATTCACAGCAATTGCAAATTGAAACTATGGGGTATATTTACTAAAATTCGTATTTTTCTGAATGAGGTTAAAGATCTAACACGAATGACATAGAAAATTTAATTTTGCAACTTTTTGAATTTATTACGACTAATTTACTAAGTTGTCGTATTTTTCTTTTTCGTATTTACCCATGTCGATGTCATTCGTAGTTTTGAAGGTAGAATGCGGCCGATTTAGTGGTTTTGCGGCCGTGTTATGCGTTTTTTTTACGACTGCGTCACATTTTAGTCACGGCAGTGTTTCTCCGTTCCCGGACGCGTTTTTTTCCTAAGTTTCGTTTTTGTCACTCGTCCGTGATTGGTTTGATTCGTGATGGAGGAGTGTCTGTGCACATTACTATAAAAACGCCCCAAACCGTCCGCACCTCGTGGGTTTAGCTAGTGGAGAGGTGAGAGGAAGGTGTGTTAGGAGTTGGTGAGTTTTGTGGAGGATTTGTGGCGGATTTTTGCGATTGTTGAGTGCTGTACTGTGTGTGTAAGTAGTCTTGTCATACTTGTTGTGTAGTTATTTAAAAGTTTTTCTACTTTTTTTGTCCTTGTTTTTTTTTCCAAGTCTATTGTCATTGTTTGTGAGTGAGTGTGTGTGTGTGTGTGTGTGTGTGTGTGTGTGTGTGTGTGTGTGTTGGGTGTGTGGTGTGTAGTGGTAGTGGAGGAGTGTGTTTTCTGTTTTTTTTTTCTCAGTGTTATTTGTAGTTTGTCCTGATTATGTCCCAGTCAGAGGTCAGTGTGGTGGAGGAGGTGAGTGAGAGGGAGGAGGTGAGTGAGGTGGAGGAGGTGAGTGAGAGGGAGGAGGTGAGTGAGGTGGAGGAGGTGAGTGAGAGGGAGGAGGTGAGTGAGGTGGAGGAGGTTAGTGAGGAGGAGGGTATGGCTGCTGCTGCGGCCTCCAGTGATAGTGATGGTGTTGTGGCTCCGCAGCCACGCACCACTACAAAGACTGGGCGCAATGTGAAATTCAGCTATTCAGAAAATATGGCTTTGGTGCGGGAGCTGATGAGGCATCATCGGCAGTTGTTTGGCCATGATGCTGCCAAGGTGTCGACACGTAGGAAGTCTGTTCTGTGGGGGAAGGTCATTGCGGCTGTGAATAGTGAGGGTGTGGTGAGGCGTACCGAGGACACGTGTCGCAAGCGCTTTTATGACATAAAGCGCCGTGTCAAGGCAAAGATGGCCAAGGAGGCCAAATCAGCCCGCCAAACCGGGGGTGGACACCCCTTCCGTGCATCTTATCGGGATTGGGAGGAGCCTGTGCGTACACTTATTCCGCCAGAAGTGGTTGGTGCGACTCATGTCCGGGATTCTGACTGGCCAAGGCAGGATGGTGAGGTTTTTTTTTTTAATTTAAAAGTGTAAACATCTGTGTGTTGTCCTTTGTTGTTTGTAATTTCATCAAGCTAATTGTGATTGTCAGTTTGTTAATTGTTCCAATGTGTTGGTGATGTCGTGCAGGCCTGGGCAACCTGTGGCTCTACAGGTGTTGGCAAACTACAAGTCCCATCATGCATTGCCTCAGTTTTGTTATTAGTGAATGCTACATCTGTTGCAGTGCATGCTGGTATGTGTAGTTTTACTACATCTTGAGAGCCACAGGTTGTCCATGACTGATGTAGTGTTAATATCAATTTTTATTTTTTTATTTTTTTATCTGGTTGTCTTGGCCTTTTCCTTCCATTTGATATCAGTACTAAATATTTCTAGGTGTATTTAAAAGAAGTGTGTTGAATATGTTGTTTGCATATTTTTTAAACAAATAGATTTCTTTGGATTTATGTTTATTGTGTGTTGTTGTGGGTTGTCCTTTGTGTTTTTGTATTGTTTTTCTGGCATATTTTTTTTTTTGTTTTACATTTTTGTGCAGATATTTGTGCCTAGTGTTGTATTTGTAGAATTTAAATTGGTACCTTAGCGTGCAATATTGTGGTTGTGTCAAGCTATGTGATTTGGTTTTTAACCATTATAATATTGTGCATTATTTGGCTTTGTGTATGGCTTAATTTGTGAAATTGAATCTTATTTAAAGTATACACACCCAATGAAGTCAGGCAGAAAAGCTTAAGCATCGTTTAGTTTACTTATCATCAGGTTCCAGATGTTTACATCACAAGAAGGATTTTCAGAAAACATTGTTAAATAAAAGTATGTTCATAAGGTAATTCTTCATATTTCTACAGTACGCCAGAGAAGCAGCACAGCCAGGCCACAGCCAACACTGTCAAGTGATGCAGATGGTGGGAATGCAGGTAAGAATTCACTGTAATCACATATTCAGCAAACACATAGAAGCACAAAATTTTAATGTTTATCTTATCACATAGGTTCTTCTTCTGCAAACCCCCCTCCACTAAGGCGCCCATCACAGGGCTCGGTGACTGTGCCTAGGAGGCCAACCAAGAGACGTCGTCTTGAGGCTGAATCTGCTGCTCCATCATCACCACCCCAACGGCGCATCTCCGCAGTGTTGTCCCTGCCACCACAAGCAATTTTGGCGAGTCCACAAAGCGAGGATACACAATCACCTCAGCAGTGCCATAACTAGGCATTTTAGCGCTGTGTGCAAGAAACGGCATCGGCGCCCCCATGCAAGATAGATTGGCTTCATGGGGAAGGGGTGTGGCCACCAAATAATACCAATTCATACTACGGTGCACAGTAGTCTCCATCATTCAAATTACGCAGCCCAGTAGCGCCACTACACCAGGTAGAGCCCCTTTTACACATTACGGCAGGCAGTCCCCCTTTTTACACATTACAGCAGACAGCGTCCCCCTTTTACACATTACAGCTGACAGTCCCCCTTTTTACACATTATGGCTGACAGTCCCCCTTTTTACACATTACGGCAGACAGCGTCCCCTTTTTACACATTACAGCAGACAGAGTCCCCTTTTTTACACATTACGGCAGACAGCGTCCCCTTTTTTACACATTACGATAGACAACGTCCCTCTTTTTACACATTACGGCAGACAGAGTCCCCTTTTTTACACATTACGGCAGACAGCGTCCCCTTTTTACTCATTACGGCAGACAGAGTCCCCTTTTTACACATTACGGCAGACAGAATAGATAGAGAAATAGAGAGAGAGAGAGATACTTACCATCTCTCCCCGCTGGCAGTCAGGCTCCTCGTGCTGGCAGATCCCTCGGTGCAGGCAGGGGAGAAGGAAGAGGAAGGAACCGCATCCCAGCATTCACAGCAGCACCGGGCAGCCAATACGGAAGGAGAGGGGACTGCTGCAGCTGCATCTCTACCAATTACATAGCGCTGCTGCGGCTCCAGTCCCCCTCCCTCCTACTCCTTCTCCGCTGCATCCGGCGCTGCTGCTCTCCTCACCAGCGTGGCGCACACAGCAGAGGCATCTTGTAATGAGTCAATTTGACTCATTACAAGCTGCTGGCCGTTGCGCCCTTAGGGCAACTGCGCTGTGTGCCAGGCACACCTGGCACACACGTAGTTACGGCCCTGGTATGCATGTATGTATGTATGTATGTATGTACGTACGTACGTACGTACGTATGTATATATGAAGCAATTTTCCCCGGCACTCCAGGCCCACTGTTTAACTGGCTTTGGTGCCCTCCTCAAAGGCATAGGCCCAGATAGGCATACATTCCATGTGGTGGGCGGCACTTAGACGGACATACAGATAGTTAATGCAAAAAAAAACCCGTAGGGTGTTCTTTTAATTAGAGATGAGCGGGTTCGGTTTCTCTGAATCCGAACCCGCCCGAACTTCATGTTTTTTTTCACGGGTCCGAGCGACTCGGATCTTCCCGCCATGCTCGGTTAACCCGAGCGCGCCCGAACGTCATCATGACGCTGTCGGATTCTCGCGAGGCTCGGATTCTATCGCGAGACTCAGATTCTATATAAGGAGCCGCGCGTCGCCGCCATTTTCACACGTGCATTGAGATTGATAGGGAGAGGACGTGGCTGGCGTCCTCTCCATTTAGATTAGGGTTGAGAGAGAGAGAGAGAGATTGACCTGAGGCTGTGATACTGTAGAAGAGAGTGCAGAGTTTAGTGACTGACGACCACAGTGACCACCAGACAGTGCAGTTGTTTGTTTTATTTAATATATCCGTTCTCTGCCTGAAAAAAACAATACACACAGTGACTCAGTCACATACCATATCTGTGTGCACTGCTCAGCCCAGTGTGCTGCATCAATGTATATATATATCTGACTGTGCTCAGCTCACACAGCTTATAATTGTGGGGGAGACTGGGGAGCACTGCAGTGCCAGTTATAGGTTATAGCAGGAGCCAGGAGTACATAATATTATATTAAAATTAAACAGTGCACACTTTTGCTGCAGGAGTGCCACTGCCAGTGTGACTAGTGACCAGTGACCTGACCACCAGTATATATAATATTAGTAGTATACTATCTCTTTATCAACCAGTCTATATTAGCAGCAGACACAGTACAGTGCGGTAGTTCACGGCTGTGGCTACCTCTGTGTCGGCACTCGGCAGCCCGTCCATAATTGTATATACCACCTAACCGTGGTTTTTTTTCTTTCTTTATAGTCATACTAGTTACGAGTATACTATCTCTTTATCAACCAGTCTATATTAGCAGCAGACACAGTACAGTGCGGTAGTTCACGGCTGTGGCTACCTCTGTGTCGGCACTCGGCAGCCCGTCCATAATTGTATATACCACCTAACCGTGGTTTTTTTTTCTTTCTTTATACATACATACTAGTTACGAGTATACTATCTCTTTATCAACCAGTCTATATTAGCAGCAGACACAGTACAGTGCGGTAGTTCACGGCTGTGGCTACCTCTGTGTCGGCACTCGGCAGCCCGTCCATAATTGTATATACCACCTAACCGTGTTTTTTTTTTCTTTCTTTATACATACATACTAGTTACGAGTATACTATCTCTTTATCAACCAGTCTATATATTAGCAGCAGACACAGTACAGTGCGGTAGTTCACGGCTGTGGCTACCTCTGTGTCGGCACTCGGCAGCCCGTCCATAATTGTATATACCACCTAACCGTGGTTTTTTTTTCTTTCTTTATACATACATACTAGTTACGAGTATACTATCTCTTTATCAACCAGTCTATATATTAGCAGCAGACACAGTACAGTGCGGTAGTTCACGGCTGTGGCTACCTCTGTGTCGGCACTCGGCAGCCCATCCATAATTGTATATACCACCTAACCGTGGTTTTTTTTTCTTTCTTTATAGTCATACTAGTTACGAGTATACTATCTCTTTATCAACCAGTCTATATTAGCAGCAGACACAGTACAGTGCGGTAGTTCACGGCTGTGGCTACCTCTGTGTCGGCACTCGGCAGCCCGTCCATAATTGTATATACCACCTAACCGTGGTTTTTTTTTCTTTCTTTATACATACATACTAGTTACGAGTATACTATCTCTTTATCAACCAGTCTATATATTAGCAGCAGACACAGTACAGTGCGGTAGTTCACGGCTGTGGCTACCTCTGTGTCGGCACTCGGCAGCCCGTCCATAATTGTATATACCACCTAACCGTGTTTTTTTTTTCTTTCTTTATAGTCATACTAGTTACGAGTATACTATCTCTTTATCAACCAGTCTATATTAGCAGCAGACACAGTACAGTGCGGTAGTTCACGGCTGTGGCTACCTCTGTGTCGGCACTCGGCAGCCCGTCCATAATTGTATATACCACCTAACCGTGGTTTTTTTTTCTTTCTTTATACATACATACTAGTTACGAGTATACTATCTCTTTATCAACCAGTCTATATATTAGCAGCAGACACAGTACAGTGCGGTAGTTCACGGCTGTGGCTACCTCTGTGTCGGCACTCGGCAGCCCGTCCATAATTGTATACTAGTATCCAATCCATCCATCTCCATTGTTTACCTGAGGTGCCTTTTAGTTGTGCCTATTAAAATATGGAGAACAAAAATGTTGAGGTTCCAAAATTAGGGAAAGATCAAGATCCACTTCCACCTCGTGCTGAAGCTGCTGCCACTAGTCATGGCCGAGACGATGAAATGCCAGCAACGTCGTCTGCCAAGGCCGATGTCCAATGTCATAGTACAGAGCATGTCAAATCCAAAACACCAAATATCAGTAAAAAAAAGGACTCCAAAACCTAAAATAAAATTGTCGGAGGAGAAGCGTAAACTTGCCAATATGCCATTTACCACACGGAGTGGCAAGGAACGGCTGAGGCCCTGGCCTATGTTCATGGCTAGTGGTTCAGCTTCACATGAGGATGGAAGCACTCAGCCTCTCGCTAGAAAAATGAAAAGACTAAAGCTGGCAAAAGCAGTAGCACCGCAAAGAACTGTGCGTTCTTCGAAATCCCAAATCCACAAGGAGAGTCCGACTCCAATTGTGTCGGTTGCGATGCCTGACCTTCCCAACACTGGACGTGAAGAGCATGCGCCTTCCACCATTTGCACGCCCCCTGCAAGTGATGGAAGGAGCACCCGCAGTCCAGTTCCTGATAGTCAGATTGAAGATGTCAGTGTTGAAGTACACCAGGATGAGGAGGATATGGGTGTTGCTGGCGCTGGGGAGGAAATTGACCAGGAGGATTCTGATGGTGAGGTGGTTTGTTTAAGTCAGGCACCCGGGGAGACACCTGTTGTCCGTGGTAGGAATATGGCCGTTGACATGCCTGGTGAAAATACCAAAAAAATCAGCTCTTCGGTGTGGAAGTATTTCACCAGAAATGCGGACAACAGGTGTCAAGCCGTGTGTTCCCTTTGTCAAGCTGTAATAAGTAGGGGTAAGGACGTTAACCACCTCGGAACATCCTCCCTTATACGTCACCTGCAGCGCATTCATAATAAGTCAGTGACAAGTTCAAAAACTTTGGGTGACAGCGGAAGCAGTCCACTGACCAGTAAATCCCTTCCTCTTGTAACCAAGCTCACGCAAACCACCCCACCAACTCCCTCAGTGTCAATTTCCTCCTTCCCCAGGAATGCCAATAGTCCTGCAGGCAATGTCACTGGCAATTATGACGAGTCCTCTCCTGCCTGGGATTCCTCCGATGCATCCTTGCGTGTAACGCCTACTGCTGCTGGCGCTGCTGTTGTTGCTGCTGGGAGTCGATGGTCATCCCAGAGGGGAAGTCGTAAGCCCACTTGTACTACTTCCAGTAAGCAATTGACTGTTCAACAGTCCTTTGCGAGAAAGATGAAATATCACAGCAGTCATCCTGCTGCAAAGCGGATAACTGAGGCCTTGACAACTATGTTGGTGTTAGACGTGCGTCCGGTATCCGCCGTTAGTTCACAGGGAACTAGACAATTTATTGAGGCAGTGTGCCCCCGTTACCAAATACCATCTAGGTTCCACTTCTCTAGGCAGGCGATACCGAGAATGTACACGGACGTCAGAAAAAGACTCACCAGTGTCCTAAAAAATGCAGTTGTACCCAATGTCCACTTAACCACGGACATGTGGACAAGTGGAGCAGGGCAGGGTCAGGACTATATGACTGTGACAGCCCACTGGGTAGATGTATGGACTCCCGCCGCAAGAACAGCAGCGGCGGCACCAGTAGCAGCATCTCGCAAACGCCAACTCTTTCCTAGGCAGGCTACGCTTTGTATCACCGCTTTCCAGAATACGCACACAGCTGAAAACCTCTTACGGCAACTGAGGAAGATCATCGCGAAATGGCTTACCCCAATTGGACTCTCCTGTGGATTTGTGGCATCGGACAACGCCAGCAATATTGTGTGTGCATTAAATATGGGCAAATTCCAGCACGTCCCATGTTTTGCACATACCTTGAATTTGGTGGTGCAGAATTTTTTAAAAAACGACAGGGGCGTGCAAGAGATGCTGTCGGTGGCCAGAAGAATTGTGGGACACTTTCGGCGTACAGGCACCACGTACAGAAGACTGGAGCACCACCAAAAACTACTGAACCTGCCCTGCCATCATCTGAAGCAAGAAGTGGTAACGAGGTGGAATTCAACCCTCTATATGCTTCAGAGGTTGGAGGAGCAGCAAAAGGCCATTCAAGCCTATACAATTGAGCACGATATAGTAGGTGGAATGCACCTGTCTCAAGCGCAGTGGAGAATGATTTCAACGTTGTGCAAGGTTCTGATGCCCTTTGAACTTGCCACACGTGAAGTCAGTTCAGACACTGCCAGCCTGAGTCAGGTCATTCCCCTCATCAGGCTTTTGCAGAAGAAGCTGGAGACATTGAAGGAGGAGCTAACACGGAGCGATTCCGCTAGGCATGTGGGACTTGTGGATGGAGCCCTTAATTCGCTTAACAAGGATTCACGGGTGGTCAATCTGTTGAAATCAGAGCACTACATTTTGGCCACCGTGCTCGATCCTAGATTTAAAGCCTACCTTGGATCTCTCTTTCCGGCAGACACAAGTCTGCTGGGGTTGAGAGACCTGCTGGTGACAAAATTGTCAAGTCAAGCGGAACGCGACCTGTCAACATCTCCTCCTTCACATTCTCCCGCAACTGGGGGTGCGAGGAAAAGGCTCAGAATTCCGAGCCCACCCGCTGGCGGTGATGCAGGGCAGTCTGGAGCGACTGCTGATGCTGACATCTGGTCCGGACTGAAGGACCTGACAACGATTACGGACATGTCGTCTACTGTCACTGCATATGATTCTCTCAACATTGATAGAATGGTGGAGGATTATATGAGTGACCGCATCCAAGTAGGCACGTCACACAGTCCGTACTTATAATGGCAGGAAAAAGAGGCAATTTGGAGGCCCTTGCACAAACTGGCTTTATTCTACCTAAGTTGCCCTCCCACAAGTGTGTACTCCGAAAGAGTGTTTAGTGCCGCCGCTCACCTTGTCAGCAATCGGCGTACGAGGTTACATCCAGAAAATGTGGAGAAGATGATGTTCATTAAAATGAATTATAATCAATTCCTCCGCGGAGACATTGACCAGCAGCAATTGCCTCCACAAAGTACACAGGGAGCTGAGATGGTGGATTCCAGTGGGGACGAATTGATAATCTGTGAGGAGGGGGATGTACACGGTGATATATCGGAGGGTGATGATGAGGTGGACATCTTGCCTCTGTAGAGCCAGTTTGTGCAAGGAGAGATTAATTGCTTCTTTTTTGGGGGGGGTCCAAACCAACCCGTCATATCAGTCACAGTCGTGTGGCAGACCCTGTCACTGAAATGATGGGTTGGTTAAAGTGTGCATGTCCTGTTTTGTTTATACAACATAAGGGTCGGTGGGCCCAAGGACAATTCCATCTTGCACCTCTTTTTTCTTTTCTTTTTCTTTGCGTCATGTGTTGTTTGGGGAGGATTTTTTGGAAGGGACATCCTGCGTGACACTGCAGTGCCACTCCTAGATGGGCCCGGTGTTTGTGTCGGCCACTAGGGTCGCTTATCTTACTCACACAGCTACCTCATTGCGCCTCTTTTTTTCTTTGCGTCATGTGCTGTTTGGGGAGGGTTTTTTGGAAGGGACATCCTGCGTGACACTGCAGTGACACTCCTAGATGGGCCCGGTGTTTGTGTCGGCCACTAGGGTCGCTTATCTTACTCACACAGCTACCTCATTGCGCCTCTTTTTTTCTTTGCGTCATGTGCTGTTTGGGGAGGGTTTTTTGGAAGGGACATCCTGCGTGACACTGCAGTGCCACTCCTAGATGGGCCCGGTGTTTGTGTCGGCCACTAGGGTCGCTAATCTTACTCACACAGCTACCTCATTGCGCCTCTTTTTTTCTTTGCGTCATGTGCTGTTTGGGGAGGGTTTTTTGGAAGGGACATCCTGCGTGACACTGCAGTGCCACTCCTAGATGGGCCCGGTGTTTGTGTCGGCCACTAGGGTCGCTTATCTTACTCACACAGCGACCTCGGTGCAAATTTTAGGACTAAAAATAATATTGTGAGGTGTGAGGTATTCAGAATAGACTGAAAATGAGTGGAAATTATGGTTTTTGAGGTTAATAATACTTTGGGATCAAAATGACCGCCAAATTCTATGATTTAAGCTGTTTTTTAGGTTTTTTGGAAAAAAACACCCGAATCCAAAACACACCCGAATCCGACAAAAAAAATTCGGTGAGGTTTTGCCAAAACGCGGTCGAACCCAAAACACGGCCGCGGAACCGAACCCAAAACCAAAACACAAAACCCGAAAAATTTCCGGCGCTCATCTCTACTTTTAATGTGACGTTTCGGGGTATTTCTCCGTTTCTGTCTGAAGGGGAGAAATACCCCGAAACATCACATAATAAAAGCACACCCTACGGGGTTTTTTTTGCAATAACTATCTGTATGCCAGTCTCTGAGTGTCGCCCACCACATGGAATAAATACACACACACACATATCCACATATTATATATACACACACACTTTAAATACATATATATATACACACACACACACTATAAAATACACACTGTACATATATATATATATATATATATATATATATACATATTCATTTATGTTTATATTATTATTATTATATTTGGAGTAGAAAAATAAATAAAAGAGTTTAGAGCAGCCCCCAGGCAGCCAGGAGGTATGGGTTGTCTCACCTCGGTCACTGCAATCAGGAGGATCATCAGAGGCTGGGCCGGCCGTCAACGAGCAGCAACCCCCATCATGCTTGTATAGACTGTGTGTGCTTGTACCTTGTGCTGTGCTGTGGAGTGAGAAGCGCGGTGGTGCCCTAGCAGAAGCTTCATGGCGTCACGCAGCGTGAAGTCATGTGTTGCAGTGAGTCTTCGTGCATACATACATATGCGGCGCATGGAGGACTAGGAGAGCCTTTCACTGCGCCGCCTCCATAAGCAAGATATCCATGCTGGCGGCATTTGAGCCACCTAATCGCGGCAGTGGTGGGGGAGGAGCGTTGAGGCCGGAGGGGGTGCGCCCTGGGACGCTGCAGTAGAAGGAGTTTCTTTCCCTTATCTACTGCAGCATACAGCTCTGAAGAATGCGGTGGGCCTATTCGGAGTGTGGGCTTGGAGCTGCAGCTCCATCAGCCCCTTTGTTAATTCGGCCCTGCAGCTCCCATGCTCTGTAGTACGGGAGGACCCACCAACATGCCCCAGCCGCTGAGGCGGCTTGCTGTGCTGGGGCGGGCTGCGGGTGGGCAGTGGAACTGTACGGAGCTCTGATGCTCCGTACAGTGTTGAACAGGGCCGTGACTGCGCTCCCCAGGGCTCTGCGCTGTGTGCGAGGCCCCTCTCGCACACACCTAGTTACGGCCCTGCACCTCTGCTGTCTGGTGAGTAAACATAAAAGTTAATTGTAACAAAAATTTAAAACAGTGTGGTCTATGAATTAACCTGGATAAGGCATAATGAATTGATAAACCACTGATATGTGCAAGGTGATCAAGGCAGAAGCAAAACAGATCCTAACAGTAAAAAATCTGATTGTCCCTGTTTGGCTTGTGCCTTTATCACCTTGCACATATCACTGGATTTTCTAATCCTTATGTCTTCTCCAGGTTAATTCATCTGCACCACTGTTTGTGTACTGGCAAAATTAATTTATTTGTGTTAATTCTTATTCCAGGCAATAATCACAAACAACAAGCACATGGTATTTTTGTCATTTTTGTGGTTACATTTTCAGATGTGATGTTGCCCATAGCAACCATTTAATATTTCAGAAATTTAAACAAGAAACAGCAACATAAATGTAATCTATAATCCAATTGTTTGCCATGGGCAACATCACCATTTCTAAACATAGGCCACCTTAAGACATTTACATGGTTTTTTAATGTAAAATGTGTGCTTTATTTCTTTTGTGTAATTTTCCCACACAACAATGACTGCCTTGATCAATTTATGAGTGTGTTCCAAAACACACTTAATGTATTGTGTGTGTTTAACAAAAGGAAGAGTCATACACAATCTGTAAATGCATTAATTTAAAATGGTGACAGTTCTTCGTATTTGCACATTCATTATTGCTCAGAGTCAGACAATTCCCTAATTCATTTTTCCAGTGAGTATGGAAAGTTAGAAGCCACATACATGTACAAAAAGGTAAGATTCCTAGGTAATTTTAGGCCACAATCTCTGTTTCATTTTCAACATTAATATTATTAAGTAAGGCATGTTTACGTCAAGCAAAGAAATATTAAAAAAACTAAATAGTGGCTGTTATCAACCCCATACAGAACCACCCATCATGGACGAGGACGCACAGCAGGAAAGTGACCAGCAGCCTACCTACACACTACACCTGCAGCCCATCGATCCTACCCAGCCAACCACGCAGCAGGACATAACACAATCACCCCAAACATCCCATAGCCCACAATTGAGGCCAACACCACCCCAGCAACAAATGGCCCCTGAGTTTTGGAGCAGTTGGGCCACACAACAGGCGCAACACTATGCCTGCCTGAACACCCACACCCAATACCTTGCCAGTCTGCCCCATCATCTTCCTCGCCTAAGTCGGAACTCAGGCAGACTGATAGTTCAGGTTGGCAAAATTGCCAATTCAATGGAGCAGATGAGGGCAGACAACAGTCAAATGCAAGCCAATTTACTCAGAATCATGGATGAACAACAGCGGCAGCAACAAGCCCTCATACAAATAATCCAACACAACCAACTGGTCAACGAAACCTCTCCAGAATTATTGCCACCAACACTGCCACAAATACCCAACTGACTGCAAGCATACACAACCTGAGCCAAAGCATTAATGTGTTGGCATCCCAACAAATCAGCTCAAGCTCGGGAACTACAACACCAAGCCAGACCCCAGTTACCTCCCCTGTTAGACGCTCCAGCAGAACACGGACCAACGAACCAGATCAATCCTCTGCACCCAGCACACACACAAAAAAATAATGAAGGATGCAGCAAATGGTTGTTAAAAAATAAAGTATTTGGAATTGTTACACCAAAAATGCCTGTGTCCAAGCAAATCATTTTTAAACACGCAATATGTGTATGGTTTAATGTGCCAATGAGTGACAGTGTAAGTTATTCAAATTACAGTATAACTGTAAAGAACAGTATAAATAACAAACACTAACGAAACACAAACAACATTCACACCTACAATACATTTTATAAAAGTGGTTAGGCAAGGTTATTTATAACTAAATAATATTTACCGTTAAAATAACGCAGAATCACTTCTTGCCTTACCTGCCTCCCTACATCTGTACTCACACTGTCACCAGATGTTTCTAACTCACCTACTTGCTGGCTGTTTTCTTCATCACCAACATATGGCAGATGTTGGCTCAAACACAGATTATGAAGAAAACAGCAGCAGAACACAATCCTAGTCACCTTTGAGGGACTATACAACAAAAGCCCAGCAGACTTATCCAGACACCGAAACCTAGATTTCAGCACCCCAAAACATCTTTCTATCACATTCCGCGTAGACTTATGTGCATTATTATAATTGTGTTCAGCAGGAGAATCAGGTTGGGACAATGGAGTAAGGAGCCAAGAGTAGCAGCCATTACCACCATCACCTGAAATACAGATATAGGCAACATTAGGACATGTGGATTATGGTAAATCACATACAAAAATCAGGAGTTTGAAGTTACCACACATACACACAACACACTTGGAACATACCCAGCAGCCAGCCATCAGGCATTTGTCCGTCCTCAAACTTATCGAAGAGTGATGACTGACTGAGGATGAAGGAGTCATGGCAGCCGCCAGGGTAACCTGCAACCACACTCATAATTTTGAGATTTACATCACAAACCACCTGGACATTAGTGGATTGGCGAAAATGTCTACTTGTGAAAACATATTGCCTGCTCCTAGGTGGTCTCAGCTCAACGTGTGTGCAATCTATGGCACCAAGCACAGTGGGCATGCCAGCAAGCTCATAGAAAGCTACCCTGACTGCATGCCACTGCGACTCCTGGGTAGGGAAGCAGATAGAGGCATCTATGTGGGGTTCCAACACATCCAAAACCTGAGTGGACATTACAAAATATAAGGTGAGTGTCATGATCTGTAATCAATACAATACTGTGTTATAAGACATAACAGAAGCAACACTTAGACATAGACGTGTATGTATGTTTCAACACACCTGATTTAAATATTTTGAAAAGGTGGGCTGGGAGATACCAATTACATCGCCTGTCACAGCCTGGAAGCTCCCAGTAGCCATAAAGTGCAACACAGCCAGGAGTTTGTGCAGGCCTGAGACAGAGCGAGAGCGTGCTGTCTCAGGGTCTAGGTCCAGTTTGACAAGGTCACACAGATGGAAAATGTTGTTTCTATTTAGCCGAAACATCTGTATGACCCTATCATCGGACAATGCGTTCAAGTTTAAACGCCCCCTAAAAAAACGAGGCCTGCGCAGCCTCCGCAGCACCTGTACAACCTGCTGAATATGTTCACTTACCTGGCCCTGATTTATTGTAGCCTCATGGAGCAGTCTCAGGTATCCCCCAGCAAACAATAAATCTGTACTACATACGGCAGCAGACATTTCAGAGTGAGAGTTGCTCAAAATGTGCTTGGGACCCTTTTAAAGGGCCAAAAATTAAGGTGTGACTAATGGATAATTGAATAAACATGTAAACACGCTTATCAAAAGCAGGTCTACTTTTTTTTAGGACTTTTTTACGATTTGTATTTTTTCACGGCCGCAAATGCATTTTCACGGTAGAGATTTCAAATACGAATGGTTAGTAAATGACCGTGAACCATACCTAAACAGCCGCGTTTGACCGATGGTGTATTCATTCGTATTTTTTAACTTGGACTTCAACAAAAATACGAATGCCCTCATCACTGCCGTGATTTGAGTTTAGTAAATTCCCGAGATGACACATTGAAGAAAAAACACCATCTCGGTCAAAATCGGGACCTTAGTAAATATACCCCTATGTTCACATGAGGACTCTTTCCCACTTCTGATGTACCCTATTAATATGCACTCTGTCAATGTTATATGATTGTAGAGTTCCACTACGCTCTAGCAGATTCTCGCCTACCTTGGGCCATGCATGTCTACTGCCCCGATACTAAATGTTCTTTATTATTGGTCAGTCCTTTTTACCCAATTCAATATTTCCGAGTTGTCTATTCAAATAAATACTTGATGTCAGAATATCCCCCCACCCTCCCTATCCCCCCTCCCTCACTTCTCTTCTCTTTACTGTTCTTGACTTGGGTTTATGTTTGACTTGTATTATATTGGCTAGTCTGTTGTTGTAATGACTTGCCTTTCTCACAATGTTTTATTAATGTGTGAAATTTCATATATATGTCATCTCCCATTATTAATGACGTTTGACACTTTCGCCTTCTGGAAATTCATCTCATGGATTGATTTCTGCCATAGTACTTGCCTTTATATGTACGCATGTACACCTGATATGTTTTTTCACAATGTCATTTCCTTTTGTAAAATGCTGAAAATCTTCAATAAATATATTTAAAATAAATAAATAAATACACGCAATACATTGATGTAAACTCTACTACTAATACTTTTTTCTATCATCTGAGACATTGCTGTGCAGGGGTTCTCTCATCAGCTGCACTGGTAATTTGCCATCAGCCGAAAGCAGAAACACACTTGCATGCCCGGACCCAGGCGATCTCTCTGCCTTTCCACTGACTGGTACCAGTAGAGATCTCAGTATTCAATGCAAAAGCAAATATGGGGCAACAGAGTCTGGAAAATGCCACAAGTAGCCACATCTGCCTTTCTTCTTACAAATGCCAACCTAATGTGGTGAGATTATTGTGTCTCTGAGCACCGTGTCTTTGGCTGAGAAAAGCTTATCTGAACTTGTATGGCATCGCAAGCCTAGATAGACTTTGCAGGCAAGTCAATTTTGATTATCTCGTAGAAAAGATAGTCATAATTGACATTTAGCGAAAATCGCACATAGTCAGTATCGCAAGCACAGTCATAATGTGCTTGCGATGCCGACCTAGTCCCTGTCGCATAGTGAGAATCGGGGTTACCCCGAATCTCACTGTGTGTATGCACCTTTAGAGAGTGAGAGAAACAAGAAAACAGTTTCAAGGACGCATGCCTTGCGCTCCATGAGTCGGCCAGGCCTCGACCCGATACCATATCCGAAAAACCACTTCCCCTCATGTGTACACCAGTGGAAGAAGCGGCCAGCCTATCCAGAACTGGGTTCAAGATATTATTGAAATCCCCCACACACAGAGTAGATGATCCCAGTGATGATGCGATAAATTCAGCTAACTTTTTAGGATATCATGAGAACAGGCCGGATTTATACGGCCAACAATAAGAGTGAAATTGAGTTAATCTTACATTTTAAGAAAACATAAAGTTGTACATCATCCAGAGTAAAAGGGACAGTCTTGTGAACAAGGATAGAGACTCTTCTAGATGCCAACGTATGCATCGAGTGGTAGGCCCATCCTAACTACAGCTTTTTAAGGGACAAAACTTTACCACCCACTAAATGCATTTTCCGTGAGGCATATTGTTTAATCTGATTTAAAACCAGGGACCATTTTATTTTATCATTAAGTCCCCTCATGTGCCCCGTAAGGATGTTATTTTTAGGCGCTATCTTCTCTTACCAAGATGGCACCGCAAATGGCTGCCTCGGAGCATTGCAACTCCACCAAACTTTCCACTTTCAGACCCTCTTGTCTCCCCCAGCCCTTGTCTACCTTCCCTGTGAAAGGAATAACTAAGCAAAGCAGAGATGTCCTCCTGAGCTGAAACTCAGCCCCCCTGCCTACCTCCTGGCTCTCCCCGAAGAAGGTGGTGGGCAGATCGGAGGCCCTCGCAGCCCGTGCTGCCATTGCTGCCCTGGACACTGACAAGCCAGGAGATGTAGCCGGCAGAGAGGTGGCCGCGGCCCCCGGGAGTTTGTGCTGAGGCAGGCAAGGGGATCGGCTCCCCCGGCAAGGTGCTTGAAGAGCTGGCGGCTACAGGATGATCCCCTGGGTGGTGTGGCAGGCCCTGGCCACGACACGGCCCATCTGTGGCCCCTGCAGTGCACAACATCCATGCTGCTTGGGTGGCGGCCCCCGCTGGCTGCTCCCCCTGGCCCCCAGATTACTCTACTCACGGCGACCCCCAACACAGCCCCCTGCGGCTGGCACTGCTGCTCACCTCCCGACTAAGCCCGGTGGCTCCCGCTGCAGAGGATTCCCCACACGGCCAACAGCGCCCAGCCCTGCTGCTCACCTCCCGGCTAAGCCCAGCAGCTCCCGCTGCAAAAGATTCCCCGCATGGCCACCAGCGCCCGGCCCTGATGTTCACTTCCTGGCTAAGCCCGGCGGCTTCCGCTGCAGATGATCCTCCACACGGCCCCCAGCGTCCGGCCCTGCGGACCACCTCCCTAAGGCCGGTGGCTCCCGCTGCAGACGATCCTCTACATGACCACCAGCACCCGGCCATGCTGTCCACCTCCTGGCTAAGCCCGTCTGAGCCACCGGCGGGCGGATCGGCGGCTCCCGCTGCAGAGGATGCTGGCGACCACGCAGCACAGCAAACAGCACACTCCAGATTTTTAAAAGCTAGGAGGGAGCGCTCCCTAAATATACTTGCTTTCAGCAGCTGACGTGCACGTCTGAGGAAGCCGCCGAATACCCGGAAGTGGAGAGGCGGGGAAACGCGTCACGTGGTTAGGCTGCAACTGCTGCTGGAGAACGTACACTCGTACTTGTAAACTTGCCTGTGGACACTGTTTTGCTGGATTAACAGCTGCTGAAAGCAAGTATATTTAGGGAGCGCTCCCTCCTAGCTTTTAAAAATCTTCATTTGGATCCTTCACTGTGTCAGTCATTCATGGACGCCAACTTGTAAAAGCCCCCGTAATTTTGCCATACAAGGGAGGTAGGAGTGAAACCATCAGCATTATCTGAGGCAATGTGTTGACTGTATTGGATCCAAGTTCAAGTAGACAGTTATATTAATATACTAACATACTAATATTTCTGAGTGACTAATGCCGGCAGTGAGAGAGATTGCATGCCTTTATTGATGCACTAACATCGGATGCTATATATTGGTGATCATTGGATCGTATTTTAACTATATTGTTTATTTTATTTTTATTCTATGTTGTATTAGACATATTAGATGGCCATATATGTGTTGTTTGTAAAATAAATATATTTTATCTACTAATTACAACTGGACAGCGCAACCTGTTAAAACTTTGGTTTAAAAAAATCTTGTTTCTTTGTACCAGTCTGGCTGTGCCCACCCGATGTAGCAGCTGAAACAGGCTCCGGCCTACTGCCGACCTGGCCACGGATCCCCCTCACCATGGTGCTTCACCCGGCCAGCACGGTCAATGCCCAGTTAGTCCTTGCCCTATGCCGGCCTGACAGCAGCCCCCCGATGCAGCAGCGCCATCCCCTCCGCACCCCCCAGACCTAATGTCACTACCTCCCGTTGCCCATGCAGAAGATCCTGCAGAGGTGCACTCCGCGGCTGCACAGACAGAGGCGACACCTGGGTCAGTAGAGGAGGGCCCAAATGTTGCAGCGACTGCAGCCTCCAAGGAAACATCCCTGCACAAATGTCCTGGTGAGTGCCCCCGTGGCACGCGTCCCCTGTCACCACCACGGAAGTCCCAACATTAACCATTGCAGGAGACCATGGGCTAGAATGAGAGGCCGTCGCGCGGGCACCCTTGTGAAGTGGCGGTGGAAGGGATCGCTCACTAGAGAACAAGCTTGACGAACTGTCCCTCCTCCTGGGCAGTGCGAGGTCAGGCATTGCTGGGTTGTCGGTCCTTTGCCTCACGGAGACATGGCTGGATGATCTCATTGCTGACCCCCCAGTGTCCCTGTAATGATCACTCTGTTCCCTGTGGTTCTTTTATCTGAAGACTGCACATCCCCCCCCCCCCCTTCCTTGTTTACTTGTTCCCTTTGTGTCTGCTGCACTGTAAACCAAAAACAAATTCCTAGTATACGCAAGTATAGCCGGCCAATAGAGCTGATTCTGATTCTGATTAATAGTATACAGAGAAGTATTACCATCCAAAAAGAAATGAGACCACACTAGAAATATAGCATTCATTTCCACACAGAAAGATGAAAGAACCAGGATCACCCGTACATTTAAAACATTCTGTATACCAACCCCCAACCTTGACATTCCCAATTCCCAAATGAAACCCTCTTTACCTAAAGTTATATACAAATATAAAGTAACTCAGCAAGGCAGATACAGGTTACTGCACCCCATCGACCAAGCTGGGCAAAATATATAATTGGCAACAAAACAGGAGGAGCTCCCCTGCTAAGAGAAGATCCCCCAGGGCATAGCATAAGAAATAGCTACAGATTTATGAAGGACAGGACACAGTTAACTTTGAGAAAAATGTGACCCCATGCACACAGCACTAAAAACAACTCTCCCCCCTCCTAATATGATGTTCAAAGGCATTACCGCTGCAAAGAGAAGCAAGTAAAAACAATTAACATATGATTGCAGGAAACATAGCCACATGGAATATTACAATATTGTCATTATGGTCCAAATGTCCAAATGGCAAAATAAACAGTACGCCAAGGCCGCACAACCGGGAACTGCAGGTTAAGTACAATCGGGTCCAGGGTCCAAACTAAGATAGTGTCTCTGCACTCTCCCCACTTTCATACATTCAGGGTGACACTATTTCGCACAGCGGGGAGGGCAGAGTCAGGGGGTTGTTTAGGGTAATGTTGCTGGAGAGCTCATATAGATGTGTGCTACTCCATGATCGTCGTAGCTATGCCCCCATATATTTCAGCTCAAACCATTCTTATTTTTAATTTACGTGTGCACATGCACGATGTAGCCCACGTGCACTCTGCATTTACTTTCTACAGCACATGCGCTGTTTGCATATTTCCTCAGGATGCATTCACGCTTGGATTTGCAAATGACTCAGAATCAGGGCTTAAGTGTGGTATCTTTGTTCATACCTAGTAGACAGTAGGGATAATACTCTATTCTTTTCTTCATTCTGTGTGACTGTTCTATGCGCATTCAAAAGGTGTACGCAATCGACAGATTGCTATCAGTTGAGTTTAAATCCAGTTGTGAAAGGGTTCCAATGTATACATAGACAGTTAAAAGATAGACAGTCATTAGGTCAACCCCACATGGTCGACAGTCAAAAGGTTGAAACTTTTTTAGGGATTTTCCATGCTTTTATAACTTTTGCCTCATCTGCTATCCATGTCACAAACTATTACCTTTAGTAATCTTGTGGCGAGCAAAGCAGAGTGAGCCACAAAGCCCGAAGCGTGGTGAGCGAAGCGGGCCTGCGAGGGGATGATGTGTAAGTTATTCTGAAAAGTTGCAATACCATTGAGGTACCCAGAAGCATTATGCATGTTTCCTGTTGGGGACACTTACCTTCTATTGTGGTTAAAGTACATATTAAACACTTACCTCCTCCCCCCATTACTGTGTCTACTAGGCATAAAATGATCCTTCTACTAGACAAAATTATACCCCTCTCCTTCCCATTGTGCCTACTTATACCACCCTCCTCTGTGCATGTTGTCAGCATTCGGAGTCTTAACTCCAGTTCTGGTCCCTGCAGCCTTCCTTTTAGCCGGCTGGTATGGCTACGGCGGATAAGAGCTGCTGCAGCGAGTTCCTCTGGTGCGGCTACTGGGAATCTGGAGGATGGGCTGGGTCCTGGGAAGCGGAGCATGGCAGCTGGAGATGTCTGTTTCCAAGTGTTCTGTTGCTGGAGTGTGGCGTCTGGGAGGCTGAGGCCTGAGGTAGTGGCTGTGTGCTGGTTCCACATGTGTCCTCTGTGCAGAGAGCCGCCATGTTGGAGACCAAGCCAAGCCAATGGGTATCCCAGTTCGCGTCCAGCCAATCCGGTACTGTTTCCCCTTATAAAAAGGGGTCGATGCTTAGCTATGGTGCCAGTGCTTCAAGTTACTTGCTGCTGTGAGGTGCTCAAGCTCTGTGCTACCAGGTTAACCCCTGGTATCCTGGTTTTGTGGAGGCCGCCCAGTGGTCAGTTCTGTTATTGCAGTCCTTTGCTTCCAGTCCACCTGCCCTTGTGGTTTAACTGCTGGGCCCTCTAACTGGTAGAGGGTCTCCGTTTGCTGTCAGTGCTCACAGTGATCCTCTCTTCAACATCGTTCTTCAAGTCATCTCGTCATTCAGTGTTCTTCAGCATCGTTTACAAATCACAAGTCATCTCTTCATAAAGTGTATTTCAGCATCGTTTACAAATCACAAGTCATCTCCTTATTCAGTGTTCTTCAGCATCGTTCACAAATCTCATGTCATCTCTTCATTCAGTGTATTTCAGCATCGTTTACAAATCACAAGTCACTTCTCCTTTCAGTATTCTTCAGCACTGTCTACAAGTCACAAACATTTTGTTCTTCAGAACTCACTCGGACTTATCTCCTAGTTGTGGTGTATTATTGAAGTCTTATTAAAACTGAATTAATTTTTCTTCAGTGTATCGTTCTCAGTTATTGCCCTCATTGCCTACCCCTCTTCATCTTCGGGCCAACTCTTCAATCCATGAGTAAGAACTATATTCAGTCACCTTGTTTCCTTCCTTTGCCTGAAAGCTGCTCCCTCGTCAATTGCCAGTCGTCAGATCCTCAAATCAAGCCGAGCGTGACACATGTGTGTACAATGCAAGACTATCCTGCAACCCGATGTCTGTTCCTACTGGGCATAAATATCTCCCCTCTAACTGGCCATACTACCCCCCTCCACACACACGCACACACACACACACACACACACACACACACACACACACACACACACACACACACACTCACACTCCCCCATTAATGTACCCCAACAAACCCACATAATCACTGGAATGCGCAGCACATTTTATTAGGGGGTGCACTGTCGGAGGGGGGGGGGGTGTAGCACCGCCTTTTGGGCGTGTCTAGCACCATCTATTGATGGTCAACGCATATAAAATATCCACCTTTGTACCAATCCTAATAAAGCAGATACATTGTCAGATGTTGTGGTGTGCACCAAACAAACACCCCTGATGGCACTCACTGCAATTACACTGCTCCTCCTCAGCCTGGTCTGGCTCCCCCTCTCTTTCCCCTGCAAGCTGCAGCAGCTTACTTACAAGTCAGTCACTCACTGACACTGACAGTCGCAGACTAGTACTGCTGCTGCTGCTGGAAAAATGAGTGACGGGTCAATGCTGCTGCCGGCCGTCTTCCAGTATTGAATTTGTCTTCCTAAGAGGAACGCTGGCTGCATGCTGATCCTCATCAGTGGCTGGTGTTGGCATAACATACAATGAGAGAGTTGTATATGTGGCGGGTGTGACGGGTCGGCATGCGAGCAGCATGACGTAATCACGTCACATCACACTGTTTTTGTACATGGAGGTGGAGCTGGGAATTTGAAAGCCGGTGGCAGTGGCACCCTTGATTAACCCAGGCGTCCCGTCAGTAATGCAGTCCTGACAGGGTGCAGCGCAGAGGGGACAGTAATCAGCCTGCTCGGCGATCACTGCATCAGGCATGTGAGATCGGGGTGTCAGACATTAGGAGGTGCCTGTGCGCACCAGGCATACCCCCTGCGCACACCTATGCACATAATTTGTGCATCCATTGTCACCCCTGTGCATGTGTTTACTAAGAACATGTCCCCATCCTCCACTGTGCATGTGTGTACCAGGTATTCCTAAACCCCATATCTACACACACGACCCTCACCCTACTGGGCATGGTTACACCCTACCATCTGTGCATATGCCTACTGGAAACACCTATCCGCCCTTTACTGTGCATCTTTGTACCAGGATCACCTACTCCCCATGTATGCACCTACTGGTAATACAACCTACTGGATACATTTAGGATTGTGCATATGCCTTCTGGGCACACACCCTCTATTGTGCATATTTATACAAGACACAAATGCCCCATCCTCCATGTATATGCTTACTGGACACATGTATCTCCCCTCTGCTGTGCATACACCTACTGGGAACATACCCACAATCATTTATGCATGTTTGCACCAGACACAATAACCCACCACATACTGTATGTACTTACTGAGCATATACCAACTACCCTACTAGGAATGGTTATCCCCACTCCTACTGTGCATGTACCTACTGGGCACAACCCCCCCCCCCCCCTCCACTATGCATGTGTATATAAAGCACACTTACCCCCACGTATATGCTTACTGACAATACGCCTCTCAACCTACTGGTCACACTTACAGTACATCCCAGCTACACTGCATATGCCTACTGTGCACATTCACCCACCCGCCATTATGCATGTGTGTACCAGCAACACTTACATTCACTATATGTGCTTCCAGGGCAATGTTACCTCCACTCCTACAGGGCATGGGTCTACTGGGGACACACCCAAGTGTGCATGTGTGTACCTAACAAATATAACCCCCATCCCCAATGTATGCACATACAGGGAATTACATCTCTGTCATTTTACCCTTACCCCCATGTCTGCACCTACCTTATAAACACTTCTTAGCCCAGTAAAGGTGCCTAGCACTCATAAATACCCCCCCCCTCCCCCATATCATTATGTCTGCCCTCAAATGGCATCAGAAAGTCAGTCACTGACCTGCATCAGGCCCAGTATGCAGACTGTGGTTTAGCAATGGATAGTTGTCTGTTGTTACACACTTTTGTTTTACCACTGTTGTTTTCACTTGTGAAGTGCAACCGAATTTGCTGCGCTATACAAGAGACTGTTAATAAATAAATAATAAAATGATGGCCTTGTTCTAGTTGCAGCAACATACAGTACATGCAACATGTTATTAATTTTAAAAAGCCTATTCTTTAAGTCAGACAGAATACAGTAGATTCTGGCAAAAGTTTATAGGTAATTCAATAGGGAGACCAGCAAAGAGCACTATCCAGTGATTTCTGGGCTTTAGAAATTATTACTGACAAGAATCATTCATTAAACTCAGCAATCAGCCTAGGGCCCTTTTACTCCTGGGGCCCTTGGGCAAGAGCCCATTGAGCCCATACGAAAAGACGGCCCTGGCTCTTGCCCAAGGGCCCCAGGAGTAAAAGGGCCCTAGGCTGATTGCTGAGGGTCCCCTCTTTCCAGGGGTACCAGAATTTTGAAAATCGGCCCTGGGGAACCGGAGATATCTGACTTCAAAGCAGTGGTCCCCATCCAAGCCTGTTAAGCCTGTTAATTGTTTTCCCAGCCAGATATCTCAGGTTCTGTCAGACTTAGAGTTTTTCTGAGAGTATACTCCAAAAGCTGGGACTCTCCCCTTTCAGTGGCTTGTCTCTACTATGCCCAGAGCCAGATATATCAGCCTTCAAGCAGCTGGTCCCTGCTCCAGCTCCACACGCTTATTATGCAGTTTTATATTTTGTTGGTGGATTGCTCTGGCTCCTGAAGTCTGATCCCCAAGTCCCCAGTACCTCCTGAAAGGTGGGACTATCTTGTTTTTTTTTTATCCCATTAAAGCTAAGAAATCTATTTCCAGGAACTGGAGATATCTGCAGTAAAGCAAGCTGCCCTGACCCCCGGAAAATTATGAATATTATTAAGCCCACTCCTCTATCCACCCCTCCCCTGTGTATTAAACACCCCCTACCACCCGGGAATTCATGTACCAGGGCCCCTTCATTCAGCCCAATGTCCCTTTCTCCAGTTTAGTGTTCTCCTTCCGGTCCCATTTGTGCAGTAAAGGAGTAATTAGCAGAAATTATATCTCCAGGTCCTACATGCTGAGCGAAAGATAGAACCCCCTTACCCCCCCGTGGGACATCAAAGCTGCTGCTGATAGCACCCCCCACCCCTACCGCTGATGAGTGGATGGGGGCCCCAGTGCATTGCTGTGCCCAGGGGCCTACACTGCTGTTAAGACGGCTCTACCTGGGCCGCGGTATGTCAACCTGGTTGACCGTCCCTTACTTGAGCAACTGGACCCCCATAATTTGTGGGTATTGCCCTTTCGGCTAATCCCACAAAAAAACAAAATACTCAATATAAGGCAACGGTGAAAGCTCTCCGAGTGCTTTCACCCACTCACACCCACGTTGGCCAGTACTACCATACACTGTTGATAGCGAAGGCAATGTACCCAACCTAGGGCCCTATGTAACCTCTATTTACTGGAAGTTTCTGGGAATAACTTACCCTTTCCAGTAAATATAGGCCGTTGGAGATTTCCTGAGAGAGGCCAGCGAAAACTCCCTAAACCTTTATTATACACAAATCATGCTTGCGTATGCTATATACAGCGCTAATGATACTGCGATTTTACGCAAAGCTCGTAAAAAGGGTATCACGTTGCGCTAAATATTGCACCCACGAACGCGCGGTCCAATCGCACAGTGTATAGGTACTTGTTACTTATCCGCCATACGACCACTGGAATCGAATCACAAGCTGCAAAACCTCAGCCGGAGCGTATAAAAAAACTAAATGGGTTAACCTCGCTGACCCCCTGGGCCGCGGTACTCTAAATCTCGCTGACCTCCTGGGCCACGGTACTCTCCTACCTTGCTCCTTTGTACTTCAATCTATATTAACATGAGTCAGCTGCTTCACGCCACCAAGTCTCCACTCATTTGATGTACCACTCGACGGGATCCCGAATTCCCGGGGTCCACTACGTTCTTTGTTACGTTCGCTCACTCACGTTCGGTCACTCAAATACACTTTGGTTTTTCTGTACAGAAAATTATCTTTCATTCAGATAAACAGCTTTACTCCCAGAGGCAATACAGTAAAAAAGGTTTTATTTAAACTAAATCTTGGAAACCGACCAATTTGTGCTAATGTAGCGTGACTACTGTCCCGCGCCTAAACTAAACGATACTATTGTGTAATTTGTACTTAGCGGTCGTTCCCTTACGCACGTTGCGTAAACACGCGACCGTGTGTATGTCTTTACGTTGCGTACGCAGTCCCGTACTTTGTCCGAGACACGTGTACAAAAACCGTACGTCCGCAATAGTACAAATCCCACACTTCTATAAATGTAAGCGATATTACCTATAATCGCTCACTTAACACAACACAGTTTCTTTCTGTATAAACCTTTTTAACTAGGCCAGACTGTGTTTGTGTTTTACGTTTACTTCCTTAATATTTATTCTATATTTTAACTAAATAGCAACAAATTTCTTGTGTGTTTTTTTTTACACCGGTCTAAATGAATCTAATAATCAGTACTTATGGCAACAATGTGAGCAGGTATACAGAGTACAGGTGTACGCTTGTGTTGTGTGCGCATTTGGCGCCAAACAGAAATTCACAGACTTTTTAAATAGCTTTGCGTATTTACTTTACGGGTCCCACCAGCATCCTTACAAACCATGCAGAGCAGACGCCATCTAATCAGCAATAAAATAGGGTTTCCAGTGTATCCACCGGCCAGAAAAAGGTTTACGTAGGATACCTGTCCGCCCTTTGCTGATAGATAATGTCTGCTTTAACCTCCTAGGCTGCGGGTATGTGGAAAAACCGGATGGAGCACCCAATTGATAATGTCGATTTTGTCTTAAAACATAAAGCTATACCTTAAACACACCGTAAATATACTTTAAACCTTTAGCCACTGCGTCCGCTATACTTAATATACACGCTCTGTACTTTATACACTGATTGCGTACGGAGTCCTGTATTACTGTACGGACTTAGCGTACAAACGCCGCGCTGGTGGTACAAAGTACACACAGCGCGCACGCACCCAGAGATTCACTTTAAACCTTGTATAGCAATGCGATGCGTTACTAATACACTCTTAAACCTTAGCAGGAAAAGGAAGACACAACACCGATTTGTAGTTAATCACTGGGTTCCGACACCACAGAGTAATATTTCTGAAAGGGGGTTAACAATACAAATTATGCACTACAATACAACAGAGTAAATGGCTACAGTCAATGTACATACGTGAGAATATTTGCATGCGCCTCCTGGTCCGGTCCTCCGCTATCAGGTTGATAACGTTGAGAGTCTTGTGTCAGGCCGGGCTGCAGCAGGCTTTATTTATACAAGTCTTCCAAAAGCAATACAATGGATACTGTAATCCCGTTGTCCATTGGACACAGGAATGCACTTTTACAGTACAGGAGAGGTCATAGGTTGATTTGAAAAGGTAGGCGATGTCTTTCCCAACTGCTCGTGTGGGTGGTCTCCTCTGGATTCCCGCCGCATACATAATATACAGTAAATACAATATATATCTTGTCAAAGTCAGAAAAATATCTCTATGCACACTACCATATTTGCACCTCACACAGGTCCGTGCTGCGCATGCGTACGCTCTCCCGTACGTGCGCATACTCACAGTCGCGGGCACCCGCAGGCGCGCGGTATGCGTATTTACGGTAGAGTTTATGTGATCGTAGCGTGCGACTCAATCGTTACATATTTTCACTATATAATGTATTTTGTAGATCATGGTCCCTTTGATAGATTCTGAAAGTTTGGTTAATGTAGAATGTTCATGAACAGAGAAACCCCTCTTTGTTTGATACGAAGGGACAGACAGGAGTAATACAGTGGTGTTTAGTACCCATCGGAAGAGTATTTAATTAGCAATATTCCGGTGTTGGTTTGAAGCGGATTAATCGCTCGTGCGAATACTTATGGACATAAGAAGTTTATGAACATTTACTGTATTTGCACTTACTTAGTCATGCGACGGGAAACCCAGTATCCCACCCACCTGAGCTGTTGGAAATAGTCACAGCCCACCTGTATGAATCAACCTATGACCTTTTGTTATAATGCGAGGAGGAATTCCTGTGTCCAATGAACAATGAGATTGTAGGGATCATTGAATTGTATTGTGTGTGGGGCATAAATAGACAAGCCGATCACATCCAGCTCTCACTCTTCAACGGTTATCATTGCTGAAAATTGGGAGCTGGATGTCCAGAGGCGCATGCGATCGTTTCCCCTTGTGCGTAAGTGTTTCTCCGCAACCATATTGTTCTTACTGTTATTGTGGGCCATTTCTCTCTCTCTCTCTCTCTCTTCTCCTCTTTCTCTCTTATTTTCCCTTAAAACGTAATTGTATTGTATTGTATTTCCTGTGTAGTTATCTGGTTAGGTAGTCTATGTTATATTGTAGTGTATGACTTGTATTGTGTTAATTCTTTTGCAAGTATATCATTCATAATATATATTAGGCGTTGGACCCTAAGCCCAGGTATCTGTGTATTTCTTATAGTGTTTAGTATTCTCAGAGCGTCGGGGACGCTCAAACAGCTTTTGAGTTAATAAGGTTATACTGTGTTGCATTTACACTCTATCATTACACTAAGGTTTTACTGCACAATACACTGTTTATGGTTTAGATAAAAAGGTTTAACATTGTTAGCGTCAGCGCCGCTGGTGATCTCCTCTTGGTCCCGAGCATCCGCTACGCTATAGCGAATCATTACGTTAGTCAGCAGCCAATAGCGTGCCTGCCCGTGATCTCTTGGCCGTGAGCGAACGTGACGCTTGAGCGTCTCGACTACGGCTAAGCGATTGCTACGCAACGTGCGTACCCTTACGGTACTCCATACGTAAATAGCGTACAGTGTTCTTAGACCTCATAAAGGGTTTTATATAAGATAAATATCTAGCTTTATCAATCTATATTCTGCTTCTGCACCTAACTATCCGCAGGAACATGCGATCTTCCACAAACCAACACCGGAATGTTACCCTAAAAATACCCTACAGCTGGATACCAAACACCACCTTATAACCTTAGTCTGTCCCCTCTTATCCTGTAAAGGTGAATCCCTTTGTTCTGGAATCATTTAAACCGTTGATACTTTCTGATGTGGTGCATGGGGACTATGTGTACAATGTGAACTATTTGGATTAAATATGTAATGTTTTGATAGCTCTCCATGCGTTCACAAACTCCGCCATAAATACCCATACCACGCGCAGGACAGCGGGAGCGACCATACGCAAATTGCGGATATGTGCACGCACGGCGGAACAAGTGCACGCGCAGTGGGCATGTGTGTGCAGTTTGTACGTGATGTGTGCTTTGCAATATTTTTCGACTTTGACACCCTCCTACCAGACTCAGTTTAGAAAATGTGCCTGGAGGAGCCGGTCACAGCTAGGGGAGCTCTACTGAGCTTTCTTAGTAAAATTTTATTTTAGAGTTTTTATTTTACAAGGAGGCTGCTGGCAACAGCCTCGCTGCATCGAGGGACTGAGGGGGGGAGCAGTGTGTGCCCTGCAGGGTCTGAGCTACTGTCTCCGCTGACTGGACACCGAGCTCCAGAGGGGATAGATCGCTCCCTGCCGCAGGAAAAAGCTCACCCCAGCAGCATGCCACCACCCCCTTGCAGAGCTGAACTTTGGGGCGAGTGAGTCACCAACACCCCTAGCAAGTGGGGGGCCGGTGTGAAGATGGCAGCTACAGGGTAGGAGCGCAGTACTAACTGCGCTCCGGGGGAGGCTCAGCGGTACTTAGGTACGGTGCTGTGAGAGGCGCCCTGAGCCGGCGCTTTAACCCTACACTGACCAGAAAGCCTGTCGGGGTCTGCTGATCTCAGCCAGCAAAAAATCCTCAAGCCAGTTAAATCTTGGAAGAGCGGGAAGACTGCGCCATTTAGGGGGTGGAGCTTCTCCTCAGAGCGGATCCAGCAGTGTTCAGCACCATTTTCCTGCCTGCAGACACGCTGCCAGTGGAAGAGCAGTCCCTCCAGAGCAACTCCAGCTATCTGTACGGTACCAGGGGGTTGTAGAAGGGAGGGGATGCTGTGTAAGACTGTGTCACCTATTAAGGGACACAGCGCTGGTTAAGGGTCTCCCTATACCTATGTAGCGCTGTGTGTGGGTTGGCTCCAATCTCTGTGTCTGATACTGCTCCCTCGGGGCCCCCTGTGATACATTCACACAAACGTGCTCTTGCCCAAATTATGCAGGATGACACGGATACCGATTCTGACACAGCAGACGGTGATGGGGATGTGTCGAGGGGGACGGCATCACTTGCTAAGGGGGTGCAGTTGATGATTGAGGCCATGCGGGATGTGTTACATATTTCTGACACACCTCCTGAGCAGGTTGAGGAGGCCTTTTTCACGGATAGTAAGAAAGCCCCTCTCACCTTCGCGGCATCTAAGGAATTAAATGCTATATTTGAAAAAGCCTGGGAAAAAGCGGAGAAAAAAATTCCAGATCCCTAAAAGGGTCCTGGTTGCTTTTCCCTTCTCGGCTGACAATAGAAAAAAATGGGCGTCCCTGCCTATAGTTGACACCTCTGTCTCCAGGCTGTCAAAACAGGTGGTATTGCCAGTCCCGGGATCTACCGCGTTGAAGGACCCGGCTGATCTCAGAGTGGATGCTACGCTCAAATCCATATACACGGCTTCAGGGGCTATACTGCGGCCTACTATTGCCTGTGTATGGATTTCTAAAGCTATAGCCAAGTGGTCAATCACTCTGCAGGAAGACTTGACTACGATGGATAAAGGTGACGTTGATTTGTTTTTACGTAACATACAGGATTCTGCAGGGGTCCTGGTAGAATCCATGAAGGACCTGGGTTCCACGGCTGCGGGGATTTCCTCCATGTCCGGCTCGGCTCGCAGGGGTCTCTGGCTGCACCAATGTTCTGCGGACGCAGAATCTAGGAACAGTGTGGAGAGCCCACCCTATACAGGTCAGGCTTTGTTTGGGGAGGCACTGGATGCGTGGATTGCCACGGCTACCACTGGTAAGTCTCCTTTTCTCCCCTCAGCTGCACCAGCTATGAAGAAGCCTTTTACTCCCAACACGTCACAGTCCTTTCGGCCCGCGAGGCCTAGAAAGAACAAGCCTTCTCACACCTTTGGTCGCTCCAAATCCAAAAAGCCTGCTTCCGCAGGTTCCCAGGACCAGAAGCCGGCTTCTGGTACCTCAAAGTCCTCAGCATGACGGTGGACTGCACAGCCTGGAGGTAGGTCAGGTGGGAGCAAGACTCCAGCATTTCAGCCACGTCTGGGTGTCGTCGGGCCTGGACCCCTGGATACAGGATATTGTTAGCTATTCTTCTGGATGCTATCCAAAAATTGGTAGTGTCCGAGGTCACTGTTACAGTTCCACCTCATCAGTTGAACAAAGATTACTATTCGAACCTTTTTGTGGTACCGAAGCCAGATGGTTCGGTAAGGCCAATTCTTAACTTGAAATCTTTAAACCCTTATCTCGGGGACTTCAAATTCAAGATGGAGTCTCTGAGAGCAGTTATCACAAGGACTGAAGGAGGGGGAGTTCCTGGTGTCCCTGGACATCAAGGATGCATACCTCCACATTCAAATTTGGTCGCCGCACCAGGCCTATCACAGGTTTGCACTGTTAGACGATCAGTATCAGTTTCAGGCCCGGCCGTTCGGTCTCTCCACGGCACCGAGGGTCTTCACCAAGGTGATGGCAGAGATGATGGTTCTCTTCCGCAAGCAGGGGGTGAACATAATTCTGTATCTGGATGATCTGCTCATCAAGGCATCGTCCAGAAAGAAGTTGTTAAGATCCATTGCTCTCATGACACATCTGCTCAAGGAGCATGGTTGGATCCTGAATCCTCCAAAGTCTCATCTGGAGCCGACAAGGAAGCTGTCTTTCCTGGGGATGATCCTCGACACGGAGGTGCAGAGGGTGTTTCTCCCAGTGGAGAAAGCATTGGTGATTCAGACAATGGTCTGGGATGTCTTGAAGCCTGCCTGGGTATCAGTTCATCAGTGCATCCGCCTTCTGGGGAAGATAATTGCCTCCTACGAGGCGCTGCAATACGGAAGGTTTCATGCTCAATTCTTTCAGCTGGATCTCTTGGACCAGTGGTCGGGATCTCACCTACATATGCACCAGAGGATATGTCTGTCGCCAAAAGCCAGGATTTCGCTCCTCTGGTGTCTGCAACTACTACACCTTCTGGAGGGCTGATGGTTCGGAGTTCAGGACTGGATCCTTCTAACCAAGGATGCAAGTCTAAGAAGTTGGGGAGCAGTCGCTCAGGGGGAAACCTTCCAAGGAAGGTGGTCAAGTCAAGAATCCCTTCTCCTGATAAACATCCTGAAGCTAAGAGACGTATACAACGGCCTTCTTCAAGCAGCACACCTTCTGCCCGTTCAGGTGCAGTCGGACAACGTGACCACAGTGGCCTACATAAACTGACATGGCAGAACGAAGAGCAGGGCTGCAATGTCAGAGGTGACATGAATCCTCCTCTGGGCAGAAAGGCACGCTGTAGCGAAATCAGCAATCTTCATTCCGGGAGTAGACAACTGGCAAGCAGACTTCCTCAGCAGACATGATCTCCATCCAGGATAGTGGGGCCTCCACCCGGAGGTGTTCGAGGAGGTAACTGGTTGGTGGGGGGTTCCTCAAATAGACATGATGGCCTCCCGCCTCAACAAGAAGCTGCGTAGGTACTGTTCCAGGTCGAAAGACCCACAGGCAGTGGCAGTGGACGCACTAGTAACACTGTGGGTGTTCACGTCAGTGTATGTGTTCCCTCCACTTACTCTAATTCCAAAACTCCTCAATAGCTTCAAAGGCCTTGGATGTTGTGAGGGCTTTGAAGATTTATGTGAAGAGGATGGCTTGTCATAGAAAATCTGACTCCATGTTTGTCCTCTATGATCCCAAGAAAATTGGGTGTCTTGCTTCTAAGCTGTCGATTTCACGGTGGATCAGGTTCACCATCCAGCATGCGTATTCTACAACAGGATTGCCGTGTTGAAAATCTGTTAAGTCCCACTCTACTCGTAAGGTGTGTTCTTCCTGGGCAGCTGCCTGGGGTGTCTTGGCTATACAGCTTTGCTGAGCAACTACTTGGTCTGGGTCGATATGACATCCGAAAGCGCTTAAGCTGGGGACTGTTTTATGCTGGACTGTTTGGAGACTTGGAGAACGGATCTGACAGCGTGGGGACGCCTTGAGTAAACCGGGATATGCGGTGATTATAATCCCATGCTGCTGGTGGCTTTCTCCTTTATCCCGATATCCATGCAACTTTTACTTGTTTAATGCTGTTACCAAGTCTGTGTTTGTGAGTGTTTTTATTAAAAGAATCTATTTCCCTTACACAGACGGTATTGCACTATTTTTCTATTCTTGTTTTCAAGTGCTAATTGGAGTTTATGCTGGGTGCACATCTATCCTGATGCACTGATTTCTACATGCAAATTAAACTCGTATATCACTGCTAATTGGAGCTGATGCTGGGTACATGTTTATGAAGCTGAATCATCCTGATGCACTAATTTCTACATGCAAATTAAATTCATACATCATGTGAGTGAGACCAAGAAGCAATAAAAGCTTTATCAATCAATCAAATTGGAATACACTATGTTTTGTGTTCTTTTACTATCTTTTTAGTATCCATTTCCATGGAAGGTCATTTCTGATTCACCTGTCGTGAATTTTACTGGTGTAAGCATTTATCTATGTGTCTAAGTGATAAGTGGCGCCTCATTCGCCCCACATTTTTCTTTTGGTGTATACTCATTAAGTGGGACCACGGTGAAGGTTTCTTTTGAGGGACGAGGGGCTGACATTTGTTTTGAGCGCAAGAAAGGTCGTTTTTTGTTTGTTGGGTCGAACATGTTTGCTAAGTTTTACAAGTTCGATACTTTGGCCTCTGATGACCTCAAGTTTGGTCAAGCAGTTTTGCAGGAGCCTCCGTGCTCTCCCTCCCGTTCTGGGAACTTTGGTACAACCCCATGGTACTAATATGGACCCCAGCATCCTCTAGGACGTAAGAGAAAATAGGATTTTGGTTACCTACCGGTAAATCCTTTTCTCGTAGTCCGTAGAGGATGCTGGGCACCCGCCCAGCGCTTCATTTCCTGCAGTGGTTCTTTAGTTCAGTACTGCCTGGTTTCTAGGGAAGTTCTGCGTTTTTTACTGTTTCAGTACTGTTTCAGCTGTTGCTGAGTTTATCCGGCATGTTGGCTGGATTTGCCTTGTTGTGTGAGCTGGTATGAATCTCGCCACTATCTGTGTATAGTCCTTCTCTCGAAGTATGTCGTGTCCTCGGGCACAGTTTCTAGACTGAGTCTGGTAGGAGGAGCATAGAGGGAGGAGTCAGCCCACACTGTTAAACTCTTAAAGTGCCAATGGCTCCTGGTGGACCCGTCTAAACCCCATGGTACTAATATGGACCCCAGCATCCACTACGGACTGCGAGAAAAGGATTTACCGGTAGGTAACCAAAATCCTATTTTAACCCTCCCACAGTCTGTGTGCCTCTCTGTCCTGCTGGACTATTGCCACATGTCCTACAGGGTCTGGGACTGAGGGTCGACAGCAAAAAGGTCAACACACCTTAGGTTGACGCCAATTGGTCGACACACCTTAGGTCGACATGGACAAAAGGTCGACAGGAACAAGGTCGACATGAGTTTTTTATGTTTTTTTGGTGTCGTTTTCTTCGTAGAGTGACCGGGAACCCCAATTAGTGCACCGCGTCCCCTCGCATGGCTCGCTTCGCTCGCCATGCTTCGGGCATGGTGCCTTCGCTCCGCTACCGCTTCGCTCGGCACAGATTACCGTTCCAATCGTAGTCCACGTGGATCGTTAAGTATGAAAAGGTTCCAAAAAGGAAAAAAATCCTGAAAAACTCATGTCGACCTTTTTCCATGTCGACCTTGTTCCTGTCGACCTTTTGTCCATGTTGACCTTTTGTCCATGTCGACCTAAGGTGTGTCGACCAATTGGCGTCGACCTAAGGTGTGTCGACCTTTTTGCTGTCGACCTGGAGTCCGGATACCGTCCTACAGGCTGGATCACACTGAGCACCAATCCTGACTATGAACCAAACTACTGCCACAAGTTTTTTTATACCACCTTGCTTTGTGTAGAACCCACACCCCTCCTGACCACACACACTATTGCCATTCACCACTACACCACAAATGCCGCTGACTCCATCTCACCAGATGAGGGAGATCGCAAGACCGTTGGTTTCCGGTGACTATCTCGCTGCTCCCACCTTCAAGCCTCTGGAGGAAGATAAACTCACCACTGGGTGGTCGGTAGTGGCACTTTGGTCACCAGCTGAACTGTGGCCACAGCCCCCTTGCCTGAACTCCCCAATAAAGTACTCCTACCCCCGAAGAAGAGTGAGTGATTCTAAAGTTGATGCTGCTGCAGCTGCACTTTGCCATTTTCACATCTTTGCTGTTTAAGCATTTACTAGTGCTCTTCCAACCGTTGTTTGTTCCTGATCAGCTGACTTCCTCCTATGGCCATTTGAACAAGCTGCATTACACTTTGTCCTTTCATTATACATATTTGGCCTTCTTACTGGTGCCTCTCTTTCTGAAATTGCTGGCGCCAGTGCACGTACAAAGTCACTGCTGGAAAACTCACACAACAATATAGGGCTCTAATTGCCCATTTTCTGAAAACCAGGAAGCTCGCCTAGCACTGCTTTTTATCCTGCCTGGACCGTAATAGCTTCCTCTTTTTTATTTTTTTTACCCAACAATTTAAACTTAAAATAGACTGTGTTTCCTTTCACCTTCGTATTACTCTGCCCACCCTACTGGTCTTTTACAATGTCGCAAAGGAATAAGAAAACTACACAGGCCCCCACCAATTTTTTTTGGGATCAAAATCTAAGGGCTCTCAGACACCTGCATCGTTCACGGACTCCCCCTCCTCTTCTTGCTTATCAGGCGGGTATAGACCCTCAGATTCAAGCGGTAATGACAAGTTTGATAGAGGGAGTCCAATCTGCTTTTAAGCAAGAACTCGCTGCTATTGGACAATTCAAGTCAGACCTCATGGCCCTTGGTAAACGTACTGATGCCTTGGAGTCTAAGACAGATGATCTTTGCCGTTGTCAACAGCGTCTTGATACGGATCTCTCTAGACACCATGACGAGGTAGAGGCACTTAAAGAAAAGCAGGAAGACCAGGAGAACCGCTCCCGCCACAATAGTTTGCGTATCCGCAACATAGCAGAAATGATCCTCGATCCTCTCTGCTATCTTTTCTGAAGGACTTTTTTCAACATGTTGTGCCTGGTCTCTCAGATGGTGATTGTCTCTGTGATATAGCCCACAGAGCGCTCCGGGCAAAGCCCTCTCCCTCACAGCCACCTAGAGACGTCATAGTTTGTCTCCATTATTTCCGCTCAAAAGACCGGATCCTAACTTCGGTTCTTGACTCTCCAATGATTGATTTCCGAGATATGCAACTACAAGTTTTTCAGGACTTTGCCCCCTCTACCATCCAAAAACAACGAGACCTTCAACCTGTCAGTAGGATTTTGCGACAGCATCAAATACATTACAGATGGGGATTTCCTTTCATGCTCCAAGTTTCAGTGAACATCTCAACTCACTCTGTTAAAACTCTAACTCACGGACAAGACTTGTTTGCTAAACTTGATCTCCTTCCTGTATCATCATCAGATGGGGCTATTGCCTCCTCTCCTATGCCACGGTGTCTCCAACATCCCTCACCTGAATTGACAAGAGTATCCCATCATCGCACCAAAACCAATGACCCTCCCTGACTTTAGCGAACACCTCCTGAAAGTTAGTTCTCACTATCTCAGGGATGTATTTCCACACTTTATAATATTTGTTGGTGAATTGAGGCTCTGACCCTTTATTTCGGTTCTTTAACACATATGTTATTGGTTGCTATGTTTCCTATACTCTATGGTTAGTATTACATTATTACAATATTTTTGCTCTTTCCATTTCCCCTATTTCCCCCCTTTCTTCCTATCCTCCCCCTTTTATCCTTGTTCCCCTCCCTCTTATTCCCTACTCTTCCCCCACTCCTTTTACCTCCCCTCTTGATGTGGCACAGTACAATCTTATATCTTGGGTTATATAATAGAGTATTTTGGCCATTGCTGACTTAACTATTGCGGTCCAGGAGGACTTGCTTCTCTTTCATAGTTCTTTCACTACTCCCATGCTCCCTTTATTTGTAAATTTGCTTATTATGATCAAGATTTGTGTAGCGGTCCTTGATCAGGACCCTCTGTTTAAGGGTTTTTTCCTGTATGGGTTTTCTATTACTTCACTTTTTCTGTACCTTTGTTTTTTCTTTCTTGTTGTTGTTTCTCTTCCTTTAAACCTCTTCTTCCCCGGGAAGGGTCTCCATTGATCCTTTGTCACATTTTAACCTCCCATGGCTCTTACGTTACTTTCTGTAAATGTCAATGGGCTTAATTCCCCCAGGAAACGTACAGTGGCTTTGGGCGCTTGCAGGAGAGAAAGAGCTGATATAGTTTTCTTTCAAGAGACTCACTTTACTGGTACCCACTCTCTGCTTCAAGGTAAGCAGTTTACCCAAACCTTCTTGGTCTCCGCTGACTGTAAGAAAAGGGGAGTAGCAATCCTGATACACCGTTATATCCCATTTGTGCATACCACAACGATAGTAAATCCCGAGGGACGGTATCTTATTGTGATCGGTACCCTTCATACAAAAGTTCTTACTCTCGTGTCAATATACTGTATGCCCTGAATCAAGATCAATCCCAGTTTTTTCGCACACTTTCTCTGTGCCTAAGCAGAGTAGCACAGGGATACATTATACTAGACGGGGACTTTTCCTTTTTAGATAAATCTAGCCCACCAAAAAACAAAAAGAAGCCACCCCAACTGGCGCTTCCTTCTCATTAACATCTTCCCTTAAACAGCTCAACTTATATGACACCTGGTGCCTTAGACATTTCACTGCTAGGGATTATACCCACTTCTCTGCCCCACATCAGCACTACTCCCGCATAGACATGATCCACGTGTCCCAATCGCTCACAACCATGGTCTCTGATGCAGGCATTACTCCCTATTCATGGACCGATCATGCAGGAGTTTTTATCCTTGTAGATCTATACAGTCTCTAATGGGACGCATAAATGGCGCTTAGATGACACTCTCTTTACACATCCTTCAACCCTTTCGGACACTAAACTAGCACTGCAATTTTTTTTTACGGAAAATGCCTCCCATGAGGTCTCTCCCAACCTCGTCTGGGAAGCACACAAAGCCACTATTCGTGGTCATTTCATACCAAAAGTTTCAGCCATACGTAAGAGGGCGGCCCAGGAAGTCTCCTCATTAGAGTCTCAAATTTCTGCGCTTTTAGCCCAACATAAAACTGCCCCTTTTGCTTCCCTGCTTTCTCAGATAGATAACCTCAGGATCAATCAAATACCCTCTTGTCACAACGTGCAGCAGCTATATTGCAGACCCTACGTCAAATGTTTTATGACAAATCGGATAAAATTGAAAGCCTCTTAGCGAAGAAGCTGAGAAGCAAACGAGCTGCAGGCATGATAGAAAAGTTATATTCTCACAAATTAGATGCACTCACCTACAATCCCAAAAAGATGGTGGAGGAATCTAGAGATTTCTACTGCTCCCTCTACAACCTCCCTGCCCCTCCTTTTTCCTCCGATGGACTGGAGGGGACATGTTCATACCTATTAGACACCCCCTTGCCATGTTTGACGGAACAGCAGCTTTCTATGCTCAATGAGGCCATCTCATTAGAAGAGACGATTGCCGCCATCAAATCTATGCGGTCCTCGGCTGCCCTTCCGGCCCAGACGGCTTCACAGCTCAATACTACAAAACATTTGCAACAGAAATAACCCCTTACCTTACCTCCCTTTTTAATAATGTTATGGATGGGACGTCTTTTGCACCAGCATCCGTGCAGGCCAATATTATAATGATTCCGAAACCGGAGAGAGACCCCACACAATTTTCCAATTATAGACCTATTTCATTGTTGAATGTGGACCTTAAGATTTATGCTAAAATACTAGCCAATCACTTAGCCCCCCTTCTCCTACACTTGATCCACCCAGATCAAGTGGGCTTCATTTGTGACCGTCAGGCCTCCAACAACACCAGGAGAGCCATAGACTTAATCCATTCTATTCATTAGCAAAAGTTACCCTATCTGATGCTTGCATTGGCTGCTGTGAAGGCTTTTGACCGGATTTCTTGGTCCTTCGCTTTTTCTGTATTCCTCAGAATGGGCTTCTCTGGCAAGTTTTTAGATGGTGTTTCAGCACTCTATAGATCCCCAACAGCTACGGTCTCTGTCAATCGCCTCACCTCCTCCTCTTTCGGAATCACTAATGGCACCAGACAGGGATGCCCACTCTCCCCCCTGTTATTTGCCCTAGTTATGGAACCGCTGGTGGCAAGGATTCGAGTTAATGCTGAAATATCTGGAATGAAGGTAGGTCCTTCTGAGCATAAAATTGCTCTTTAAGCAGACGATGTCCTGTTATCCCTGGGGTCTCCGGCTCAATCGCTGCGGCCACTCCTTTCTGGGATCGACCTTTACTCTAAATATTCGGGATATAAAATTAATACAAGCAAAACTGAAGTATTGGATTTTTATATTCCTGGCCCTATTAAACTCTCCTTAGAGAACTAATTTCCATTCAAATGGTACAAACAAAAGATTAAATACTTAGGCACCTTCCTAACACATCACCACCAACAACTGTTCCAAGCTAACTTCCCCCAACTTCTATACCCAATTAAGACAGACTTATCCTCATGGTCCAGTCTTTTTATCTTCCTGGCTCGATAGAGTGAACTCAGTGAAAATGAAAGTGCTCCCTCGGGTCCTATAACGCTTCCAAACTCTCCTGATTTTCATCCTTCATTCTGTTTTAAAATTTCTACAATTCCACACGTCACGATTTATTTGGGTGAATAAACAGCCACGAGTTCAACTGAAACTATTACAGCGCCCCACATGTACTGGTGGTCTGGGTATTCCGGACTGTAAAATATATTATTTAGCTGCGCAGCTTGTACACTGCATACAATGGTGCAACCCAAGTGCTCAGAGGGTCTGGGTATCTATAGAAGCTGATGAACTTGGTCTCTCTACTCTCTCCTCTGGCTCCCGAGGCCCCGCCTCCCTGGGACTGTGACCTCCCACCCAATAGTATCCCGTTCACTGATGGTTTGGGACTTTGCCAATAGGAAATATAGTTTAGCCCTGAGCCCCTTCCCCATTATCCCAATATTACATAATCCAGCATTTCCCCCCGGCAGGCACAAGACATTCGCTCCATGGAAGGATAGAGGTATTCTTTACCTGAACGATATCACTAGAGACTCAAGTTTCCTTCAATTCTCTCAGATATAAGTGGACATTGACATTCCCTCCAGATATTTCTACCATTTTTTACAACTTAGACACTTCCATTCCTCATTGAGCCACATCCTCTCCAACAGATCTTTGTCTACATTTGAGACCTTATGTTTCAGGCGTCATTCGACTAAGGGTTTAATCTCCCTTCTGTACACAACACTCAATGGGGAGCCTCCTTCTCAACGCGATCCTCACGAGAGAACCTGGGAGGCGGACTTGGGTTCAGCTTTGGATGATGAGGAACGGTCTGAAGCCTGGGAAAACGCGGCCTCTAGCTCAATCTGCGTTAAGATCAAGGAGAATATATATAAATTATTACATAGATGGTATTATGTGCCCTCTCGTTTGAGCAGAATGTACCCTGGTACATTGGACAGATGTTGGAGAGGGTGTGACGCTGAGGGATCTTTCGTACACATATGGTGGTCCTGTCCTAAAATAGTGAGTCTCTGGAAGGATGTAATCAGTCTTATTTCCAGCTTACTACAGACCCCTATCCCTTATGATCCTAAATATATCCTCCTTCCCTTGAACCTGCCAACACTAACAAAACACCAAAATAAACTGCTGCGCCATGTGGTCTCTGCTATGACATGTCAGCTGGCAGTGGACTGGAAAAAATCTGCCTCTCCCTCCATACGGTCTATAACATATCGCATCTGGTATATTTATCGTATGGAATATATGACTCGTATAATTAACCGCTCGTCTAAGTCGTTTGATAAAATATGGAGTCCGTGGTTAGCCACCGAAAATGCCCCCTTGCCTTTCGTTTTGTAATGACTTGAGCTACATGTAACATCTTTAGGTTTAATTGGTGGACCCCTCCCGGGGATTCTTTTCTTTTCCATTTTTTTTTTCTTCTTTCTTCTCTCCCTTCTTCTTATCTCTAATTTTCTAGCTGGCTAGTTTATTTCTATTGGCCGACAATCTCCTCTTATTTCTTTACCTGACTTATGGGTTAAAAATGGATCATACTTTCAGTTTCATATGTATGTACCCACTGTCAATCTATGCTTACAATTTGTTATATCATGCTCAATATATGTTGGTTCCTGTTTTATCATATGATCTAACTAATAAATAATACTTAAAAACAAAAAAATAGGTGCCTTAGACATAGAAGGGGCAATGACTTTGTCTCATAAAGAGCACGTTAAAAGTATCAAGAACACAGGGAAAAATAAGTTTTCTATTTTCTTATAAACCTCCTCTAGAATCCCATCCACCCCAGGGACAATGGAAACATGGAAAGAAGAAATATCCAAGTGAAGTTTTTCTGTAGTGAATGGGATTTCCAGAAAATTCACTGCCTTCAGAGACCGTTTTGGCAGTATAACATGGGACAAGTATTCCTGAAGCGAAGAATGGCAGTAAGTTAGTCATGTATAAGTAATTGTAATAATGCATAAAAGTGTCGGCAATGGCCTCCCTCGACAAATTTAGAACATTAGAGGAATCAGAAATAGTGGAGATAGCATTGGACAAAAATGCTATATAGTTAACCTCAATATCACCCTAAGAATACTGCAAATGCCTAGAGCATACAGTGCATCCGGAAAGTATTCACAGTGGTTCACTTTTTCCACATTTTATTATGTTACAGCCTTATTCCAAAATGGAATAAATTCATTTTTCCCTCAAAATTCTACACACAATACCCCATAATGACAACGTGAAAGAAGTTTTTTTGTGATTTTTGCAAATTTATTAAAAATAAAAAACTAAGAAATCACATGTACATAAGTATTCATAGCCTTTGTCATAAATCTCAAAATTGAGCTCAAGTACATTCTGTTTCCACTGATCATGCTTGAGATGTTCCTACAGCTTAATTGGAGTCCACCTATGGTAAAATCCACCATTTCTACTAAATTATCTCGTAATGAGAAGGAGACGCAATACTTAAGACAGTCTATGGCTGAGTTGATGAATAAGGACTCAGACCAACGTCTCAGTCCTCTACCATGTGTCCGCAAAAATGTACTTTGGCCTATATCCTGCAGTCTGACTCTGATAATGAAGGGTCAGAAATGGAGGAGGGTGAGGTGGACATAGAGGTGGGGGAGGGTACTCTGTCGCAGGGTGTAGAGGCTCTGATAGATACTATCAGAGAAGTTCTAAATATCCCTGATAAGGTGACAGAGGAGAGTGAGGAATCTTACTTTAATATAAAGAAAAAATCCTCAGCCACTTTTCCTGTGTCAAAGGAACTAAATACCCTGTTTGAAGAACCATGGGTTAATCCTGATAAGAAATTTCAAATTCCTAGATGGTTATTATCATAATTTCCTTTTAGGATAGGAAAAAATGGGAAATTCCAACGATAGTGGATGCATCAGTCTCCAGGCTATCACGTAAAATTGTCTTACCTGTCCCTGATGCAGCCTCACTAAAGGATGCAGCTGATTGCACGATTGAGGCTACACTCAAATCTCTGTATACAAGTGCTGGGGTTGCTCGGAGACAGCCTGTGGGTGGATTACATGAGCTTTGCAAAATGGTCAGGTAATTTGCTTGAGGGGTTTGACACCTTACCTCAAGAGGAAATTGTTTTGCTCCTGCAACATATACAAGACTCTGCGAACTTTATGGTGGAAGCCATAAAAGAGATAGGTTTGCTTAATACATGCACCACAGCTATGGCAGTGTCGGCACGCAGGGGTTTATGGCTGCATCAGTGGACTGCTGACACGAACTCCAGGAAAGGGGTGTAAGGCCTGCCTTTCACAGGGGAGGCCTTATTTGGAGATGATCTTGACAAATGGATCTCCAAAGTTACTGCTGGTAAGTTCATATACCTACCTTCTACAGCTCCGCCAGATAGAAAGGCCTACTCAGGCCCCAATTTGCAGTCCTTTCGGACTGCCAAGTTTAGGGGCAAGGCCAGAGATTCTTCTACTGCCACCAGAGGTGCTAGAGGGAAACCACGCAAACCAGTGACTGCTGGTTCACAGGAACAGAGCTCTGCCTCCTCAAAGCCTTCCGCATAATGGTGAACTGCGATGCCTGGGAGACAGGCAGGTGGGAGCCCAGCTAAAATTCTTCAGTCACACCTGGACAAGATCTTGCCAGGATCTCTGGGTCATATACCTTATATCCCAGGGCTACAGACTGGAGTTCCAGGAGCTCCCACCTCACAGATTCTTCAAATCAGGCTTACCAGTTTCACAAGAGGCAAGAATAACCTTACAAGATGCCATTCAAAAACTGTTACAGACCCAGGTCTTTGTTCCAGTTCCAATTCATCTACAAAACAAGGGTTACTATTCCAGCTTGTTTGTAGTACCGAAACCAGACGGTTCGGTAAGACCGATTCTGAACCTCAAATCATTGAACCGTACTTACGAGTGTTCAAATTGAAGATGGAGTCTCTGAGAATGGTGATCTCAGGTCTGGAGGAAGGGGAATTCCTAGTGTCTCTGGATATCAAGGATGCATACCTTCATATTTTGATATGGCCGCCTCATCAGGCTTACATACGGTTTGCACTGCAGGACTTTCACTTCCAGTTCCAGGCCCTGCCATTTGGTTTCTCCACGGCACCTAGGGTGTTCACCAAGGTGATGGCAGAGATGATGGTACTACTCCGCAAACAAGGAGGTTCGGGTAATTCCATACCTGGATGATCTTCTGATATAAGCACCATCCAGGGAGCAGTTGTTGGACAACATTTGTCTCTCAACCAGACTACTCCTGGATCAGGGGTGGATTATGAACCTACCAAAATCTCACCTAGAACCAACGCAAAGGCTTAATTTCCTGGGAATGAAAATGGACACAGAGTCTCAGAAAGTATTCCTTCCCCTGGTATTCAAGTCGATGGTTCGGGCTATCCTGAAGCTAACCCGGATCTCAGTGCATCTCTGCATATGCCTTCTGGGGAAAATGGTGACCTTTTACGAAGTACGGAAGGTGTCATGCGAGGCCCTTCCAGCTGGATCTGTTGGACAAATGGTCCAGATCGCATCTTAACATGCACCAGAGGATTCGGCTGTCCCCAAAAGCCAGAATCTCCCTCCTGTGGTGGCTACAAACTTCTCACCTAGTCGAGGGTCGGAGATTCGGCATTCAGATTTGGATTCTGCTAACCACGGGCGCAAGTCTCAGAGGTTGGGGCACAGTCACCCAGGGGGTACAGTTTTAAGGAAGATGGTCAAGTCAGGAAGTCATCCTTCCAATAAACATCCTGGAACTCTGGGCTATCTACAACGCCCTTCTGCAGGCCTCATTTCTACTTCAGAATCAGGCCATTCAGGTCCAGTCGGACAATGTGACGGCGGTAACGTACATAAATCAACTATGATCCAAGCCAGGAAGGGGGTAACGTCTAAACATTACCACCGTATCTGGAATGCTTATTCCACGGCAGGTTTGCTGATTCCAAGATCTGTAGAGGCCCACTGTACTAGGTCGGTGGGTTCTTCTTGCGCGGCTACCCAGAGTGTCTCGGCTTTACAGCTCTGCTGAGCAGCTACTTGGTCAGGTTCGAACACGTTTGGTAAGTTTTACAAGTTCGATACTTTGGCCTCTGAAGACCTTCAGTTTGGTCAATCAGTTCTGCAGGAACCTCAGCACTCTCCCACTCGGTTTGGGAGCTTTGGTACCTCCCCATGCTAGTAAATAGATTCCCAGTATCCCCTACGGACTACGAGAAAAGGATTTACCAGTAGGTAATTAAAATCCTATTTTATTTGTGTCTGAAAACCAGTATCTGTGGGCAGCGTTGAAAAATGCATTATTGTCCACAAAGAAGTATATGGGTGCCATTAAAAAATATTTTATTTGTATTCAAAAAAAAAAAACAGTATCTGGGTTTTGTTAAAATAATTTATGCCCAAAAAGCATGTAAGGTGTGATGCGGGAGGAGGTCCATGGAGGTGATACCATGAGTTACTGCACTGGGTGACACCAACTGTAGTGATGCCTCTGCTTTAAAGGAGTCCCACAAAGTCGGCATGTCAGAACAGGAGGCATTGTCCAGAAAAATTATTTCCCAGGACGCCATCAATTCTGAACCCGTACCCATCAAATCTAGCCAGAAGGGGTTAAGATTCAACAACTGAACCCTGTCTGAGTGAGAGTTACACAGGGATGAAAGCACAGGATATACCTCTCTTCAAATATTCCACTTGCACAGCTTTGGGAGATAAAACTGGAGACATCAATACAATATCTGTATGAGAAAATGTATGTTAGGTGTTGGAATGGGATGCAGTTAATATCCCAAAGGACTGGATCCTGGCGGTTGATAAACCGACGCCATAAGCTCGGCGTCTAAACCCCGATGGAGGTCGGGATGCCGGCGTCAAAATACAGCCAGAAAGAATCCTGATCGTTCTTCCAGTGAGGTTAGGTTTAGGCATGAGAAGGGGGGGTTAGGGTGCAGGGACGGGAAGGGTAGGGTTAGGAACCGGGGAAGGAGGGTTAGGTTTAGGCACTTAGAAGGGGAGGTTAGGGTTAGGCACCAAACGGGGAGGGTTAGATTTAGGCAGCAGGGAAGGGAGGGTTAAGTTTAGGCACCCACAAGGGAGGGTTAGGGTAGGGGCAGGGTAGGGTTAGAGTACTTTCCAGGGTGCTGCCTGGATTCTGATGGTCGGGATGCCGCTGTAGGTATTCAGATTGCCGGCATCCCGTCCATCGGGATATCATACTGAATCCATTGGAAAGCTAGGAATGAAAACGCAATATCCATACATCAAGCAAGCCTAGTTGCAACCAATTTGGGGAAGGGGTAATGAGGCCCGATGATTCCATCCAACATTCCCCCATGCAGATAACAGGAGTGGAGGGGGACAGCTCAATACAGGAGGCCCCCTTCCTCAACCTTCCATAATTATACGGAGGAGGAATTCAGACTGCCAGTATACTATACAAGGTAAAGATAATGAAGGCACTAAGGAAAAAAACTTATCATAATCCAGCTAAATTGTGAGATGCTTTTGTACTAAACTGGAGACACCATGGTAATAATGGTAATAATTTCTAGTACCAACTATTTTTGTGGTTAGAGGATAAATCTATCCTTGTTATGTAAGGGTTGGTGGTGATCCCCAGGAGCAAAACGACAGTTATATCATGTGGGGTTATGTTTTTGCAAGAGAGCAAAAAATAGGATTTTAATAACCTACCGGTAAATCCTTTTCTCGTAGTCCGTAGAGGATGCTGGGGTCCATTTTAGTACCGTGGGGTATAGACAATTCTGCAGGAGCCTTCGGCACTTTAAGACTTTTTAACAGTGTGAACTGGCTCCTCCCTCTATGTCCCTCCTCCAGGCCTCAGTATAGGAACGGTGCCCGAGGAGACGGACAACTTCGAGAGAAGAATTTACATTAAACTAGTGGCGAGATTCACACCCGCTCACACCATACAAAAAACATGCCACCTAACATGGCCTTTAACATAACCCATGCTAACGTGCATGCATAACTTAACAGTAACTACTGTAAAAACATCTTAACACATGAGAATCTGTGTAAAAAGACAAAACCTAATTTGCAGGAAAAATGAGCACTGGGCGGGCGCCCAGCATCCTCTACAGACTACAAAAAAAGTATTTACCGGTAGGTTATTAAAATCCTATTTTCTGTCCTAGAGGATGCTGGGGTCCATTTTAGTACCATGGGGATGTATCAAAGCTCCCAGTACGGGCGGGAAAGTGCTAATGTTTCTGCAGAACTGACTGACCAAACTGAAGGTCGTCAGCAGCCAAGGTGTCAAACTTGTAAAACTTAGCAAACGTGTTTGCCCCTAACCAAATAGCTGTTCGGCAAATCTGCAATGCCGAGACACCCCGGGCAGCCGCCCAGGACGAACCCGCTTTCCTTGTAGAGTGGGCTTTTACCGAACTCAGTAACGGCAATCCTGCCATGGAATGAGCATGCTGAGTGGTACCTCTAATCCAGCGCGCAATAGTCTGCTTAGAAGCAGGACACCCAATCTTGTTGGAGTCATAGAGGACAAACAAAGATTCTGTTTTCCTTATCCAAGCCGTTCTTGCAACATAAGTCCTCAACGCTCTAACGACATCCAAGGACTTTGAAACGGCTGAGGTGTCAGAAGCCACTGGCACCACCACAGGTTGGTTAATATGGAAAGAAGACACAACATTCAGAAGAAAGTGCTGACGTGTTCTCAGTTCAGCCCTATCTTCATGAAAAATCAAATAAGGACTCTTGTGTGACAGAGCCCCTAATTCAGACACTCATCTGCCTGATGCCAAGGCCAACAGCATGACCACTTTCCAAGTGAGAAACTTCAACTCCACCACTTGCAGAGGCTCCAAACAGTCCGATCTAAGGAACTGCAACACCACATTAAGATCCCATAGCGCTGCAGGAGGCACAAAGGGGGGTTGGATGCGCAGAACTCCTTTCACGAACGTCTGAACCTCAGAAAGGGAAGCCAACTGCTTCTGAAAGAAAATGGACAATGCAGAAATCTGGACCTTGACAGATCCTAATCTCAAGCCAGCATCCACACCCACCTGTAGGAAAAGACGTTTTAATTGAAACTCCACCGCAGGAGACTTCTTGGATTCACACCAAGATACATATTTTCTCCAAATACGATGGTAATGCTTGGACGTTACCACTTTCCTGGCCAGAATAAGTGTAGCCACAAGAGTTGGATATCTGCACACTCAATATATGTAATATTCTAATACTGCGAGTGTAGGGTAATCATCACCCTACTACCTATAGTCCCCTTTCTTCTATCTCAGGCAATGCTGATTATGTTCAGGGGGTGCTGTCAATTACAGTATATGCACATCGAAATTGGGAGGAGAAGAGAGAAAGAAACTGTATAGTTGACGCACTAAAATTAGTTATTCATAAAATTTAACCTTTATTAAGTATACATTAAAATATATTTAATCGACCCGGACTACAGTGAAACATAAGAGTTAAAATCAGACAGACTAACATGTATGTGACTCCTAATAGATTGAAAATGTGAATAAAGATTTTAAAAAGCGTATCCACGTGTGTTTCTTATGTTTAGCACTTATAGGGTTACTATATCTATCCCAGTGCTATCAAAGAGCAATCACTTCTAATGTTCACAACTGATTATATATCAGCTATCACAGCTGGTACAATAATTCACTATTATCACTGTAATTCCCTAAAATGTATTATCCTAAATAGGATCACCTGGGAATTAAACTTCTGTATGGCACAAATATCTTGCACCCACTATCCACATTGGTGCACACTTCATGTCAGGAATCGACTCACCACAGTTACATCTGTCCGTCGGTGCGGACTCCGTCCGGAGTCCCTGCGTTTTGCTGTCACCCGACTCCCTGTTGCCGGACGTCATCCTAGGCCTGGGAGCACTCCTGTTGTCAGCAGGCGTGAGAGCACGCCGCGTTCCCGCCGGGCCGCGGCATGGGCGCCGCCATGACAGTCTCCATCAGTCTGAGTACGGCGGCCAATCTGGAGCTTGGCCGCACCTCCTTGTTCCACTCCAGCCAATGTCTGCACACCAGGGGGTATATCAGGAGCTGCAGGATGAGCCTGTGGTTGTCCTGAACTTTGTGTCACTCCTGCCACCCATGTGCCTGGATCCTCCGTTTTCCTGGTTACCTTCCTGTTCCTCCGTGTTCCTGGTTACCTTCCTGCATCTCCGTGGAACTACAAGCATCAGCAATCCCTGCGTTTACTATCTGGCTCCACACCTATCTACATCCACAGTGTGCTTCAGCCTCAGCAGTAGAGACTCTCTCTCTCCAGGTGCATTTCATCACCTCACCTGTGAAGCAGCTTGCTAGCTGCCTGTGCCTCATCAACTGCACTGTGAACTGTTATCAAGTCTCCTGCATCTGCTACCAGGTTTGCTACCCATATAACACCATCTCTGCTGGCTCCACGTTTTAAACAACTCTGGTTCCCATACCAGTGAACTCATTCATCATACTGTCATATTGCATTTGCCATAGACTCTCAGCTTTTACGCTGCATCATTATCATTGCATTCCTTATTGTTTATTTCTGCTGCCTTATTGTGTGAACTTTTCAGTTAATAAACATCATTTGCGCTCATGCGCAGAAACCCAATCCAGCCCCCTCACTTCTTCCCTCCAACCTCCACTGACCCACTAGCGCCCCCTCCGGGGACACAAACAAAACCGAACCTGACAGTAAGTTCAGGACCGATGGACTCGGACGGTGGTCAGAGTGTGGGGTCAGGAGCCTTACAAAATCTGGTCTCCCGCTTGGATGGTCAAGAGGCTGTGCAGCAGCAGATGTTTCAGTTCCTGCAAGGAATGTCCTCCCGGATTGATACACTGCAACAATCCCTGCCTAGTGTACCTGCTTCTCCAGTTCCAGTTACCCCAGCACCTGCAAGTGCTGTGAGTTCTTCTATGTCGGCTGCATCAGCTCCAGTGTCACGCTTGCACCTGCCCGTGCCCAGCAAATATGATGGCAGTCCGAAGCTATGTCGCGGGTTCCTTAACCAATGTGAAATCCAGTTTGAATTATTATCACACAATTTCCCCACGCCAAGATCCAAGGTTGCCTACATTATCTCACTGCTCTCTGGTTCTGCCTTGAGTTGGGTGTCTCCTCTGTGGGAACGTGCTGACCCTCTGATGAACAACTACGCTGAATTCGTGTCAACCTTCAGACGCATCTTTGACGAACCGGGTCGTGCAACATCAGCCTCTGCAGATCTTATTCAGCTTCGTCAAGGTACCCGGAGTATGGGCCAATATGTCATCCAGTTCCAGACGTTAGCCCCAGAGATCCAGTGGAATAACCAAGCCCTGGTAGCAGCCTTCTGGCATGGACTTTCGGATCGGATCAAGGATGAACTGGCAACCCGTGATATCCCTGAGCAATTGTCAGAACTAATCTCCCTGTGCATCAAGTTGGACTCTCGCATTCGCGAACGCAACAGTGAGCGTGCTCATAGTGAGCCTCGCAAGTCAAGAATGGTACCTTCAGTACAATTTCAGCCTCCACCTTCTGATGAGCCTATGCAAATTAATAGGTCCCGCTTAACTCCTGAAGAGCGGTCAAGAAGACTCCGTGAGAGACTGTGTCTTTATTGTGCGGCTACAGGTCACCAGAGTAATTCTTGTACAGTGCGTTCGGGAAACGCCAGATCCTGACTTGTAAAGGAGGAGTCAAGTTGGGATCTTCTAGACAAGCTCCTTCAAACCAAGACCTTATTCTTCCTGTGACTTTAGAGACTACGGCTGGACTCCAATCTGCAACTGCGTTGGTGGACTGTGGAGCCGCGGGAAATTTCATCACTCATGCTGCAGTAGATAAGTTTCATTTGCCTGTCTGCAAACTCTCATATCCAGTCTACATTACTGCAGTGGATGGTAGCCGAATTTCCAAGGGCTATATCTCTCACCAGACCAAGCCAGTGGTACTGGGAGTCGGGTTCCTGCATTCTGAATTAATAAAGTTTTTAGTTATTCCTCAGGCAACCCAGGAGATTGTGTTGGGTATGCCCTGGCTCCAACTACATAATCCGCGGATTGATTGGTCCACGTTACAACTCACTTCCTGGGGTACACATTGCCGTCAGTCCTGCTTAGCTCAAGTTTACCCTATAAGGTCTTCTGAAGTCAAGTCCCAGTCAAGTCTTCCTGTGGCCTACCAAGATTTCTCTGACGTCTTCAGTGAAAAGGCTGCTGATGTTCTGCCGCCCCATAGAGAGTGGGATTGCCCCATTGACCTCATTCCCGGCAAAAAAACACCTAGGGGGCGTACGTATCCGTTATCTGTTCCTGAAACCGAGGCGATGAGCGATTACATCAGGGAGAACTTACAGAAGGGATTCATCCGCCCCTCATCTTCACCCGTTGGTGCGGGCTTTTTCTTTGTTAAAAAGAAGGATGGAGGATTACGTCCATGCATCGACTACCGGGGTCTCAATGACATTACCATCAAAAATAGCTATCCATTACCCCTCATCACTGAGTTGTTTGATAGAGTCAAGGGAGCCCGCATCTTCACCAAGTTAGATCTCCGCGGTGCCTATAATCTCATCAGAATCCGTAGTGGTGACGAATGGAAGACAGCTTTTAATACTCGAGATGGTCATTACGAGTACCTGGTAATGCCATTCGGGTTGAGCAATGCCCCAGCAGTGTTCCAGCACTTCGTTAACGAAATCTTCCGTGACGTTCTGTATAAGTATCTTGTAGTTTACCTGGATGATATCCTCATCTTCTCCCAAGATATCTCTTCTCATCGTCTACAAGTCCGTGAGGTCCTCCGACGTCTTCGTGAGAACCGTCTCTACGGCAAGTTGTCCAAGTGTACTTTTGAAGTTTCTTCCATACCCTTCCTGGGGTATATAATTTCCGGATCGGATCTCCAGATGTACCCGACAAAGTTGGAAGCTATTGCCAATTGGTCCATTCCGAATACTCTCAAGTCCATTCAGCGATTCCTGGGATTCGCTAATTATTAAAGGAAGTTCATCCGAGGATTCTCAACTCTCATCGCTCCTATTACCAGCTTAACTCGGAAGGGGGCAGATCATTTCAACTGGTCAGAAGAAGCTTTAGCTGCGTTTCAAAAAATCAAGCTGGCTTTCATGTCTGCCCCAGTTCTGTCTCAACCAGATGTTAACAAGCCATTCGAGTTGGAGGTGGATGCTTCCACAGTAGGAGTTGGAGCTGTTCTCTCCCAGAAGGGAACTGATGGGAAGATTCACCCTTGTGGATTTTATTCTCGTAAATTCCTTCCTGCAGAAGCTAACTATTCCATTGGTGACCAAGAACTACTGGCGATCAAGCTGGCCCTTGAGGAATGGAGGTATCTCCTGGAAGGGGCCAAATTTCCATTCAACATCTATACGGATCATAAAAATCTGCTTTACTTAAAGGCAGCCCAGTGTCTTAATCCTCGCCAGTCCCGGTGGGCTATGTTCTTCTCTCATTTTAACTTTAAGCTTCATTTCCGCCCAGGTTCCCAGAATATCAAAGCAGACGCTTTGTCCCGATCTATGGAGTCCGAAGAAGGGACGTCCGATCCAGTTCCGCATTCCATCCTGAATCCAGTCGTATTTGCTTCATCTCAAGTTTCTCCTGCTCCGCCTCCTGGTAAGACTTTTGTTTCCCCAGAACTGCGTCCCAAGTTGCTGTCTTGGGCTCATCAGTCCAAATTCACTGGGCATCCTGGTGTCCTAAAGACCTTCAAGTTCCTCTCCGAGACATACTGGTGGCCGAAGATGAAAGTCGACATCAAAGACTTTGTGGCATCCTGTCCTAAGTGTGCGCAGCACAAGACTCCTCGTCAGTCTCCAGCAGGTCAGTTACAGCCATTATCTATTCCCAGCCGTCCCTGGTCACACCTGTCCATGGATTTCATCTCCGACCTTCCCTCTTCTCAAGGATATAATACCATCTGGGTTGTGGTTGACAGGTTTACCAAAATGGCTCATTTTGTTCCTCTCCAGGGTCTCCCTTCTGCCCCAAAACTTGCTCAAATCTTCCTACGGGAGATTTTCCGTTTACATGGACTGCCCACTGAAATTATATCTGACCGTGGAGTTCAGTTCGTGGCAAGGTTTTGGAGAGCCCTTTGTTCTGCCATGCAAGTCAGTCTCAAGTTTTCGTCGGCTTACCACCCTCAGACAAATGGGCAGACAGAGAGGGCAAACCAAGAGTTGGAAACCTTTTTAAGACTTTATGTTTCATCTTCTCAGGATGACTGGTTGGATCTGCTTCCGTGGGCCGAATTTGCCCACAACTTCCGCTACCATACTGCTACAGAAACAACTCCATTCTTTGCTGTATATGGACAACATCCTCGTGTTCCGGATTTTCAAGACCTTCCTAACATCGATGTTCCTGCCGCCACTGTTGTTTTGGGTCAGTACTCTTCAACCTGGAAGACGATTCATGCTTCCCTCAAGAAAGCTTCCAGTCGTTATAAGTTCTTTGCTGACCGTAAAAGACGCGCAGTTCCTAGCCTGAAGCCTGGTGACAAGGTTTGGCTCTCCACTCGGAACCTCCGTCTTAGAGTGCCATCGATGAAGTTCGCACCGTGCTTCATCGGTCCCTTCACCATGGAAAAAGTCATCAGCCCTGTGGCTTACAAACTCAAATTGCCTCCTTCATTACGAATTCCTAATGCCTTTCATATCTCTCTCCTCAGACCGTTAGTCCTGAATCGCTTCCAAAGAGCTCTTCCAGTTGGTCCCAGAATACGAACCCAGCGGGGCGTAGAGTTTGAAATAGAGAAGATTCTGGATTCTCGTTGCCGGTACGGTCGTTTGCAATACCTCATCGACTGGTCCGGTTATGGTCCTGAGGAGAGAAGCTGGGTGAATTCTTCTGACGTCCATGCTCCAAGGTTGGTCCGTATCTTCCACAGAACTCACTCTTCCAAGCCACGTGGGTGTTCGGTGCCCACCCATAAAGGAGGGGGTACTGTCAGGAATCGACTCACCACAGTTACATCTGGTCGTCGGTGCGGACTCCGTCCGGGGTCCCTGCGTTTTGCTGTCACCCGACTCCCTGTTGCCAGACGTCATCCTAGGCCTGGGAGCACTCCTGTTGTCAGCAGGCGTGAGAGCACGCCGCGTTCCCGCCGGGCCGCGGCATGGGCGCCGCCATGACAGTCTCCATCAGTCTGAGTACGGCGGCCAATCCGGAGCTTGGCCGCACCTCCTAGTTCCACTCCAGCCAATGTCTGCACACCAGGGGTTATATCAGGAGCTGCAGGATGAGCCTGTGGTTGTCCTGAACTTTGTGTCACTCCTGCGACCCATGTGCCTGGATCCTCCGTGTTCCTGGTTACCTTCCTGTTCCTCCGTGTTCCTGGCTACCTTCCTGCATCTCCGTGGAACTACAAGCATCAGCAATCCCTGCGTTTACTATCTGGCTCCACACCTATCTACATCTACAGTGTGCTTCAGCCTCAGCAGTAGAGACTCTCTCGCTCCAGGTGCATTCCATCACCTCACATGTGAAGCAGCTTGCTAGCTGCCTGTGCCTCATCAACTGCACTGTGAACTGTTACCAAGTCTCCTGCATCTGCTACCAGGTTAGCTACCCATATATCACCATCTCTGCTGGCTCCACGTTTTAAACAACTCTGGTTCCCATACCAGTGAACTCATTCATCATACTGTCATATTACATTTGCCATAGACTCTCAGCTTTTACGCTGAACCATTATCATTGCATTCCTTACTGTTTATTTCTGCTGCCTTATTGTGTGAATTTTTCAGTTAATAAACATCATTTGCGCCCATGCGCAGAAACCCAATCCAGCCTCCTCACTTCTTCCCTCCAACCTCCACTGACCCACTAGCGCCCCCTCCGGGGACACAAACAAAACCGAACCTGACAGTAAGTTCAGGACCGATGGACTCGGACGGTGGTCAGAGTGTGGGGTCAGGGGCCTTACAAAATCTGGTCTCCCGCTTGGATGGTCAAGAGGCTGTGCAGCAGCAGATGTTTCAGTTCCTGCAAGGAATGTCCTCCCGGATTGATACACTGCAACAATCCCTGCCTAGTGTACCTGCTTCTCCAGTTCCAGTTACCCCAGCACCTGCAAGTGCTGTGAGTTCTTCTATGTCGGCTGCATCAGCTCCAGTGTCACGCTTGCACCTGCCCGTGCCCAGCAAATATGATGGCAGTCCGAAGCTATGTCGCGGGTTCCTTAACCAATGTGAAATCCAGTTTGAATTATTATCACACAATTTCCCCACGCCAAGATCCAAGGTTGCCTACATTATCTCACTGCTCTCTGGTTCTGCCTTGAGTTGGGTATCTCCTCTGTGGGAACGTGCTGACCCTCTGATGAACAACTACGCTGAATTCGTGTCAACCTTCAGACGCATCTTTGACGAACCGGGTCGTGCAACATCAGCCTCTGCAGATCTTATTCAGCTTCGTCAAGGTACCCGGAGTATGGGCCAATATGTCATCCAGTTCCAGACGTTAGCCCCAGAGATCCAGTGGAATAACCAAGCCCTGGTAGCAGCCTTCTGGCATGGACTTTCGGATCGGATCAAGGATGAACTGGCAACCCGTGATATCCCTGAGCAATTGTCTGAACTAATCTCTCTGTGCATCAAGTTGGACTCTCACATTCCATTCGCGAACGCAACAGTGAGCGTGCTCATAGTGAGCCTCGCAAGTCAAGAATGGTACCTTCAGTACAATTTCAGCCTCCACCTTCTGATGAGCCTATGCAAATTAATAGGTCCCGCTTAACTCCTGAGGAGCGGTCAAGAAGACTCCGTGAGAGACTGTGTCTTTATTGTGCGGCTACAGGTCACCAGATTAATTCTTGTACAGTGCGTTCGGGAAACGCCAGATCCTGACTTGTAAAGGAGGAGTCAAGTTGGGATCTTCTAGACAAGCTCCTTCAAACCAAGACCTTATTCTTCCTGTGACTTTAGAGACTACGGCTGGACTCCAATCTGCAACTGCGTTGGTGGACTGTGGAGCCGCGGGAAATTTCATCACTCAAGCTGCAGTAGATAAGTTTCATTTGCCTGTCTGCAAACTCTCATATCCAGTCTACATTACTGCAGTGGATGGTAGCCGAATTTCCAAGGGCTATATCTCTCACCAGACCAAGCCAGTGGTACTGGGAGTCGGGTTCCTGCATTCTGAATTAATAAAGTTTTTAGTTATTCCTCAGGCAACCCAGGAGATTGTGTTGGGTATGCCCTGGCTCCAACTACATAATCCGCGGATTGATTGGTCCACGTTACAACTCACTTCCTGGGGTTCACATTGCCGTCAGTCCTGCTTAGCTCAAGTTTACCCTATAAGGTCTTCTGAAGTCAAGTCCCAGTCAAGTCTTCCTGTGGCCTACCAAGATTTCTCTGACGTCTTCAGTGAAAAGGCTGCTGATGTTCTGCCGCCCCATAGAGAGTGGGATTGCCCCATTGACCTCATTCCCGGCAAAAAACCACCTAGTGGGCGTACGTATCCGTTATCTGTTCCTGAAACCGAGGCGATGAGCGATTACATCAGGGAGAACTTACAGAAGGGATTCATCCGCCCCTCATCTTCACCCGCTGGTGCAGGCTTTTTCTTTGTTAAAAAGAAGGATGGAGGATTACGTCCATGCATCGACTACCGGGGTCTCAATGACATTACCATCAAAAATAGCTATCCATTACCCCTCATCACTGAGTTGTTTGATAGAGTCAAGGGAGCCCGCATCTTCACCAAGTTAGATCTCCGCGGTGCCTATAATCTCATCAGAATCCGTAGTGGTGACGAATGGAAGACAGCTTTTAATACTCGAGATGGTCATTACGAGTACCTGGTAATGCCATTCGGGTTGAGCAATGCCCCAGCAGTGTTCCAGCACTTCGTTAACGAAATCTTCCGTGACGTTCTGTATAAGTATCTTGTAGTTTACCTGGATGATATCCTCATCTTCTCCCAAGATATCTCTTCTCATCGTCTACAAGTCCGTGAGGTCCTCCGACGTCTTCGTGAGAACCGTCTCTACGGCAAGTTGTCCAAGTGTACTTTTGAAGTTTCTTCCATACCCTTCCTGGGGTATATAATTTCCGGATCGGATCTCCAGATGGACCCGACAAAGTTGGAAGCTATTGTCAATTGGTCCATTCCAAATACTCTCAAGTCCATTCAGCGATTCCTGGGATTCGCTAATTATTATAGGAAGTTCATCCGAGGATTCTCAACTCTCATCGCTCCTATTACCAGCTTAACTCGGAAGGGGGCAGATCATTCCAACTGGTCAGAAGAAGCTTTAGCTGCATTTCAAAAAATCAAGCTGGCTTTCATGTCTGCCCCAGTTTTGTCTCAACCAGATGTTAACAAGCCATTCGAGTTGGAGGTGGATGCTTCCACAGTAGGAGTTGGAGCTGTTCTCTCCCAGAAGGGAACTGATGGGAAGATTCACCCTTGTGGATTTTATTCTCGTAAATTCCTTCCTGCAGAAGCTAACTATTCCATTGGTGACCAAGAACTACTGGCGATCAAGCTGGCCCTTGAGGAATGGAGGTATCTCCTGGAAGGGGCCAAATTTCCATTCAACATCTATACGGATCATAAAAATCTGCTTTACTTAAAGGCAGCCCAGTGTCTTAATCCTCGCCAGTCCCGGTGGGCTATGTTCTTCTCTCATTTTAACTTTAAGCTTCATTTCCGCCCAGGTTCCCAGAATATCAAAGCAGACGCTTTGTCCCGATCTATGGAGTCCGAAGAAGGGACGTCCGATCCAGTTCCGCATTCCATCCTGAATCCAGTCGTATTTGCTTCATCTCAAGTTTCTCCTGCTCCGCCTCCTGGTAAGACTTTTGTTTCCCCAGAACTGCGTCCCAAGTTGCTGTCTTGGGCTCATCAGTCCAAATTCACTGGGCATCCTGGTGTCCTAAAGACCTTCAAGTTCCTCTCCGAGACATACTGGTGGCCGAAGATGAAAGTCGACATCAAAGACTGTGTGGCATCCTGTCCTAAGTGTGCGCAGCACAAGACTCCTCGTAAGTCTCCAGCAGGTCAGTTACAGCCATTATCTATTCCCAGCCATTCCTGGTCACACCTGTCCATGGATTTCATCTCCGACCTTCCCTCTTCTCAAGGATATAATACCATCTGGGTTGTGGTTGACAGGTTTACCAAAATGGCTCATTTTGTTCCTCTCCAGGGTCTCCCTTCTGCCCCAAAACTTGCTCAAATCTTCCTACGGGAGATTTTCCGTTTACATAGACTGCCCACTGAAATTATATCTGACCGTGGAGTTCAGTTCGTGGCAAGGTTTTGGAGAGCCCTTTGTTCTGCCATGCAAGTCAGTCTCAAGTTTTCGTCGTGTTACCACCCTCAGACAAATGGGCAGACAGAGAGGGTAAACCAAGAGTTGGAAACCTTTTTAAGACTTTATGTTTCATCTTCTCAGGATGACTGGTTGGATCTGCTTCCGTGGGCCGAATTTGCCCACAACTTCCGCTACCATACTGCTACAGAAACAACTCCATCCTTTGCTGTATATGGACAACATCCTCGTGTTCCGGATTTTCAAGACCTTCCTAACATCGATGTTCCTGCCGCCACTGTTGTTTTGGGTCAGTTCTCTTCAACCTGGAAGAAGATTCATGCTTCCCTCAAGAAAGCTTCCAGTCGTTATAAGTTCTTTGCTGACCGTAAAAGACGCGCAGTTCCTAGCCTGAAGCCTGGTGACAAGGTTTGGCTCTCCACTCGGAACCTCCGTCCTAGAGTGCCATCGATGAAGTTCGCACCGCGCTTCATCGGTCCCTTCACCATGGAAAAAGTCATCAGCCCTGTGGCTTACAAACTCAAATTGCCTCCTTCATTACGAATTCCTAATGCCTTTCATATCTCTCTCCTCAGACCGTTAGTCCTGAATCGCTTCCAAAGAGCTCTTCCAGTTGGTCCCAGAATACGAACCCAGCGGGGCGTAGAGTTTGAAATAGAGAAGATTCTGGATTCTCGTTGCCGGTACGGTCGTTTGCAATACCTCATCGACTGGTCCGGTTATGGTCCTGAGGAGAGAAGCTGGGTGAATTCTTCTGACGTCCATGCTCCAAGGTTGGTCTGTATCTTCCACAGAACTCACTCTTTCAAGCCACGTGGGTGTTCGGTGCCCACCCATAAAGGAGGGGGTACTGTCCGGAATCGACTCACCACAGTTACATCTGGTCGTCGGTGCGGACTCCGTCCGGGGTCCCTGCGTTTTGCTGTCACCCGACTCCCTGTTGCCGGACGTCATCCTAGGCCTGGGAGCACTCCTGTTGTCAGCAGGCGTGAGAGCACATCGCGTTCCCGCCGGGCCGCGGCATGGGCGCCGCCATGACAGTCTCCATCAGTCTGAGTACGGCGGCCAATCCGGAGCTTGGCCGCACCTCCTTGTTCCACTCCAGCCAATGTCTGCACACCAGGGGGTATATCAGGAGCTGCAGGATGAGCCTGTGGTTGTCCTGAACTTTGTGTCACTCCTGCCACCCATGTGCCTGGATCCTCCGTGTTCCTGGTTACCTTCCTGTTCCTCCGTGTTCCTGGTTACCTTCCTGCATCTCCGTGGAACTACAAGCATCAGCAATCCCTGCGTTTACTATCTGGCTCCACACCTATCTACATCTACAGTGTGCTTCAGCCTCAGCAGTAGAGACTCTCTCTCTCCAGGTGCATTTCATCACCTCACCTGTGAAGCAGCTTGCTAGCTGCCTGTGCCTCATCAACTGCACTGTGAACTGTTACCAAGTCTCCTGCATCTGCTACCAGGTTTGCTACCCATATATCACCATCTCTGCTGGCTCCACGTTTTAAACAACTCTGGTTCCCATACCAGTGAACTCATTCATCATACTGTCATATTACATTTGCCATAGACTCTCAGCTTTTACGCTGGACCATTATCATTGCATTCCTTACTGTTTATTTCTGCTGCCTTATTGTGTGAACTTTTCAGTTAATAAACATCATTTGCGCCAATGCGCAGAAACCCAATCCAGCCTCCTCACTTCTTCCCTCCAACCTCCACTGACCCACTAGCGCCCCCTCTGGGGACACAAACAAAACCGAACCTTACACTTCACAGTGGAGAATTTAATCATGCATGTGGGGAAATTTTTTTATCCAGGGAGCATGTACATTCCAGTACTAGTGTGGGACTTTAAAGGATATAGCAATCCTAGTTTTATTATCTATCAGCCCACATATATCGGACCTTTTATTGGTCCTATTTTAACAGACTGAAAGTGTAGAGAATATAATTTCCCTTAGGGGTGTAGCAGCCCCACTTATAGTATGGTGTTCGTCTGTATGAATCAAAATCACATCCTGCTAGAATGTACACCTCACTATATCAGAACAGATTGGTCTTACTGTCTGATGTTAAATTCTGTCTAATGTTGAATTATCCAGGGAGCATGTACATTACAGTACTGGTGTGGCACTTGATTTTATTATCTATCAGCCCACATATCTCGGACCTTTTTTCCTGGTCCTATTTTAACAGACTGCGAGTATAGAGAATATAATTTCCCTTAGGGGTATAGCAACCCCACTTGTGGTACAGTATTCGTCTGTATAGATCAAACTCACGTTCTGCTAGAATGTACACTTCAATATATCAAACAAATTGGGTTTACTGTCCAATGTTGAATTCATTAGAAAATATAAAGAATTTTAGAGATATAGCAATCCCATTACAAATATGGAATAACCCCCATGCATTAGTGTTAGAAGTAATTCAAATATCTTCTATGGTAATACGTATATAAAAATAACTTCACAGTGATATCTTAAATCCAATGGGCTATAGTGTCTGTGTCTCCCACCCACTAGTGTCTTTTCTTACATCAGGGGAGAATTATATATAATTCCCATACTATAAGTATTGCTGTGTGTCCTGATCCACATAAATATATTTGCAGTCTTTATATCTGAATATATGCTTTCAAATAAGGCTGTCTCTGCATCCTATTGAACCATATAGCTGCTAATTGGCTCTGTACTATTGCCACTTAATGCTATAGTATGCTTTATTTGATATTATACCTGTCAGGGCTATTTGGACTGTGAAGGAAATTACACTGTGTCAATATTATATTAGACACTGTGAGCGAGCAGCCTTGTCAAAGTTTACAAAAGTAGCTATTCCAATACCCTGCTAAATCCTGCAGCTGTTTTATGACTCATAGATGTTGATACTTTGTCTGTTACAGTGTAACGGAACTCACGCTGCTCCTATCTGAGCCACTTATTTTACTATGAGAATCACAGTCTATCAATAGACATGATGGAATGGAGACAGCATTATTAGTGGCTATGGCAGCTAATACAATGTATCAAATTATGTGGACACAGATTACACGGCCCTATTGGTATCTGTGTCAGTTGATAGAATGTATCAGTCTTGTGTGGGCACAATAACATACACAGTGCTGTTAATATCTTGTACAGGATCTAATTTTCAGATTGAACTCTGGCTATTGTATATAAGCCCAGACAGCAAAAAAAATATATGTATGTATGTATGTATGTATGTATGTATGTATGTATGTATGTATGTATAAATCAATTATATCATCAGTGGTGATTACCAGACACTAATATGAATATCTCATTATTAATTATGTACATTGGATTCACTAAAGCCCAGTGTGATTTCTCTATCAGTAGGAGCTAACAGCTATCGTCACACAATGTTTCAACATTTATATTTCTAAGCATTAAGCATTAAACCATCAGGTATGTATGACTGATATTCTGCAGCTTAAAGTTTTCTCTCCATCACAGGGAACTAACAACTGACACTAAACATTGTAAATGAGTTTGTATTATAACATCATTGTACTAAACACATGCGGACACGCTGTGCCCTACACGCGTGTTTCACTGCACTAACGGCAGCTTCGTCAGCAATATAAAAAATTTCCCCACATGCATGATTAAATTCTCCACTGTGAAGTGTGCACCAATGTGGATAGTGGGTGCAAGATATTTGTGCCATACAGAAGTTTAATTCCCAGGTGATCCTATTTAGGATTATACATTTTAGGGAATTACAGTGATTATAGTGAATTATTGTACCAGCTGTGATAGCTGATATATAATCAGTTGTGAACATTAGAAGTGATTGCTCTTTGATAGCACTGGGATAGATATAGTAACCCTATAAGTGCTAAACATAATAAACACACGTGGATACGCTTTTTAAAATCTTTATTCACATTTTCAATCTATTAGGAGTCACATACATGTTAGTCTGTCTGATTTTAACTCTTATGTTTCACTGTAGTCCAGGTCGATTAAATATATTTTAATGTATACTTAATAAAGGTTAAATTTTATGAATAACTAATTTTTCTTTAGTGCGTCAACTATACAGTTTCTTTCTCTCTTCTCCTCCCAATTTCGATCAGAATAAGTGTAGGAATGACTTCATTGGGGATACCCTTACGGGCTAGGATCTGGCGCTCAACAGCCATGCCATTAAACGCAGCCGTGGTAAGTCTTGATAAACTAACGGCCCCTGCTGAAGCAGGTCCTCGCAAAGAGGAAGAGGCCAAGGATCTTCCAGAAGTAACTCCTGAAGATCTGGATACCAAGCCCTCCTTGGCCAGTCTGGAGCAATGAGAATTGCTCTAACCCTTGTTCTTCTGGTGATCTTGAGAACTTTTGGTATTAGTGGAAGTGGAGGGAACAGATACACAAACTGAAACACCCACTGGGTTACCAGTGCATCTACTGCTATTGCTTGTGGGTCTCTTGACCTGGAACAATATTTCTGAAGCTTCTTGTTGAGATGTGATGCCATCATATCTACTTTAGGAACACCCCAACGATCTACTACCTCTGCAAAGACTTCTAGGTGGAGGCCCCATTCTCCTGGATGGAGATCGTGTCTGCTGAGGAAGTCCGCTTCCCAGTTGTCCACTCCCGGAATGAAAACTGCCGACAGAGCTCTTGCATGTCTTTCTGCCCAGAGGAGTATTTTTGTCACCTCTGCCATTGCCGCTCTGCTTTTCGTTACGCCCTGACGGTTTATGTAAGCTACTGCCGTTACATTGTATGACTGGATCTGTATGGGATGACCTTGAAAAAGATGGGCCTCTTGAAGAAGGCTGTTGTACACAGCTCTCAACTCCAGAATGTTTATGTGAAAGAGTACTTCTTGACTTGACCATCTTCTGTGGAAACTTTCCCCTTGCGTGACTGCTCCCCAACCTCGGAGGCTTGCATCCGTGGTCACCAGGATCCAAGCCTGAATCCCGAACCTGCTCCCCTCCAGGAGGTGAGAACTTTGTAGCCACCACAAGAGTGAAATTCTGGCCTTTGTCGACAGAATTATCCTCTGGTGCATGTGTAGGTGCGATCCGGACCACTTGTCCAGTATGTCCCTTTGGAACACCCTGGCATGGAATCGGCCATATTGTAGAGCCTCATAGGCCGCTACCATCTTCCCCAGCAGGTGGATGCACTGATGAATCGATACGCTTGCTGGTTTCAAAACTTGTTAGACCATCCTCTGGATCTCCAGAGCCTTTGCCACTGCTAGGAATACTTTCTGTACTTCTGTGTCCAATATCATTCGCAGAAATGTTAACATCATTGTCGGTTCCAATTGTGATTTTGGAATGTTTGTGATCCAACCGTGCTGTTGAAGCACCGTCAGGGAAAGTGCAATGTTCTGCACTAACTTCTCCCTGGATCTCGCTTTTATGAGGAGATCGACCAAGTATGAGATTACGTTACTCCTTTCTTGCGAAGAAGAACCATCATCTCCGCCATCACCTTTTTGAATATTCTCGGAGACGTGGAGAGCCCGAAAGGTAATGTTTGGAACTGGTAGTGGCAGTCCTGCACCACAAACCTCAGGTATGCTTAATGCGGAGGGTAGATGGGAACATGCAAATAAGCATCTTTGATGTCCATTGACACCAGAAATTCCTTTTCCTCCAAGCTGGAGATCACCGCTCTCAGGGACTCCATCTTGAATTTGAACCTTTTCAGATACAGATTCAGAGTTTTTAAGTTTAGAATCGGTCTGACCGAGCCATCCAGTTTCAGCACTACAAACAGGCTTGAATAAAACCCTTTTTCCTGTTGTAACACAGGAACTAAGGAAATTACGTTGTCTTGACATAACTTCTGTATTGCGGTCAGCACTTTTGTTCTGTCCTGAGCATAAGTTGGTAAGGTTGATTTGAAAAATCGGCATGGGGAAGGTCTTGAAATTCCAGCTTGTACCCTTGGGATACTATCTGAAAACCCAAGGATCCAGATCTGAGTGAACCCAGACCTGGCTGAAAAACAGTAGACGTGCCCCCACCCGATCGTACTCCGTCAGCGTCATGCTGTGATTTTAGCAGAAGTAGCTGTTGACTTCTGCTCTTGCGAACCTGATGGTGTTGTAGGTTTTCTACCTCTTCCTCGCCCTCTTCCTGCGAAGAAGGGGGTACCTTTTGCCTTTTTGGACTTGTTTGGCCGAAAGGACTGCATCGTATGAGAATGATATCCTTTCCTAGGTGGAGCAGCTGCGGAAGGCAGAAATGCCGACTTGCCTGATGTAGTTGTTGAAATCATGGCATCCAGCTTGTCTCCAAAGAGCGCCTTAATATTCCTTTTTGATTCCGCATCAGCATTCCATTGGCGGATCCATAGCGCCCTGCGGGCTGAAATCGCCATAGCGGAGGATCTTGAACTCAGCAACCCAATATCCTTCATAGCTTCAACTAAGTAACCTGCAGCATCTTTGATATGGCTGAGAGTTAGGACTATTTCAACCCTGTCAACTGTGTCTATGTTAACAAGCAAGTTGTCTGACCATTTTTCCACAGCGTTACCCACCCACGCACAAGCAATGGTGGGCCTGAGCAACGTTCCATTAGCCGTATATATGAATTTTAGGGTTGCCTCTAATTTACGGTCAGCCGGATCCTTTAAAGAGGCTGACCCTGGGGCAGGTAAAACAATTTTCTTAGACAGCCGAGAAATTGAGGTGTCTATCATTGGGGGTGTCTCCCATTTGTGCCTGTCTTCCTTAGGGAAAGGGTACGCTACCCGTATCCTTCTAGGAATAGTAAATTTCTTCTCTGGGTTAGACCAGGATTCTTCAAAGAACGCATTCAGATCCTTTGAAGGAGGAAAAGTCACAACCTGCTTTTTATTCAATTTAAAATAATCCTTTTCCTCTGGGACAAGTGTTGTTTCAGGAAACTCCAACACTTCCTTTATAGCGACTATCATACATTGTACGCTTTTGGCTAATTTGGGGTCTACCCCTTTCAAATCCCCAGTGTCGACGTCAGTGTCGGAATCAGTGTCTGTGTCCCCTTGCATTATCCGGGCCAGAGACCTTTTCTGGGAACTGGATGGGACCCGAGTGGATGATATAGAGGGGTCAGTAAACAGTGCATCCTCCACAGACTGCCTCCAATATTTAGTCTGTTGTTCAGACTCAGAGAATTTCTTTGCAAGCATTGACATATTCTTTTGCAACATTCTCACCCACTCCGGCTCCTTCTGAGAGGGAAGGGCCACCATATTACTCTCTTGTGCATCTAAAATGGGTTCTTCCTTGGAAGAACCCTCCCCGATGTCTGACATGTTACACACTTGTACACACACACACACACACACACACACACACACACACACACACAATCACACAGGGGAGCTATCGGGGACAGACCTACAGTAAAGTCTGTAAGTGAGACACAGAGGGACTTGCCAGTCCACACACTGTGCCCTACATAAATGTGCAATAACACAATTACAGCGCATATACCAGTCTTAGGTCCGCAGACCTAATGACTATTAACACTCACTTCCCCCTCTATAACACCCTGGTACTTGCATCAGCCATGTCTTGAAGAGAAATCTGCGTCTGGATCCTCACAGTGGCGTTCTGCAGGAAAAATGGCGCGCAGTGAGTGAACTGTACAATCTGAGGAGAAGCTCCGCCCCCTTGCAATGGCGCAATTCTGACTCAGAATGGGGAATCTTTATACTGGCCCCGGGGGCAGCACATCCTCAGTGACCGGGAAAGTGCCCTAATTTTGCCAGTTTAGGTATACCCATGCCATTGAGAGCGCCCCCCCCCCCCCGCACTCTACACCCACTGCTGAGAGACATGGGTGCCGCTGCGCTGGTACCTGAATGCCGCCAATGATGACCGGAGGAACCCTCCGGTAATATACCCACCAGCCTTCTTTCTACTGGCTCTGTTAGGGGGTGGCGGCCAGAGCCGTCTTAACAGCAGAGTAGGCCCCTGGGCACAGCAATGCACTGGGGCCCCCACCCACCCATCAGCGGTAGGGGTGGGGGGTGCTATCAGCAGCAGCTTTGATGTCCCACGGGGGGTAAGGTGGTTCTATCTTTCGCTCAGCATGTAGGACCTGGAGATATAATTTCTGCTAATTACTCCTTTACTGCACAAATGGGACCAGAAGGAGAACACTAAACTGGAGAAAGGGACATTGGGATGAATGAAGGGGCCCTGGTACATGAATTCCCGGGTGGTAGGGGGTGTTTAATACACAGGGGAGGGGTGGATAGAGGAGTGGGCTTAATAATATTCATCATTTTCCGGGGGTCAGGGCAGCTTGCTTTACTGCAGATATCTCCAGTTCCTGGAAATAGATTTCTTAGCTTTAATGGGATAAAAAAAAACAGGATAGTCCCACCTTTCAGGAGGTACTGGGGACACCTTTCAGGAGGTACTGGGGACTTGGGGATCAGACTTCAGGAGCCAGAGCAATCCACCAACAAAATATAAAACTGCATATTAAGCGTGTGGAGCTGGAGCAGGGACCAGCTGCTTGAAGGCTGATATATCTGGCTCTGGGCATAGTAGAGACAAGCCACTGAAAGGGGAGAGTCCCAGCTTTTGGAGTATACCCTCAGAAAAACTCTAAGTCTGACAGAACCTGAGATATCTGGCTGGGAAAACAATTAACAGGCTTAACAGGCTTGGATGGGGACCACTGCTTTGAAGTCAGATATCTCCGGTTCCCCAGGGCCGATTTTCAAAATTCTGGTACCACTGGAAAGATGGGACCCTCAGCAATCAGCCTAGGGCCCTTTTACTCCTGGGGACCTTGGGCAAGAGCCCATTGAGCCCATACGAAAAGACAGCCCTGGGCCCAGGGGGTCAGCGAGGTTCATTATGTGTGAAAAGTATGGTTCACACACAGAAGTTTTATGCAATGAATGGGAACGTATGACTACGGAAGATAGGGAACCATTCCCTAAGGTAGGCAGTTTTGAACCAGAGGTATTGCAGAATTTAAGGATTAGGATTGTTGTTAAAAGACATAGGCATTCATATTATAGAGCCACAAACCACACTAGTAAAATAAAAACATAACATGGGATTCGAACCAATGAGTCTTAATTTGATAGTTCAATCCCAACACCTTACTAACTGTGCTAACCAGACTGTGCATACCAGACACACAATTTATCAGAGATTTAAGTGAATAAGCTACAGTGTCCAAGGTACTAAACATAATATATTCTATGGGGTGTCATAAGCAAGTCATTAGAATACTTTCCTACTAAATTTATTAAGACATAAGCATTCAATATTTGAGTAAACAAAGAGAAAATAAAGCTATCTATTGGGTTTCACTAATAAGTCCATTGGAAGACTTGACTATTGTTGTTAAAAGACATAGGCATTCATATTATAGAGCCACAAACCACACTAGTAAAACAAAAACATGGGATTCGAACCAATGACAGTCTTAATTTGATAGTGCAAACCCAACACCTTACTAACTGTACTAACCAGACTGTGCACACCAGATACAATATATCAGATATTTAAGTGAATAAGCTACAGTGTCCAAGGTACTAAACAGAATATATTCTGTGGGGTGTCATAAGCAAGTCATTAGAATACTTTCCTACTAAATTAATAAGACATAAGCATTCAATATTTGAGTAAACAAAGAGAAAATAAAGCTATCTATTGGGTTTCACTAAAAAGTCCTTTGGAAGACTTGACTATTGTTGTTAAAAGACATAGGCATTCATATTATAGAGCCACAAACCACATAAGTAAAATAAAAACATGATAACATGGGATTCGAACCAATGACAGTCTTAATTTGATAGTGCAAACCCAACACCTTACTAACTGTGCTAACCAGACTGTGCATACCAGACACACAATTTATCAGATATTTAAGTGAATAAGCTACAGTGTCCAAGCTACTAAACATAAAATATTCTATGTAGTGTCATAAGCAAGTCATTAGAATACATTCCTACTAAATTTATAAGACATAAGCATTCAATATTTGAGTAAACAAAGAGAAAATAAAGCTATCTATTGGGTTTCACTAAAAAGTCCATTGGAAGACTTGACTATTGTTGTTAAAAGACATAGGCATTCATATTATAGAGCCACAAACCACACTAGTAAAATAAAAACATGATAACATGGGATTCGAACCAATGACAGTCTTAAATTGATAGTGCAAACCCAACACCTTACTAACTGTGCTAACCAGCCTGTGCATACCAGACGCCCAATTTATCAGAGATTTAAGTGAATAAGCTACAGTGTCCAAGGTACTAAACATAATATATTCTATGCGGTGTCATAAGCAAGTCATTAGAATACTTTCCTACTAAATTTATAAGACATAAGCATTCAATATTTGAGTAAACAAAGAGAAAATAAAGCTATCTATTGGGTTTCACTAAAAAGTCCATTGGAAGACTTGACTATTGTTGTTAAAAGACATAGGCATTCGTATTATAAAGCCACAAACCACACTAGTAAAATAAAAACATGATAACATGGGATACCAACCAATGACAGTCTTAATTTGATAGTGCAAACCCAACACCTTACTAACTGTGCTAATCAGACTGTGCATACCACACACGCAATTTATCAGACATTTAAGTGAATAAGCTACAGTGTCCAAGGTACTAAACATAATATATTCTATGGGGTGTCATAAGCAAGTCATTAGAATACTTTCCTACTAAATTTATAAGACATAAGCATTCAATATTTGAGTAAACAAAGAGAAAATAAAGCTTTCTATTGGGTTTCACTAAAAAGTCCATTGGAAGACTTGACTATTGTTGTTAAAAGACATAGGCATTCATATTATAGAGCCACAAACCACACCAGTAAAATAAAAACATGATAACATGGGATTCGAACCAATGACAGTCTTAATTTGATAGTGCAAACCCAACACCTTACTAACTGTGCTAACCAGACTGTGCATACTGGACACACAATTTATCAGATATTTAAGTGAATAAGCTACAGTGTCCAAGGTACTAAACATAATATATTCTATGGGGTGTCATAAGCAAGTCATTAGAATACATTCCTACTAAATTTATAAGACATAAGCATTCAATATTTTAGTAAACAAAGAGAAAATAAAGCTTTCTATTGGGTTTCACTAAAAAGTCCATTGGAAGACTTGACTATTGTTGTTAAAAGACATAGGCATTCATATTATAGAGCCACAAACCACACTAGTAAAATAAAAACATGATAACATGGGTTTCGAACAAATGACAGTCTTAATTTGATAGTGCAAACCCAACACCTTACGAACTGTACTAACCAGCTTGTGCATACCAGACACACAATTTATCAGAGATTTAAGTGAATAAGCTACAGTGTCCAAGGTACTAAACATAATATATTCTATGGGGTGTCATAAGCAAGTCATTAGAATACTTTCCTACTTAATTTATAAGACATAAGCATTCAATATTTGAGTAAACAAAGAGAAAATAGAGCTATCTATTGGGTTTCACTAAAAAGTCCATTGAAAGACTTGACTATTGTTGTTAAAAGACATAGGCATTCATATTACAGAGCCACAAACCACACTAGTAAAATAAAAACATGATAACATGGGATTCGAACCAATGACAGTCTTAATTTGATAGTGCAAACCCAACACCTTACTAACTGTGCTAACCAGCTTGTGCATACCAGACACACAATTTATCAGAGATTTAAGTGAATAAGCTACAGTGTCCAAGGTACTAAACATAATATATTCTATGGGGTGTCATAAGCAAGTCATTAGAATACTTTCCTACTTAATTTATAAGACATAAGCATTCAATATTTGAGTAAACAAAGAGAAAATAGAGCTATCTATTGGGTTTCACTAAAAAGTCCACTGGAAGACTTGACTATTGTTGTTAAAAGACATAGGCATTCATATTATAGAGCCACAAACCACACTAGTAAAATAAAAACATGATAACGTGGGATACCAACCAATGACAGTTTTCATTTGATAGTGCAAACACAACACCTTACTAACTGTGCTAATCAGATTGTGCATACCAGACACACAATTTATCAGAGATTTAAGTGAATAAGCTACAGTGTCCAAGGTACTAAACATAATATATTCTATGGGGTGTCATAAGCAAGTCATTAAAATACTTTCCTACTAAATTTATAAGACATAAGCATTCAATATTTTAGTAAACAAAGAGAAAATAAAGCTTTCTATTGGGTTTCACTAAAAAGTCCATTGGAAGACTTGACTATTGTTGTTAAAAGACATAGGCATTCATATTATAGAGCCACAAACCACACTAGTAAAATAAAAACATGATAACATGGGATTCGAACCAATGACAGTCTTAATTTGATAGTGCAAACCCAACACCATACTAACTGTGCTAACCAGACTGTGCATACCAGGCACACAATTTATCAGAGATTTAAGTGAATAAGCTACAGTGTCCAAGGTACTAAACATAATATATTCTATGGGGTGTCATAAGCAAGTCTTTAGAATACATTCCTACTAAATTTATAAGACATAAGCATTCAATATTTTAGTAAACAAAGAGAAAATAAAGCTATCTATTGGGTTTCACTAAAAAGTCCATTGGAAGACTTGACTATTGTTGTTAAAAGACATAGGCATTCATATTATAGAGCCACAAACCACACTAGTAAAATAAAAACATGATAACATGGGATTCGAACAAATGACAGGCTTAATTTGATAGTGCAAACCCAACACCTTACTAACTGTGCTAACCAGCTTGTGCATACCAGACACACAATTTATCAGAGATTTAAGTGAATAAGCTACAGTGTCCAAGGTACTAAACATAATATATTCTATGGGGTGTCATAAGCAAGTCATTAGAATACTTTCCTACTTAATTTATAAGACATAAGCATTCAATATTTGAGTAAACAAAGAGAAAATAGAGCTATCTATTGTGTTTCACTAAAAAGTCCACTGGAAGACTTGACTATTGTTGTTAAAAGACATAGGCATTCATATTATAGAGCCACAAACCACACTAGTAAAATAAAAACATGATAACATGGGATACCAACCAATGACAGTTTTCATTTGATAGTGCAAACCCAACACCTTACTAACTGTGCTAATCAGATTGTGCATACCAGACACACAATTTATCAGAGATTTAAGTGAATAAGCTACAGTGTCCAAGGTACTAAACATAATATATTCTATGGGGTGTCATAAGCAAGTCATTAAAATACTTTCCTACTAAATTTATAAGACATAAGCATTCAATATTTTAGTAAACAAAGAGAAAATAAAGCTTTCTATTGGGTTTCACTAAAAAGTCCATTGGAAGACTTGACTATTGTTGTTAAAAGACATAGGCATTCATATTATAGAGCCACAAACCACACTAGTAAAATAAAAACATGATAACATGGGATTCGAACCAATGACAGTCTTAATTTGATAGTGCAAACCCAACACCATACTAACTGTGCTAACCAGACTGTGCATACCAGGCACACAATTTATCAGAGATTTAAGTGAATAAGCTACAGTGTCCAAGGTACTAAACATAATATATTCTATGGGGTGTCATAAGCAAGTCTTTAGAATACATTCCTACTAAATTTATAAGACATAAGCATTCAATATTTTAGTAAACAAAGAGAAAATAAAGCTATCTATTGGGTTTCACTAAAAAGTCCATTGGAAGACTTGACTATTGTTGTTAAAAGACATAGGCATTCATATTATAGAGCCACAAACCACACTAGTAAAATAAAAACATGATAACATGGGATTCGAACAAATGACAGGCTTAATTTGATAGTGCAAACCCAACACCTTACTAACTGTGCTAACCAGCTTGTGCATACCAGACACACAATTTATCAGAGATTTAAGTGAATAAGCTACAGTGTCCAAGGTACTAAACATAATATATTCTATGGGGTGTCATAAGCAAGTCATTAGAATACTTTCCTACTTAATTTATAAGACATAAGCATTCAATATTTGAGTAAACAAAGAGAAAATAGAGCTATCTATTGGGTTTCACTAAAAAGTCCATTGGAAGACTTGACTATTGTTGTTAAAAGACATAGGCATTCATATTATAGAGCCATAAACCACACTAGTAAAATAAAAACATGATAACATGGGATACCAACCAATGACAGTTTTAATTTGATAGTGCAAACCCAACACCTTACTAACTGTGCTAATCAGATTGTGCATACCAGACACACAATTTATCAGAGATTTAAGTGAATAAGCTACAGTGTCCAAGGTACTAAACATAATATATTCTATGGGGTGTCATAAGCAAGTCATTAGAATACTTTCCTACTAAATTTATAAGACATAAGCATTCAATATTTTAGTAAACAAAGAGAAAATAAAGCTTTCTATTGGGTTTCACTAAAAAGTCCATTGGAAGACTTGACTATTGTTGTTAAAAGACATAGGTATTCATAATAAAGAGCCACAAACCACACTAGTAAAATAAAAACATGATAACATGGGATTCGAACAAATGACAGGCTTAATTTGATAGTGCAAACCCAAAACCTTACTAACTGTGCTAACCAGCTTGTGCATACCAGGCACACAATTTATCAGAGATTTAAGTGAATAAGCTACAGTGTCCAAGGTACTAAACATAATATATTCTATGGGGTGTCATAAGCAAGTCATTAGAATACTTTCCTACTTAATTTATAAGACATAAGCATTCAATATTTGAGTAAACAAAGAGAAAATAGAGCTATCTATTGGGTTTCACTAAAAAGTCCACTGGAAGACTTGACTATTGTTGTTAAAAGACATAGGCATTCATATTATAGAGCCACAAACCACACTAGTAAAATAAAAACATGATAACGTGGGATACCAACCAATGACAGTTTTCATTTGATAGTGCAAACCCAACACCTTACTAACTGTGCTAATCAGATTGTGCATACCAGACACACAATTTATCAGAGATTTAAGTGAATAAGCTACAGTGTCCAAGGTACTAAACATAATATATTCTATGGGGTGTCATAAGCAAGTCATTAAAATACTTTCCTACTAAATTTATAAGACATAAGCATTCAATATTTTAGTAAACAAAGAGAAAATAAAGCTTTCTATTGGGTTTCACTAAAAAGTCCATTGGAAGACTTGACTATTGTTGTTAAAAGACATAGGCATTCATATTATAGAGCCACAAACCACACTAGTAAAATAAAAACATGATAACATGGGATTCGAACCAATGACAGTCTTAATTTGATAGTGCAAACCCAACACCATACTAACTGTGCTAACCAGACTGTGCATACCAGGCACACAATTTATCAGAGATTTAAGTGAATAAGCTACAGTGTCCAAGGTACTAAACATAATATATTCTATGGGGTGTCATAAGCAAGTCTTTAGAATACATTCCTACTCAATTTATAAGACATAAGCATTCAATATTTTAGTAAACAAAGAGAAAATAAAGCTATCTATTGGGTTTCACTAAAAAGTCCATTGGAAGACTTGACTATTGTTGTTAAAAGACATAGGCATTCATATTATAGAGCCACAAACCACACTAGTAAAATAAAAACATGATAACATGGGATTCGAACAAATTACAGGCTTAATTTGATAGTGCAAACCCAACACTTTACTAACTGTGCTAACCAGCTTGTGCATACCAGACACACAATTTATCAGAGATTTAAGTGAATAAGCTACAGTGTCCAAGGTACTAAACATAATATATTCTATGGGGTGTCATAAGCAAGTCATTAGAATACTTTCCTACTTAATTTATAAGACATAAGCATTCAATATTTGAGTAAACAAAGAGAAAATAGAGCTATCTATTGGGTTTCACTAAAAAGTCCATTGGAAGACTTGACTATTGTTGTTAAAAGACATAGGCATTCATATTATAGAGCCACAAACCACACTAGTAAAATAAAAACATGATAACATGGGATACCAACCAATGACAGTTTTAATTTGATAGTGCAAACCCAACACCTTACTAACTGTGCTAATCAGATTGTGCATACCAGACACACAATTTATCAGAGATTTAAGTGAATAAGCTACAGTGTCCAAGGTACTAAACATAATATATTCTATGGGGTGTCATAAGCAAGTCATTAGAATACTTTCCAACTAAATTTATAAGACATAAGCATTCAATATTTTAGTAAACAAAGAGAAAATAAAGCTTTCTATTGGGTTTCACTAAAAAGTCCATTGGAAGACTTGACTATTGTTGTTAAAAGACATAGGTATTCATAATATAGAGCCACAAACCACACTAGTAAAATAAAAACATGATAACATGGGATTCGAACCAATGACAGTCTTAATTTGATAGTGCCAACCCAACACCATACTAACTGTGCTAACCAGACTGTGCATACCAGACACACAATTTATCAGAGATTTAAGTGAATAAGCTACAGTGTCCAAGGTAATAAACATAATATATTCTATGGGGTGTAATAAGCAAGTCATTAGAATACTTTCCTACTAAATTTATAAGACATAAGCATTCAATATTTTAGTAAACAAAGAGAAAATAAAGCTATCTATTTGGTTTCACTAAAAAGTCCATTGGAAGACTTGACTATTGTTGTTAAAAGTCGTAGGCATTCATATTATAGAGCCACAAACCACAATGCAGACTAGTAAAATAAAAACATGGTTAAATGGGATTCAAAGCAATGACAGTCTTAATTTGATAGAGCAAACCTAACACCTTACCAACTGTGCTAACCAATATGTGCATACCAGTCTGCCAAGTTATCAGAGATTTAAGTAAATAAGCTACAATGTCCAAGGTACTAAACATGATATAATCTATGGGGTGTCATAAGCAAGTCATTATAATACTTTCCTACTAAAGTTATAAGACATATGCATTCAATATTTGAATAAACAAAGATAAAATAAAGCTGTCTATTGGGTTTCACTAACAAGTCCATTGGAAGACTTGATTATTATTGTTAAAATACATATGCATTACATTGTATAGAGCCACAAACCACACTAGTAAAATAAAAACATGCTTACATGGGTTTCAAACCAATGACAGTCTTAATTTGACAGTGCAAATCCAACACCTTACCAACTGTGCTAACCAGTCCATCATACCATCAGCACAATTTATTAGAGATTTAAGTGAATAAGCTACAGTGTCCAAGGTACTAAACATGATCTATTCTTTGGGGTGTCATAAGCAAGTCATTAGAATACTTTCCTACTAAAGTTATAAGACATATGCATTCAATATGTGAGTAAACAAAGAGAAAATAAAGCTATCTATTGGGTTTCACTAAAAAGTCCATTGGAAGACTTGACTATTGTTGTTAAAAGAAAGGCATTTATATTATAGAGACACAAACCACAATGCAGACTAGTAAAATTAAAAACATGGTTAAATGGGATTCAAAGCAATGACAGTCTTAATTTGATAGTGCAAACACAACACCTTAACAACTGTGCTAACCAGTCTGTGTATACCAGTTACTCAATTTATCAGAGATTGAAGTGAATAAGCTACAATGTCCAAGGTACTAAACATGATATATTCTATGGGGTGTCATAAGCAAGTCATTAGAATACTACTAAAGTTCTAAAACATGCATTCAGTATTTGAATAAACAAAGATAAAATTAAGCTATTGGGTTTAACTAAAAAGTCCATTGAAAGACTTGACTATTGTTGTCAAAAGACATATGCATTCATATTATAGAGCCACAAACCACACTAGTAAAATAAAAACATGATAACATGGGATTCGAACCAATGACAGTCTTAATTTGATAGTGCAAACCCAACACCTTACTAACTGTGCTAACCAGCTTGTGCATACCAGACACACAATTTATCAGAGATTTAAGTGAATAAGCTACCGTGTCCAAGGTACTAAACATAATATATTCTATGGGGTGTCATAAGCAAGTCATTAGAATACTTTCCTACTTAATTTATAAGACATAAGCATTCAATATTTAAGTAAACAAAGAGAAAATAGAGCTATCTATTGGGTTTCACTAAAAAGTCCATTGGAAGACTTGACTATTGTTGTTAAAAGACATAGGCATTCATATTATAGAGCCACAAACCACACTAGTATAATAAAAACATGATAACATGGAATACCAACCAATGACAGTTTTAATTTGATAGTGCAAACCCAACACCTTACTAACTGTGCTAATCAGATTGTGCATACCAGACACACAATTTATCAGAGATTTAAGTGAATAAGCTACAGTGTCCAAGGTACTAAACATAATATATTCTATGGGGTGTCATAAGCAAGTCATTAGAATACTTTCCTACTAAATTTATAAGACATAAGCATTCAATATTTTAGTAAACAAAGAGAAAATAAAGCTTTCTATTGGGTTTCACTAAAAAGTCCATTGGAAGACTTGACTATTGTTGTTAAAAGACATAGGCATTCATATTATAGAGCCACAAACCACACTAGTAAAATAAAAACATGATAACACGGGATTCGAACCAATGACAGTCTTAATTTGATAGTGTAAACCCAACACCTTACTAACCGTGCTAACCAGACTGTGCATACCAGATGCACAACTTATCAGAGATTTAAGTGAATAAGCTACAGTGTCCAAGGTAATAAACATAATATATTCTATGGGGTGTAATAAGCAAGTCATTAGAATACTTTCCTACTAAATTTATAAGACATAAGCATTCACTATTTTAGTAAACAAAGAGAAAATAAAGCTATCTATTGGGTTTCACTAAAAAGTCCATTGGAAGACTTGACTATTGTTGTTAAAAGACGTAGGCATTCATATTATAGAGCCACAAACCACAATGCAGACTAGTAAAATAAAAACATGGTTAAATGGGATTCAAAGCAATGACAGTCTTAATTTGATAGAGCAAACCTAACACCTTACCAACTGTGCTAACCAATATGTGCATACCAGTCTGCCAAGTTATCAGAGATTTAAGTAAATAAGCTACAATGTCCAAGGTACTAAACATGATATATTCTATGGGGTGTCATAAGCAAGTCATTAGAATACTTTCCTACTAAAGTTATAAGACATATGCATTCAATATTTGAATAAACAAAGATAAAATAAAGCTGTCTATTGGGTTTCACTAACAAGTCCATTGGAAGACTTGATTATTATTGTTAAAATACATATGCATTACATTGTATAGAGCCACAAACCACACTAGTAAAATAAAAACATGCTTACATGGGTTTCAAACCAATGACAGTCTTAATTTGACAGTGCAAATCCAACACCTTACCAACTGTGCTAACCAGTCCATCATACCATCAGCACAATTTATTAGAGATTTAAGTGAATAAGCTACAGTGTCCAAGGTACTAAACATGATATATTCTTTGGGGTGTCATAAGCAAGTCATTAGAATACTTTCCTACTAAAGTTATAAGACATATGCATTCAATATGTGAGTAAACAAAGAGAAAATAAAGCTATCTATTGGGTTTCACTAAAAAGTCCATTGGAAGACTTGACTATTGTTGTTAAAAGAAAGGCATTTATATTATAGAGACACAAACCACAATGCAGACTAGTAAAATTAAAAACATGGTTAAATGGGATTCAAAGCAATGACAGTCTTAATTTGATAGTGCAAACACAACACCTTAACAACTGTGCTAACCAGTCTGTGTATACCAGTTACTCAATTTATCAGAGATTGAAGTGAATAAGCTACAATGTCCAAGGTACTAAACATGATATATTCTATGGGGTGTCATAAGCAAGTCATTAGAATACTACTAAAGTTCTAAAACATGCATTCAGTATTTGAATAAACAAAGATAAAATTAAGCTATTGGGTTTAACTAAAAAGTCCATTGAAAGACTTGACTATTGTTGTCAAAAGACATATGCATTCATATTATAGAGCCACAAACCACACTAGTAAAATAAAAACATGATAACATGGGATTCGAACCAATGACAGTCTTAACTTGATAGTGCAAACCCAACACCTTACTAACTGTGCTAACCAGCTTGTGCATACCAGACACACAATTTATCAGAGATTTAAGTGAATAAGCTACCGTGTCCAAGGTACTAAACATAATATATTCTATGGGGTGTCATAAGCAAGTCATTAGAATACTTTCCTACTTAATTTATAAGACATAAGCATTCAATATTTAAGTAAACAAAGAGAAAATAGAGCTATCTATTGGGTTTCACTAAAAAGTCCATTGGAAGACTTGACTATTGTTGTTAAAAGACATAGGCATTCATATTATAGAGCCACAAACCACACTAGTATAATAAAAACATGATAACATGGAATACCAACCAATGACAGTTTTAATTTGATAGTGCAAACCCAACACCTTACTAACTGTGCTAATCAGATTGTGCATACCAGACACACAATTTATCAGAGATTTAAGTGAATAAGCTACAGTGTCCAAGGTACTAAACATAATATATTCTATGGGGTGTCATAAGCAAGTCATTAGAATACTTTCCTACTAAATTTATAAGACATAAGCATTCAATATTTTAGTAAACAAAGAGAAAATAAAGCTTTCTATTGGGTTTCACTAAAAAGTCCATTGGAAGACTTGACTATTGTTGTTAAAAGACATAGGCATTCATATTATAGAGCCACAAACCACACTAGTAAAATAAAAACATGATAACATGGGATTCGAACCAATGACAGTCTTAATTTGATAGTGTAAACCCAACACCTTACTAACCGTGCTAACCAGACTGTGCATACCAGATGCACAATTTATCAGAGATTTAAGTGAATAAGCTACAGTGTCCAAGGTAATAAACATAATATATTCTATGGGGTGTAATAAGCAAGTCATTAGAATACTTTCCTACTAAATTTATAAGACATAAGCATTCAATATTTTAGTAAACAAAGAGAAAATAAAGCTATCTATTGGGTTTCACTAAAAAGTCCATTGGAAGACTTGACTATTGTTGTTAAAAGACGTAGGCATTCATATTATAGAGCCACAAACCACAATGCAGACTAGTAAAATAAAAACATGGTTAAATGGGATTCAAAGCAATGACAGTCTTAATTTGATAGAGCAAACCTAACACCTTACCAACTGTGCTAACCAATATGTGCATACCAGTCTGCCAAGTTATCAGAGATTTAAGTAAATAAGCTACAATGTCCAAGGTACTAAACATGATATATTCTATGGGGTGTCATAAGCAAGTCATTAGAATACTTTCCTACTAAAGTTATAAGACATATGCATTCAATATTTGAATAAACAAAGATAAAATAAAGCTGTCTATTGGGTTTCACTAACAAGTCCATTGGAAGACTTGATTATTATTGTTAAAATACATATGCATTACATTGTATAGAGCCACAAACCACACTAGTAAAATAAAAACATGCTTACATGGGTTTCAAACCAATGACAGTCTTAATTTGACAGTGCAAATCCAACACCTTACCAACTGTGCTAACCAGTCCATCATACCATCAGCACAATTTATTAGAGATTTAAGTGAATAAGCTACAGTGTCCAAGGTACTAAACATGATATATTCTTTGGGGTGTCATAAGCAAGTCATTAGAATACTTTCCTACTAAAGTTATAAGACATATGCATTAAATATGTGAGTAAACAAAGAGAAAATAAAGCTATCTATTGGGTTTCACTAAAAAGTCCATTGGAAGACTTGACTATTGTTGTTAAAAGAAAGGCATTTATATTATAGAGACACAAACCACAATGCAGACTAGTAAAATTAAAAACATGGTTAAATGGGATTCAAAGCAATGACAGTCCTAATTTGATAGTGCAAACACAACACCTTAACAACTGTGCTAACCAGTCTGTGTATACCAGTTACTCAATTTATCAGAGATTGAAGTGAATAAGCTACAATGTCCAAGGTACTAAACATGATATATTCTATGGGGTGTCATAAGCAAGTCATTAGAATACTACTAAAGTTCTAAAACATGCATTCAGTATTTGAATAAACAAAGATAAAATTAAGCTATTGGGTTTAACTAAAAAGTCCATTGAAAGACTTGACTATTGTTGTCAAAAGACATATGCATTCATATTATAGAGCCACAAACCACACTAGTAAAATAAAAACATGATAACATGGGATTCGAACCAATGACAGTCTTAATTTGATAGTGCAAACCCAACACCTTACTAACTGTGCTAACCAGCTTGTGCATACCAGACACACAATTTATCAGAGATTTAAGTGAATAAGCTACCGTGTCCAAGGTACTAAACATAATATATTCTATGGGGTGTCATAAGCAAGTCATTAGAATACTTTCCTACTTAATTTATAAGACATAAGCATTCAATATTTAAGAAAACAAAGAGAAAATAGAGCTATCTATTGGGTTTCACTAAAAAGTCCATTGGAAGACTTGACTATTGTTGTTAAAAGACATAGGCATTCATATTATAGAGCCACAAACCACACTAGTATAATAAAAACATGATAACATGGAATACCAACCAATGACAGTTTTAATTTGATAGTGCAAACCCAACACCTTACTAACTGTGCTAATCAGATTGTGCATACCAGACACACAATTTATCAGAGATTTAAGTGAATAAGCTACAGTGTCCAAGGTACTAAACATAATATATTCTATGGGGTGTCATAAGCAAGTCATTAGAATACTTTCCTACTAAATTTATAAGACATAAGCATTCAATATTTTAGTAAACAAAGAGAAAATAAAGCTTTCTATTGGGTTTCACTAAAAAGTCCATTGGAAGACTTGACTATTGTTGTTAAAAGACATAGGCATTCATATTATAGAGCCACAAACCACACTAGTAAAATAAAAACATGATAACATGGGATTCGAACCAATGACAGTCTTAATTTGATAGTGTAAACCCAACACCTTACTAACCGTGCTAACCAGACTGTGCATACCAGATGCACAATTTATCAGAGATTTAAGTGAATAAGCTACAGTGTCCAAGGTAATAAACATAATATATTCTATGGGGTGTAATAAGCAAGTCATTAGAATACTTTCCTACTAAATTTATAAGACATAAGCATTCAATATTTTAGTAAACAAAGAGAAAATAAAGCTATCTATTGGGTTTCACTAAAAAGTCCATTGGAAGACTTGACTATTGTTGTTAAAAGACGTAGGCATTCATATTATAGAGCCACAAACCACAATGCAGACTAGTAAAATAAAAACATGGTTAAATGGGATTCAAAGCAATGACAGTCTTAATTTGATAGAGCAAACCTAACACCTTACCAACTGTGCTAACCAATATGTGCATACCAGTCTGCCAAGTTATCAGAGATTTAAGTAAATAAGCTACAATGTCCAAGGTACTAAACATGATATATTCTATGGGGTGTCATAAGCAAGTCATTAGAATACTTTCCTACTAAAGTTATAAGACATATGCATTCAATATTTGAATAAACAAAGATAAAATAAAGCTGTCTATTGGGTTTCACTAACAAGTCCATTGGAAGACTTGATTATTATTGTTAAAATACATATGCATTCATATTATAGAGCCACAAACCACAATGCAGACTAGTAAAATAAAAACATGCTTACATGGGATTCAAACCAATAACAGTCTTAATTTGATAGTGCAAACCCAACACCTTACCAACTGTGCTAACCAGTCTGTGTATACCAGTAACTCAATTTATCAGAGATTTAAGTGAATAAGCTACAATGTCCAAGGTACTAAACATGATATATTCTATGGTGTTTCATAAGCAAGTCATTAGAATACTTTCCTACTAAAGTTATAAGACATATGCATTCAATATTTGAATAAAGAAAGATAAAATAAAGCTGTCTATTGGGTTTCACTAACAAGTCCATTGGAAGACTTGATTATTATTGTTAAAATACATATGCATTACATTGTATAGAGCCACAAACCACACTAGTAAAATAAAAACATGATAACATGGGATACCAACCAATGACAGTTTTAATTTGATAGTGCAAACCCAACACCTTACTAACTGTGCTTATAAGATTGTGCATACCAGACACACAATTTATCAGAGATTTAAGTGAATAAGCTACAGTGTCCAAGGTACTAAACATAATATATTCTATGGGGTGTCATAAGCAAGTCATTAGAATACTTTCCTACTAAATTTATAAGACATAAGCATTCAATATTTGAGTAAACAAAGAGAAAATAAAGCTATCTATTTGGTTTCACTAAAAAGTCCATTGGAAGACTTGACTATTGTTGTTAAAAGACATAGGCATTCATATTATAGAGCCACAAACCACACTAGAAAAATAAAAACATGATAACATGGGATACCAACCAATGACAGTCTTAATTTGATAGTGCAAACCCAACACCTTACCAACTGTGCTAACCAGTCTGTGTATACCAGTAACTCAATTTATCAGAGATTTAAGTGAATAAGCTACAATGTCCAAGGTACTAAACATGATATATTCTATGGTGTTTCATAAGCAAGTCATTAGAATACTTTCCTACTAAAGTTATAAGACATATGCATTCAATATTTGAATAAAGAAAGATAAAATAAAGCTGTCTATTGGGTTTCACTAACAAGTCCATTGGAAGACTTGATTATTATTGTTAAAATACATATGCATTACATTGTATAGAGCCACAAACCACACTAGTAAAATAAAAACATGATAACATGGGATACCAACCAATGACAGTTTTAATTTGATAGTGCAAACCCAACACCTTACTAACTGTGCTTATAAGATTGTGCATACCAGACACACAATTTATCAGAGATTTAAGTGAATAAGCTACAGTGTCCAAGGTACTAAACATAATATATTCTATGGGGTGTCATAAGCAAGTCATTAGAATACTTTCCTACTAAATTTATAAGACATAAGCATTCAATATTTGAGTAAACAAAGAGAAAATAAAGCTATCTATTTGGTTTCACTAAAAAGTCCATTGGAAGACTTGACTATTGTTGTTAAAAGACATAGGCATTCATATTATAGAGCCACAAACCACACTAGAAAAATAAAAACATGATAACATGGGATACCAACCAATGACAGTCTTAATTTGATAGTGCAAACCCAACACCTTACTAACTGTGCTAATCAGACTGTGCATACCAGACACACAATTTATCAGAGATTTAAGTGAATAAGCTACAGTGTCCAAGGTACTAAACATAATATATTCTATGGGGTGTCATAAGCAAGTCATTAGAATACTTTCCTACTAAATTTATAAGACATAGGCATTCAATATTTTAGTAAACAAAGAGAAAATAAAGCTTTCTATTGGGTTTCACTAAAAAGTCCATTGGAAGACTTGACTATTGTTGTTAAAAGACATAGGCATTCATATTATAGAGCCACAAACCACACCAGTAAAATAAAAACATGATAACATGGGATTCGAAACAATGACAGTCTTAATTTGATAGTGCAAACCCAACACCTTACTAACTGTGCTAACCAGCTTGTGCATACCAGACACACAATTTATCAGAGATTTAAGTGAATAAGCTACAGTGTCCAAGGTACTAAACATAATATATTCTATGGGGTGTCATAAGCAAGTCATTAGAACACTTTCCTACTTAATTTATAAGACATAAGCATTCAATATTTGAGTAAACAAAGAGAAAATAGAGCTATCTATTGGGTTTCACTAAAAAGTCCATTGGAAGACTTGACTATTGTTGTTAAAAGACATAGGCATTCATATTATAGAGCCACAAACCACACTAGTAAAATAAAAACATGATAACATGGGATTCGAACCAATGACAGTCTTAATTTGATAGTGCAAACCCAACACCTTACTAACTGTGCTAACCAGCTTGTGCATACCAGACACACAATTTATCAGAGATTTAAGTGAATAAGCTACAGTGTCCAAGGTACTAAACATAATATATTCTATGGGGTGTCATAAGCAAGTCATTAGAATACTTTCCTACTTAATTTATAAGACATAAGCATTCAATATTTGAGTAAACAAAGAGAAAATAGAGCTATCTATTGGGTTTCACTAAAAAGTCCATTGGAAGACTTGACTATTGTTGTTAAAAGACATAGGCATTCATATTATAGAGCCACAAACCACACTAGAAAAATAAAAACATGATAACATGGGATACCAACCAATGACAGTCTTAATTTGATAGTGCAAACCCAACACCTTACTAACTGTGCTAATCAGACTGTGCATACCAGACACACAATTTATCAGAGATTTAAGTGAATAAGCTACAGTGTCCAAGGTACAAAACATAATATATTCTATGGGGTGTCATAAGCAAGTCATTAGAATACTTTCCTACTTAATTTATAAGACATAAGCATTCAAAATTTGAGTAAACAAAGAGAAAATAGAGCTATCTATTGGGTTTCACTAACAAGTCCATTGGAAGACTGAATTATTATTGTTAAAATAAATATGCATTACATTGTATAGAGCCACAAACCACACTAGTAAAATAAAAACATGATAACATGGGATACCAACCAATGACAGTTTTAATTTGATAGTGCAAACCCAACACCTTACTAACTGTGCTAATCAGATTGTGCATACCAGACACACAATTTATCAGAGATTTAAGTGAATAAGCTACAGTGTCCAAGGTACTAAACATAATATATTCTATGGGGTGTCATAAGCAAGTCATTAGAATACTTTCCTACTAAATGTATAAGACATAAGCATTCAATATTTTAGTAAACAAAGAGAAAATAAAGCTTTCTATTGGGTTTCACTAAAAAGTCCATTGGAAGACTTGACTATTGTTGTTAAAAGACATAGGCATTCATATTATAGAGCCACAAACCACACCAGTAAAATAAAAACATGATAACATGGGATTCGAACCAATGACAGTCTTAATTTGATAGTGCAAACCCAACACCTTACTAACTGTGCTAACCAGCTTGTGCATACCAGACACACAATTTATCAGAGATTTAAGTGAATAAGGTACAGTGTCCAAGGTACTAAACATAATATATTCTATGGGGTGTCATAAGCAAGTCATTAGAATACTTTCCTACTTAATTTATAAGACATAAGCATTCAATATTTGAGTAAACAAAGAGAAAATAGAGCTATCTATTGGGTTTCACTAAAAAGTCAATTGGAAGACTTGACTATTGTTGTTAAAAGACATAGGCATTCATATTATAGAGCCAAAAACCACACTAGTAAAATAAAAACATGATAACATGGGATACCAACCAATGACAGTTTTAATTTGATAGTGCAAACCCAACACCTTACTAACTGTGCTAATCAGATTGTGCATACCAGACACACAATTTATCAGAGATTTAAGTGAATAAGCTACAGTGTCCAAGGTACTAAACATAATATATTCTATGAGGTGTCATAAGCAAGTCATTAGAATACTTTCCTACTAAATTTATAAGACATAAGCATTCAATATTTTAGTAAACAAAGAGAAAATAAAGCTTTCTATTGGGTTTCACTAAAAAGTCCATTGGAAGACTTGACTATTGTTGTTAAAAGACATAGGCATTCATATTATAGAGCCACAAACCACACCAGTAAAATAAAAACATGATAACATGGGATTCGAACCAATGACAGTCTTAATTTGATAGTGCAAACCCTGCACCATACTAACTGTGCTAACCAGACTGTGCATACCAGGCATACAATTTATCAGAGATTTAAGTGAATAAGCTACAGTGTCCAAGGTACTAAACATAATATATTCTATGGGGTGTCATAAGCAAGTCATTAGAATACATTCCTACTAAATTTATAAGACATAAGCATTCAATATTTTAGTAAACAAAGAGAAAATAAAGCTATCTATTGGGTTTCACTAAAAAGTCCATTGGAAGACTTGACTATTGTTGTTAAAAGACATAGGCATTCATATTATAGAGCCACAAACCACACTAGTAAAATAAAAACATGATAACATGGGATACCAACCAATGACAGTTTTAATTTGATAGTGCAAACCCAACACCTTAGTAACTGTGCTAATCAGATTGTGCATACCAGACACACAATTTATCAGAGATTTAAGTGAATAAGCTACAGTGTCCAAGGTACTAAACATAATATATTCTATGGGGTATCATAAGCAAGTCATTAGAATACTTTCCTACTAAATTTATAAGACATAAGCATTCAATATTTTAGTAAACAAAGAGAAAATAAAGCTATCTATCGGGTTTCACTAAAAAGTCCATTGGAAGACTTGACTATTGTTGTTAAAAGACGTAGGCATTCATATTATAGAGCCACAAACCACAATGCAGACTAGTAAAATAAAAACATGGTTAAATGGGATTCAAAGCAATGACAGTCTTAATTTGATAGAGCAAACCGAACACCATACTAACTGTGCTAACCAATATGTGCATACCAGTCTGCCAAGTTATCAGAGATTTAAGTAAATAAGCTACAATGTCCAAGGTACTAAACATGATATAATCTATGGGGTGTCATAAGCAAGTCATTAGAATACTTTCCTACTAAATTTATAAGACATAAGCATTCAATATTTTAGTAAACAAAGAGAAAATAAAGCTATCTATTGGGTTTCACTAAAAAGTCCATTGGAAGACTTGACTATTGTTGTTAAAAGACATATGCATTCATATTATAGAGCCACAAACCAAACTAGTAAAATAAAAACATGATAACATGGGATTCGAACCAATCACAGTCTTAATTTGATAGTGCCAACCCAACACCATACTAACTGTGCTAACCAGACTGTGCATACCAGACACACAATTTATCAGAGATTTAAGTGAATAAGCCACAGTGTCCAAGGTACTAAACATAATATATTCTATGGGGTGTCATAAGCAAGTCATTAGAATACTTTCCTACTAAATTTATAAGACATAAGCATTCAATATTTTAGTAAACAAAGAGAAAATAAAGCTATCTATTGGGTTTCACTAAAAAGTCCATTGGAAGACTTGACTATTGTTGTTAAAAGACATAGGTATTCATATTATAGAGCCACAAACCAAACTAGTAAAAAAAAAAACATGATAACATGGGATTCGAACCAATCACAGTCTTAATTTGATAGTGCCAACCCAACACCATACTAACTGTGCTAACCAGACTGTGCATACCAGACACACAATTTATCAGAGATTTAAGTGAATAAGCTACAGTGTCCAAGGTAATAAACATAATATATTCTATGGGGTATAATAAGCAAGTCATTAGAATACTTTCCTACTAACTAAATAAGACATAAGCATTCAATATTTTAGTAAACAAAGAGAAAATAAAGCTATCTATTGGGTTTCACTAAAAAGTCCATTGGA